>NC_092835.1:14760000-15086500 GCF_039878825.1 Excalfactoria chinensis
TATCAAGTTGCCTTTTCAGTGCCAGACTGAAGGCTGAGGTACAGGTAGAATTCTGCTTAAATTCTTCTTGCTCGAGATCTGCTGACAAAAAACTGAAGTTCACAAAAATCAAATAATAAGAAGAGCAAACACTGAATATATCTTCCCTCCTCCCACTCCAAAAACACACTTGCAACGCTCTGTGACACTCACATGGCAGTTTACTCTGCTTTCCTGAAGGTCTCAGTCTCCAAACTTTAATCTTAATATTTTGACCCTCATTTGTCCCCCAAGCCATTTCCCTCATTTGCCTGCAGACGCAGTTTCCCCCCCATCAGTCCTCCATGTCTCCCACTGACACTTGCTCTCATTGCTCTTTGCTGCAAAAATCTGTGCTGTGAACACAGTTTGACATTTCCTGACATTTCATGAACTAATTACACTACAAATAATTAAGCATGTTCACATCTGTAACAAACGAAGGCAAAATGGTTGTCAGCAACTGTGATTGATGACCTCCCTGAGACTTTATCTGATGAGATTCTTCCCCACTATAGGCAGAACCTGGATGCCACTGTGTTTGCAATAATGCCTTCAGCCCTTTTCATCAGATCAAACCAATGAGATGCTTGAAGAAAAGGATGGGAAAATTAATGACTACAATGAAATATTTGCATTTTTTCCAGGCCTGGAAAAAACAATGAACAAGAGATGTGACAACCTCAATTATTTGGTGACGCTAAGAGCTCTGAGACAGCTCCTGCTGGAAAGAGCTGTTGGGAAGCCTGGGGGTGTCAAGTCGCCTAGAAAAATGGCAGGTGACAAGGACAACACTTCTGGGTTTTTTTTTTTCCCCTCCTCCCCTCCATGCTACCCAGCCCCACACAGCTTAGTTAAAAAGACAAATCGCAGTACTACATTTCCTCTTTAGGGAGGGGAATACGTCAGCTTTGAAGCACAGCCTTCTGTGAACGCGGTGCTGGAGTGAAAATTACCCTGGTAGAGGCCACCTCAGCAAAGGACGTAATTAGATAAATAAAATTCACAGGTGCTAACACTCTCCGGAGGGGAAAACAAAAAAGGAGCGCAGTCAACGATCTTACAGACTATATCCAGGGGCGGAAGTAACATGTGCATATATGTGTGCTTGTATAATATACACATACAAATAAATATTAATGCCAAAAATGCAAAGTAGATGTGTGCATGTGTCTGTGTGAGAATTAAACAACCCATGAATACACAGATTAAACATGACACTCTGAACTACCCTGCAGTAGGAGAACGATTTTACACATAACACAGACAGCCTGCAGAGCAGCCAAAATGCCCCATTCTTCTTGAAAGAGGAATGAAAAAATAAAGGAAAAAGAAAAACCCACCTTGAAAATACGGCATACTTATGATTAGCATTTCTCCAAGCGTGAGAGCTGCTGTGCTTTCAGGTCCTTTGAAAATTAAATAAGTCGGGTTTTTCCCCCTCCAAAATTCTTAGAGCACCAAAACATTTGGTTTCTTCAAGACAACACCAACAACATCCTTACATAATAATAAAAAGGGATAGGAGAACTCAGCCAACAAACAGTGGGGGAGCTGAGCAGAGGCCAGGACCCAGGGCTGGAAACCAGGGGCTCCGTCCTTCCACTTCTCCCTAACTTGGACACATTTAAACAACACTCCATCTTCCCTATATATTAAAAGTAGGAAAACAAACACCTTTGGGTGCCAACAGCCACCTCATCAGTCTGCTGCACAGACAATTTCACGTTTAAGTTGTCCAGGAACGAGTCCCTCTTGGGGTCATTAGTTATACCGATATTAAAGCAATCAAATACATGCCATGTGTCACAGTGAAACCTTAAAACAAATAATTACAGCACACTTCAGAAGCAGAGACATCACTTTTGCCAACACGTGGGCACAGGCAGCAGTTACGGGACACCCGAGTTGGTACCAGTTTCATCAGCAAGAGAGAAGAAAGTTTTTGCCTATGCACTTGGACATAAATTCCCTTCCACAAGTCCCAGAAAGGCTTATATCACTGCATGACTGCTGAGGACCTTCTGTCCTTGCCGTCAGCCCTATGCATAAAGGTCTCCCACTCTCACAGCTGCAGGTTTTCAGGCAGGAGTACCCGATTCCCTAGGAGAGATAGCTTGAAAACAGGCCGAGAAAAGAATGACAATGCCAACTGTGCCATTTATTGCCTTGTGAGTTAATAAGGCTGCAGCCTAATTAAACCACTTCTTTTGAGCCTTCCCATTCTTCTTGTGTGGCTGAGCAAATTCGCTCTGCCTGCACTTGGAGACCGCAGGCTTGCTGCAGTAACTTGGCCTGAAGTTCTTGCACACAGAGTGCACAGGACTGCAATAAAAGCAAATGCTAATAATGTAAATGGACACCTGTCTACTTGTAACATTTTCAGATCTATTCAGCCTATCAATTAGCTGCATCACAGCATCCTCTGAATCAAACAAGTAAGACTGAAGTGTGTCCATTATTTTTAAGGTAAAGATCTATCTACAACATACTCAGTGCTCTGACCCTGATTACGGCGTAAGAGCTGGAATTTCAAGTCTTAAAATTTCCAGTACATGACTCTGATGGTGGAAGAGGTTCACAGCAACTATTTGAGACTTCCAGGCAACCTGTAAATGCAAAACTACGATAGTTATCTGTACCGGGACTGAATTCTCTGTGAAGCTGGACCCAACGCCTTGAGTTTGTTACATCCGCACACAAATTCACATTTACAGCCAGAAGCCCCACTCAGCAGAACTACCTACAACAACATGCACAGCAGAAACTGCATACACAGCCACTGGATTGGGCCTCGTCCTTGTAATGTGCCACCAGTGTGGGTGGAGCTCTGGCAATAAATCTGTATATATGACCCCCGTACCTCAGCTCGACTTTAGTATCTTCATATTCCTCTTTGCAAAACAAATCGCATCAGCCATGCCTGCATTTAGCAGACTGCAGTTCACGGCGCAGTGTTTTTGTTCCTCCTCATCAGTTCTCTCTACAGATTAAATGCTGATGCACTGAACTGCTGCTCTTGGCTGAAGTGGGCAGGTGCAATTTGATTAGTATGGATTCTGGAATTGGTGAGTACTGTATCAGTATCCTCCCTAGAAAATAGGTGACGTGTCATGGGATATTAAGTATGGCCATTTAATGTAAAAACTCAGATAATACATGAGTTAAATTGGGAAAATGAGAGAAAGCTTTTAAGCATTCTCCCAAGACAGATTGCAGAATAATATTATTGTACATGCAAGTAGTGCTGATTGACACAGTCAGAAGGCCATTATACTAGTATGGTATAAAATCATTATAGCAAAAAGCATTTCAGAGCTGCAGAGTGATAGCAGCAACATATAATGAATTATCAATAAAGAAGTGGTGATTCAGTGACATTACATCTGAATAGAAAGCTTCCTGTTATATAATTTAAAGCTGCCAGCCTGACAAGTGACTCGAATATCCAATTCTTTCTCCAGGTGTATGAATCATCCTTCTCTTAATTTTACCAGAGCCTGCAATTTTGTCAAGTAGCCCAGAAACCAGCCTACAGTAAGCAGTGCTTTTACATAAAGGTTGTTTGAGCAGCTTTCAACAAGGCAGCGAGTCTTATCTGCGAGACTCAGCCTTTGAGATGCAGGTATTAAATAAATACTTCTTGTTTACAGGAAATAAACACAAAGTATAGTCCTGCAGCAAACCAATGCCAGCAATGCTTTGCAATAGGGCAAAATGTGACTCCTTAAAGTTGGTGCAAAGCTCATTTGAAGCCAACTGGAGCGTGCTAGTTCAGTGCTGCAACACGATCATACGAGAGGATTAGGGCCTATGGGAAAATTAGAAGTCACCTTTTCCCTTCAGATGACTATTTAGGTATTACGTTAACACTGCAAATACTAAGCATTGGAAATTCAAAAGTAATTAAATTTAACATGTGGGATTGAGGAGGATTCAGTTTGAGCACTCTCAATATCGGAACCAAAAATGTAATCAACAAACAAGACAAGCTGGGCAGCTGAAAATAATGCATGTGTGGTAAATACGGGCATAATATTATTCAGACAAGAAATACATCCACCGTGTTGAAAAACCCAACCATTTATAAGTTGAGTAGTTTTAAGCTGCCCTCCAGAACCATAAAGTCATGCCTGTTTTAAGATGCATATTCAGATTGATTATCTTTTTAATAAATGGAGGTTGAGTCTTACAGAGGCACCTAATTTCATAGATGCATCTTATTCTATTACTGAAAGCTAACAGTACACGTGCACACGTAACTCTGCACAGGAATACGTTTCAACTTATCAACGATGCAACAAAATTGACAAAACTTTTCCAGTAGCCTTTGCTTCAAGCTGCTGCCTGGATTATTAGTTTAAAACTGGCTGTCCCCTCTGCATGTTTGCCTAATTAGAATGGCCTGCCACTGCAGTCATTTTGCTTTCTGCTTTCCAACTTTCCTTTTTCTCCTGTTACGAACAGTGCGCCTACAAAAGACGGAGGATATATCTACTTTTCCTTCCTACCTAACCCGTTAGAAGCCTGCAGCTGAAGACATTCTTTTTTATTGTGCTGAACACTCCTGCAAAGGACAGCAGCTCAGAAATGTAATCACATGCCAACAGCCAGTAGTTAGATTGAAGCCTGACAAAACCTTACAGGAGGCAATGGAAACACGGAGAACTTCCTTACAACCCCTAATTAGTTGATGAAACTCATGAAAAGAACTGGTGGACATTTGCTTGAATTTCTGACACCCCCGTAGTACCAGAATTTCAGTATTTTACCTGGAACTGGTTAGAAGCAAGTCTTCTTTCAGGCAGTCAAGACGTTTCTGATCACAGAACTGACTTAGGCCATTTTAAGCCTTTGTTCTTTTCTGTTTTAAAGATGATATAACCCCTGAGACCATGGTTTGGAGGAAGGAAAGATTTCTGAGAGCACAACCTGGCAGTCAGAAGCAGCTGAATGCTGATAGTGGATCTACAGCCAACTCCCAAGCTAACCACTCCACTTCCCTGCCTTGGCATTCCTAACTTTCAGGCAGAGGTACTGCTAGCTGCTCACCACAAGAATGCTGTAAAAATTAATTAGCAAAATGGCTATAAAGCACCGAGGATGAAAAAAATATGTTAAGAGCTAAGCCTTATAATTAGTGTTATTTAATGCATCTTTAAAAATCGCTCTCTCTTCTTTTCTTTTATAAAGGAATTACACAATGACTTAAAGAAACGACAAAGTAATTTGAAGTAAATGACTGCCCCGTAAAATTGAAACACACCCTAAAATGTGGTTATTAAAAAATAACCACACACCCTGATAGTTAGCACTGCCTGAGCTGCGTATAACCTTAACCTACTGGTGTATTATTAAGTGCAGTAGAATCAGCAATTATCGGAGGGAGAGAGATTGCTGATGCGTGTTAAATGCACATTACCTCTTTGGCATCAGCAGATTTGGTGCATCCATTGCTGGCAATGAAAAGCATGCTGGGCAAATTCAACTCGTGGCACAAAAGGATTAATTAGGGTACAGCTAATACAAGCAATGTTTAGACATGAATCAAGAAATTTAGGACACGGGGCTTATGGTGCACTGAATAAATGCCAACACCATAAAAGAAAGAAAGAAAAGACATTAACTAATTTTGTGTTCATGAGATGCAGAAAATTCTACCCTGGCTTCTGCTTAGCTGAGAATCTCACAGGCAGGTTTCCTCTGAAATCCTTCACATACTACACTAAATGTTTTCTTGTTTTTATGCTGGTCCTCCCTCACTGCATTTAAGTGTATTTTCTGGTTAAAAAGAGCTATTTGATGGCTAGAAACCCAGTAGGTACCTGATGTCAAGCACTGCAGATTCTCAATTCCTGCCTTCCTTATGTGCTACTTAAGGCCAGAAACTCAATACATAAGCACAGATGACTTAGCTCTCTACTGCACATTTAGCCTAAAGGAATGATTATCAGTGGATTAAGAAAAATAAATAAATCAAGGACCATCTAGCTCAGGAGATGGACATGGGATACGGGAACTGTGGCTTACCTCTGGGTAGGACTTTGGAGAGCATGCACACAGCAGCACCCTGCTGCGCTGATGGGCTGCCGTGCTCAGGTCCCAGAAGCTGCAGAGCGCTGAGAGCAAAGCTCTGCTAGGTTTCTGCTTCATGAATTCATCTGCCTTCCTCTGAAAACAGAAGCTGCAGCATAGGTGCCTTCTACTCCACAGTGTACTGCTGCAAGCAGACACACTTTTGCCTGTATTTATCCAAGCTCCCTATCTGTGAATGACTGTGACACCCTGCTCTTCCAGGAAGCTTTTTGGAGTATAAATATATTTAAAATATATATTTTCTTCCACATTTTTACTCTGAAACAATAACTCATTTCATAAAAGATTCATAGAAATGCTAAGAGCAAAGAGTTCTCCAAGTTTTGAAATAGCAGCAGACTGAAGACAACAAAAGGGAATTCGCTGAGTTCTGAATCCTGAGCGCAGCACAGACAGCAGAAACTACCTCCAACCCACAGAAACCCTCCAGTGTGAAAACTGAGTTCATTAAGTCTACAGTGTTCAACCAGACACAGATTGTAAGTTTTCCAGTATTTAAATCATTCTCTTAAAGTTCTCTGGGCTGTGTCAGCACGCACATCCAGAGCGCCAGGGCCGGTCCCTCAGGGCTGTGACAGACGCGGTGCCTCTGCACTCTTCTACAATGGGAGGTCTCCAAAATCATTGGATTTACACAAAACGTGTAAAAGTTCTCATCCTTAACCATGATTTATTTTCAGGGAAATTAAAGCTCATATTCACGTATTGGTTTTTCAATAAATGGCTTTAAATTATATTTAAATAATTCTCAGTCTTTTCTTTAATTAATCACACTGCGGACCAATTTCCTTCTCTTGTTCAGGAAGCTTGACTTTGCCAAGGTCCCAAGACCCACAACACAGCAAGGCTGAGAGTCCTCTTATTTTGTCTCCTTCCCCATGTCTCTACAAGCCCTGATTTCTAGAGAAGAGAAAAACCAGCTCCTATAAGGCCTCGTACTTTAATCACTTCAGGTTAACGCGACATCCTAATGAAATCTCCCTTTCCATCTCATGATTTGCTCCGCTCAACCTGCCAATTCAATGCTCTTATGGGATCGTTCATTGACCTTAAAGACTCCCATTACTTCCACCCCCTTCCTTCATTTGGAAAATCAAATTAATTTTGTTAGTGACAATTAAAATTTGCTTAAAACACTAAGTAGGTATAATGTATTTATTGCCCTTGGAAAATCTCAATAAGCTGATCCACCGTATTCAAAGTTTCTGTTTTTAATTAAGAGCAACATTATGGTTTTAAAGACTCGTTTGGTTAGTTTTGCATTTGTTGCACTTGATACACAATAATTAATAAAAACCAAAAAGGCTCACCAAGAGATAATATAGGAAAATGCTCGTATTTTAATTCCCATGTTCACGATTGCATGGTGCAAAATAAAGAAATGCAAGTTGACCGCTTCACTCGTTAGCAGAGACTCAGTGTTTTTATTACCATTCCCTTCTCTGGACTCCCTTACAAGCAGCATTACAAGAGCTACGCTTTACTTTAAAATAAATAGTTCAAAGCCATCACTCAGGAAAGACTGAGGCTATTACTGAAACTGGGCCAGGACAGCAAACAATGTTTTTTGCAAGTTTAGGCTCTAAAGAGCAGCTCTTAATTTAAAAAAAATAAAAAAATAAAAACAAAAATCTGAAGTTGGAGGAAAAATCAAAGAACTGCTTAGAAAAGATAAAGAGGAAATCAACTCCCATGATGAGAAGACATCTCACGTGCACTTTCTACACCTCTCTCGCTCATTCACGCACCCCTAGTGCAAAAGTTGTGTTTACTGGTCAAGGGTGAATCTAACACAGTGCTTCCCAGCTTTAACAGAAATCCTTTGGTTCCTCCTGTTCAGCTTCTGCTAATCTGCCTGGTGGCATCACAAGTGTAGCTCCATTTCCTGTGCTGCTGCTTCCTCATTTCAGCTCCCTGCTGTTTGTTTCTAGGATATTCTCCTCCCTGCTGGGTGTATGTTTTACTCTCCTCAAGAAGAGCCCTGATCACGTTTCTTTTTCTCACACTGTCTATTGCTGACGCCTGCTATGGGAATCTCCCAGCCAGCAGCAAGATCCCAGCGTGTGGAGCATCTGGACAGTTATCATGAACTAACATAATTCCTTCAGCAGCCTGTGTTAACAGTTATTGGTTGTTTTCAATCCTCCATACTTCCTTGGATCTTAAGAGAAGGATGGGATTGAAAAAGAAGCATCTTCTGTGCCTGTAAGTTGGACTGAAGTTAACAGAGGTACACACAAAAACTCTCCTGAACTAAAAAAAAGTTCAGCGTGAATATTCTTCTCTTAAAAATACCTTTATTCACTGTCCAGGCTGAAAGGATTGTACCAAGAGACCTAGAGGCGCAAGGCCATTTCTCTTTCTCAGATAAGGAGACCCAGATGAACACGTGGATATGAAAACAACAATTATTTTCAGCAATGAAGTAGAACTGAAATGGCGGCTCATCCTATTGCCAGCCAGCTCAGGGACAGGCACCCTGTCAGACAGGGTCCCCTGACACAGCCTGGGGGGCCCATGCCCATGACAGCTGTAGGCCTGCAGACAGCACAGCCAGCCTAGCCATGGCCAGTGGCTTGGAATGGGGCTGCTGGGCTTTGGAGCAAGTGTGTTGTAAGGACAGATCAACTTTCCAGTTCTGGGGGGGGGGGGGCAAACACATTCCCAGCCTCACTCCCCAAAGCCAGAAGTGATGGGTTGAACAAGACTGAGGAACACAACGTACAGCGAAGCAATCTCCGCAACACTCAGTACAGCCAAATGACTGCTAAACTGCACAGACAGATGTCTCCCAGTGCACTTACTGCCAATTCCTACCTCAACCTCATTAACTAATTTTCTGATCTCCACCCAGAAAGGAACTCTTATTCCTTATGACCCAACACACAACACAGGCTGTCTCCAATTCAGATGTCTTGCTAACTTCCTGCAAGAACGTCACCCTCAGTCACAGATGGCCATCCTGCCAACAGAAGATGCATGGATGGAACAGAATTGCTCCTACCATTCTGATCATCCCTGGAGGGAACACAGAGGCTTTTTCTCTCATCCCCTTCTGTCGCTTAGGAGGGCAGCTCATGCCTCTGAGCTGCATGACCCAGCTGCTATGCTTGGGCAGTATTTAACATCGTGGTCAACAGCCCTTCCCCACCTCCAAATAAAACAGAGCAATCCCTAGCAAGGCCAATTCAACACTCACAAAGCCAAAGAGGTTTCTATACACATGTAAGGTCTCCCTTTGCTAGGGAGAGCCTAATATGCTACTTGTTCTGGAAAACTCCCCCAGGCAGCTACATCCTTGTGAAAAAGCTGAGTTGCCTCTGGGGCAATGTGCTCCAAGGCCCTGGATCTGTCTGCAAGTGTGCTTTGGTGGTGGAAGAAAGGCTTGTCACTGATCCCAGTGCAGCTGGCAGGGCTGCAGCTGAGCTGAGAATGAGCTACAAATTAGTCCAACATTTAAATACTTGCTTTTAAAGATAAAAGTCAACTCAGCCTCTCACAGCAGCTCTTCCTGAGGAATGGGAAGCGTCTCTAAGAATAACCATGGCTGCTGTAGAGCAGTCAAGGTTCATGAGAGCGTCCTGACATCACACCAGGAAGGTCTGTGCTGCAACGTGATACTTGAAGAAATGACCTCAATGTTCTGCCAGTTACCACTGCCAGACATCACGGCATCATTCTTGCAGACAGAACCCTTTGTAACTTACACGTTTGGAGCCAGACCTTCCTGCTTCCTAATGATACCAAAAAGCCACCTAGAACTGAGGCTACAGGAGCACCTGGTCATTGTCTGGGTGCTTTATGCTTTAAACTTGGTACAGCACCTTACCTTAGAAAAGTGAGGCTACAGCATCTGGGTCTGCATGGGTGGCTCTCTCTATCCCAATGCCAACAGGCAGCATTTGTGTTCATGAGGATTCAGCAGAACAGGGAAAAAAATGACCAGGAAAGGCCTGTCAGAAGGAAACAAAAGTGAGAATGTAATCCATGTAATCCAATCCTCGAGTGACTGTGATTGTTAACTTCATTTTTTAAAAGGTACTACAAAACTAGGCTGGAATACAAAATATTGAAGTACTGAGTGGTAGAAGGCACAAGTTCATCACTGAAACCAACAAGGAATGTAGATGTTCCCTGTTGTACAAACACACAGCCTTTCCTCACACATTTTCTCCTACGTACCCACCTTTTTGATTAATAGCTTTGTGCTTTTGGGACACTGGGAACAATGTTTGAAGAATATAGTTTATATGGCTGAAAACGTTTGTTTTGACTTCCTCCTACCAAGACAGAAATGAAAACTTCTAAGAACGTTTCAGGAATTCTTGCCACACTCAACAACCTGCTCCAGCTCAAGAGGTGCCTCTCAAATAGCTTTTTTTTTTCCCCCACTGTAAACATAATGATGTCACACTGACGGTGGGAAGAGAAAAACTTGGCTGTTTAATTTGGAAGATTGCTAAAAACGATACATTCAGCTCTCCTAGTCTAACAATGCAATGTTTTTATAGTTCACAATACCTAACACCCTCGTTCACATTAAACAAATCATCCTGAGTTCCTGTTGAAATAACACACATCCTATCCTTTCTCTGTGTACGTTGCCACATTTGGAAAGAAAAAATAAATCTGTACTACAATAGGATCCCATTTTCATCCAACTGCACATAAACACGTATTTAACACAGAGAAGCATTCTGAAAACCTATGCAGAAGAATGCTTAAGAATTTCAGGTGTGCTCTAAGTCTATCACGGACATCTCCAGCCAATACAAATTTCACTTCTCTCAAAGAGTGGTCAGGCAGGGGAATGGGCTGCCCAGGGAGGTGGTGGAGTCACTAACCCTGGAGGTGTTCAAGGAACACTTGGACGCTGTGCTGAGGGACATGGTTTATCAAGAACTATTGGTGATGGGTGGATGGTTGGATTGGATGACCTTGTAGGTCTTCTCCAACCTTGGTGATTCTGTGAAGTTCTATTATTTTCTTCTCCTAGTGGTTGCTTTTCCCCAACTTTTCTCACTTTACTTTCCTTGTTCCTATCCACCACCTTCCTTAGCTCTCTTTTGCCTCTTTAGTCTGATTTTCCTAACCTTTCATGCCTCTTGGATTCCCCTTCCCTTTCTCCTTAGCTTTAATACTGAAAGCAAATAGTTATGGTTTATAATTTTAAAGTATCAACTATCAAATCTATTCCAGTAACAACCTCCAGAAAAAAAAAACAAACCTGCTTCATCGTTATGAATTTGCACAATTTTGTCCTTCAAACTACATCAAAAGAAAGCAAAACAGAATATGAGAAACTACAAGTCATTAACAATGTTGTTAACTACCAGTTAACAATCTCATTTTAAAAACAAGACTGAAGGAGTTTCTTTAAACACGAGCAAGTATGAGAAATCCAGAAATATAAGTTTAGATAGACTTCCTTGCCATTGTCCTCCACTTCTTTCTAGCCATGCCCAGAAGGATCAGTTTGAAGAAGGAAGAGAAGTTTAGTTTTCAAAGCTTACTTAATCATTTCCTTTTCCACTTCCATTGTAATCTTCAGCCTTTTCCTGAGACTGCAAAGACCAACAGAATGCTCACAGTATTCATTCAGTACTATGGGCTACAGGGTAATATTCTTTACCAGACACGTGAGGCCACGGTCTCACTTTCAATGGGCTACCCTGCAACTCTGGGAAAATAAAACCAGAGGTATTTCTTCCCTAACAAAATATTTCTTAGGTAGAAGGAATATATTGATTAAAAAAGTGCAGAATCTTTTTGTCAAGGGGTTACAGAAGTATCACAGAATTATCAAGGTTGGAAAAGACCTAAAAGATCATCCAGTACAAAAGTATAGACCTGTGCAGCTGTTTTCTACTTCAGCCTATTCCATTTTGGGGAAAGTATATTGGCTTCATAAAAGAGAGGCAAAATCATTCTCCGGCCAAGGCCTTGGCACAGGAGACTCTTCTATTATTAGCAGTCACTGTGATATTAACATCTTGAAGACAACTAGTGCTCTGCAAAATTAAGTGTATAGGTAGGGGAAGATTCAACTGAAAAACAGTTGCTCTGAAAGTGCCATTTGAAAAGGTGCCAGGAATAAATCACCACTTACCCTAAGAGGAACAGAAGCAAGTGCTTGAGCCTGATTGAGATTCCACACAAGGCCTGTGTCATACATTTCATTCAATAAGACAATCAAGATGATTAGGGAGTGTAGGAAAAGCTCATTAATGGCTACAGCAGACATTGAGTCAGCCTTTCATTTATCGCAAGCGCATCCGGATAGTTTTCATTTACTGGATTTTTGATTTAAAGAAGTGAAATTCATGTAGGCAGACACAGGTCTGCATGTTGTACTGCTTCTTGTTCATGCCCAAAAGCTGCCAGCAGGTTTACTGAAGTGATACTGGCAAAAACTAACAAGCGCTCTACAGTTTGCATGCTTCCTTTAGTTAGTTGCTTTACTTCAGGTACTTAACATCGGCATAAGAATTTAGTGAGGGATTTTATCCTTAAGATGCAGAACAGAACCCCAAAGCTATAATTGATGACAATACTCCAGAGTATGCCTTTAGCTTCAAGGACAGACAAATATAGCATACTAATCACTGGGATTTTGGAAGAAGAGTTACAGAAAGCAAAGAAAATATGATGGGAATGCATGCGATTGGCAACCATTGTGGTCGAGACTGCAAAACAGCACCCTGTAATGAGAACAACGTGGAGTGTGAATTGCTATTCTGCCCATCTGAACCAAACAGCAGCACTAGCTCAGAATTTACAGTTACTAGTAAGTACAGAATCCACCTTTTCTACACAATGAAGGTGGAAACAAAAAAAGCGGCGTTTCTCATTATATGTAGAGCAAGTTTCACTGCATGTGCACACCTAAGCATGCCCGAGCATTCTGTTCTGTTTCTGTAACTGGAGCACGGGCACTACAGTTTCAAACAAGAGAAAGAAGGATGTTGCACAGCACTGGATCCACACAACAGAAAAATGCTGAGCAGATTTCCTCAGTGACCACAGCAACACTACAAAATGGAAATGAAAAAATTCAGTCAAAACCTGCAACCAACGTAACAAAGGTTCACCTGGCCAGCTCCAAGTCTTCACTCCTCAAAAATCTGGATGTTTAAGCCCACGCTTAACACCAGTAAGCAGTAAAGGACCATATCAGAGCTAAACTGTTCTAAGTTTCCAGGATTTAAAATTAGGATGTATGCTCCACAAGCAGCTGCTGATGCCAAGGAACGAGCTGGCACTGCAGGAGAGGGCACTTAAAGGAACCACTGCCAGCTGAGACAAGATTGTGGATCGCACCCCTGAAGAGGGAAGCCAAGACAGAAGCTGACTGGTAGCACATTCCGTTATCACCTGGGCATATCACAGGCCCTGCATTCGGTGTAATTCATCCGGGGGAGGAAATAGGAGCAAAGAACCATAAAAATCTGTACAGCACAAGAGACTTGGCAGTATATTACAAGAGTCACTCTTCATGGCAGTATATTACAAGAGTCGCTCTTGGAAGCTCTGTATCTCCTCATGGTGGAATGGGAGTGTTTTGTTTTTGTTTTTCTTTCCATTAGAGGATGACCTTTGCTCTAAGCCAACATCCACCAACTTCCAAGGCTTGTGCTACCCTAACAGCAGCAGGTACCTTTGCTGCTCCAGACTCCTTATTTAATCAAGCATTCATAAATCAAAAGCAGACAAAACTGATCCAACATTTGGGTGAGAACTGGAAGCAGCTGAAGAGTGACCTAGACTGAGTCATCGCCTGATAGAGTTTCAAACCGTTCAATAGGAAATACAGCGGAGTTCATTGTTGCATTACTCCCTGCCTTCCCCTCTACACCCCTCCAAAAAAGCAAGCAAGAGTTCTTAATTGCATTGCTATGAACACATCACTAAATACCAAATGAAAGATATACACAAACATATTTCTTTTGGAAACAAACCAAATGAACATCTGGTTGCCTGGTTATCTGAAAAAAAAATAATAAATCCAGAGGATAATGACAGCACCATTAGATGCACCAATGTAATTAATGCTATGTTTCAATGGGCTTAAACACGTAAAGTGCTGAATACTGATGTTAGGTGCACCCACAGATCCCACCTACTTCAGTGAAGAGTGAACCACTGATAACTGGGAAGATAGCCCAGGGAAAGGATGACGCACTGCTGATAAGCATTCAATGCTAGCTGGAGTCAGATAGCAGGACACAACAGAAGGACAGTTGGTCTGACTCTACGCTGTATTTAAACCAATATTTTAAAATGATCAATAATGGCTTTTAAAACTGAACTCTGCAGATGGACACAGGAAAGAATACAAAACTTCAGGCTAGTGCTGCTGTGCAATGTGAATTGCAATGTGCAATTTATTTTGGCTTTGTTTTGTTTCATAAAGCTGACGACTGCCCACATGAAAGTGATCTTCAAACACAGTTGTTTCGTTCGTGGTGGACTTCAACAAGAAAACAAGATCTTACAGCACTCAGGATGGTCACAGTGTTGAAAGAAGTGTGACTGCTGCACACTGTATGGCTTTGCTTTAGAACTGTGGAGTTCTGTTTCACAGTGGAATTACGGCCCAGCTACACAAAGCCACAATCTCACTAAGAAAAAAAATTCACCTGCAGTGAAAATTTTCCCTAAACAAGTTATTTGTTGGTACCTCTGCATTGTCCAGCACAGACTAATACAATCACAGAACTGCTCCTGGATGGGAACTCTAACCTTTCTGCTGCACACTCCCACGGGACCATCATGAACCACTGATGGGTCATACCTTTGCCCAACCAGCACTTGGAAACCTAGAAGGATCTCCAGCCAACCTCTTTCCGTACTGCTCCATCTTCCTGGGAGAATAGTTTCTCTTAGCATTCACTTTGAACCTTCCCGAGGCACCTGTGGTCACTGCCCCTTGTCACACTGTCTGCCACAGAGCAGTTTGGCTTTATCCTATTGCTACCACCCTGTGGTTCTCCTTCACACATACAGACAAATGGCAAAGCAAAACCCTACAAGACACATTATCTTAAATACTCCTCATATCTGTGGTAAAGCTTAAAAGCTTTGAAGAATTTCTACCCATCTCATCCAAATTTACTCCTCCCAGTGTAAAAAAGCTATCATAAACACATGATAATTCTCTTATGAAACATCCAAATGAGCCATCTAAACACTACACTAAGAAAGCAAATGTTTTCCCCAGCTCAGCAAAAGCAATACTACGAACATCCAGGTAGGTGCTTTATTATGGAGATGCATTCTAACAGATGTACCTGAAAAGCCATTTGATGATGCACTAAAGCCAATTCAAGCCCTCTAAAAGCAAACAAAAGGCACACTCTTTCCACAAGATGCAAAGAGACACTGTAGGAAAAAACAACAACAACAACACTTTGCCATCTTTTGTCATAGCTCACTAAAAAACAAGCCTTTCTACATGATCAGACCTTGTTGTTTGTCCTCCTAGAGCTGCCACAAGCTGCACATTGCTGGCTAACTGAAGTAGACAGCAATGCAATCGTGTGTCTTCCTGCCTCATCCAGATCAAATTTATGCCGATAGCACATTGATCAGATATTAACTATCTAGAAACCACAACCCGCATTGTCAGACAGCTGCGTAACACAGCCAGGTGATCTTAGACATACCTGATTGTACCTGCATAAAATCTCCAGCATCTATGGAACGTGCCTCATAGATGTGCCGAATCCTGAAACTCAGGAAAACATACCTATCTTTCGCCATTCACTTTTCAAAACAGATTTTTGATAATACTACAGTTGTGGATAGCTTCCCACATTGCCAAAAACAGCTCAGCTAATCAAATGAAAGTTTTCTGAGTGTTCAGGATAGTGTGTGGAGTGCAATCTTCCCACATCTAAAAATCAAAATAGCTTATTTTGTGATGTAGCTGTCAACTGAACGCACCATTGTTTCACTCATCACAAAATTCAGAAGAATTATAGCTAAGTGATTTGCAGGATCTATACTTAGAGATTCTTACTCCCAAATACTTAAAACTCTAGATCTCTTGTTAAACTATTCTTAAAAGGATTGTCAAATATGCCCACATGTAAAATATGATAATCCGATGTTAATTCTCCTCCTTACCACTCCGTAGATGCCTGGGAACAAGCCATTGTACGTCTTAAGCTTGCTTGAGTTTGCCTACATTTGTATTCATTAACCAGACTCTTAGTGAGAACACTTGGAAGCCCATGACTTTTCTGATAGATGCATACGTACGCTGACTGGCTGCATTATTTATCTGTGCGCGTGTCCATCTATCCATCTGTCTGCATTCAGATCTATACGTGCCTCTGTGCATTTACGTCTTTCACCATTCTCAAGTCATTCAGCCTACTTTTCTGGCACCGGCTCTGGGAAACTACTGCTTTAGCTAATGCCCTCATGACTGAAAAATAGCAAAAAAGAGCTCAATGCAGATAGGCAGGAAGCAAGGCAGAAAAAGTAGAATAGACAGATGGAGGTGTAAAAAAAGGGACGCATTTATGCTAAATTCGGGAAAAATAAAAGGATTAAGGGGATGTCACAGACTAGATGATTTAAGAAGGGGATTTCTTATGAAGCGGGGATATTTCTCCTGTAGAATAGAAATCTATCATGTATTCTAACCAGGGTTAATTCTAACATCTAGAACAAATCTAAATCTTAAAACCAAGATTAAGAGTTGGCTAGTGCCATTTATTATATCTGTCAACTGTTTAACAAACCAGGGAGGAAATATGTTATGTTTGGATTCAGCCAATACAATAACAATATTTATAGGCTGCCTTGGGAGCAATAATAATTTTACATGGGTTTTAGTATTCAACAGAGTATTTACAGGGATTTGAATTACTGTAGCATGTTCAGATTGTTTCTTCCATCCTCCTTCAGAGATCCTGGATTAAAGAGCCAAATCTCCCTTCTCCCCTCCGCCAGTCTACTGCATGAACTGTGTACGTGTAGGGCTATCACAAACAGCACAGCAACTCGTTTTCTAAATCTGCTGAGCTAAACATCCCATCTTGGATTCCCACTCAGCTGAGAAGATTCATACTCCAAACCCAATACCTGATCACTATGCTGGTCTCACCTAAGGCTACTGTCCCACTACTTCTGTCCCCAGGAGTCTGAAAGCTTACAGAGCAATAAGGTTTAACAACAAAGTCAGCGATCCTGGTGAGCTCAGGAGACCATGCTTGCCTTATGTTCACATCAGTGAGAGCTTTGCTCCTAATGTGCAAAGTATTTCTGAGAGAAACACTTATCCACCCCCAGAGCTACTGCTCCTGCTTCATCCCACAGGCATACAGAGCACACAGTGAACACTCCAACTCAAACTTGTGCAAAAGAACTGTGCTGTTACATGATAGCTTTAATCTGATGCCATGCCTACCTAACACATCCATCTAAACCGCCAGTGCTACTAGCATAAACATCTTAGTAACAGATAACTCCTGCTTTCTAAGTAAATAGTTCTTTCCTTCTCCAAATGTCAGATTTAAGTAAAAGATGCAGGCTGAACCACACATGCCGAATGAGATGTCTTAGGTTAGATTGTCAAACTTGCCACCCAATTCCTGCGCAACTTAGAAGAGTCACTCAATTCTGCAGTAATCCCTGCATGTGGAAATGCCCCCGGATGGTACTCTAACAGTAGGAATGCTGGATTTGCTGTACAATTCACCTCACTGTAGAGCAGAGAAGGGATGAAATCTGCTCAGGCAGTGGCTGCATTTGCTTGAGGGCATTGCACATCTAATACCTGGAAGGTAAGAAAAGCAGACAAAATCTATAAAACTGCAGGAAATTGAGTGTAATGATGGCAACTGCAGTGACGTTACAGAGAAAACACCAGCATAACTACCTACACAGCACGAATGCAAAGGGGGAATCTACTGTATTTACAGCTGTTCATCAACCAGCAAAGCCCCGCTGCACTCCAGCTGGCAGAGAAACAATTCCTTTCTCGTGATTCTTTTATTATTGACTTGGATTCAGCAGAGTATACCAACCTTTCAGCCCTGATGAAGGTGCAAGACTGGGAGCACTGGCATATTTTTGCGAGTATAATTCATTTTTTGGTTCTGGTTGGAAAGCAGCACCGTGCAATGTTACTGCTGGGTGAGCACCTGTAGTTAGAAAAAACACTGGTTTGCTCACAGGGCTCAAAAGCACAAAGTGTTTCCTAGAAGGAGATTTTTAAGAAGGAGAATTGATTAAAAAATAAAATGCTCCTGAGCACACAATAATAAATAAAAAAAGCAGGCATGATCTGCTCCAAAAGTAATGCCTCCTATTTTATCATGTCAGCAGCAAACTTTAGTGGTATAGCAATAGAAAGCAAACCTTCCCACCAATATTCCATTACATTCTGATGCTGTGTGACAGATGGCAGCAGAGGGGCAGTCTGACAGAACAGCATCTGACATGGAAGTGCGTGGGAAGCAAAGGTGTGTCACTGAATTCCTCCATGGCAAAAAAAATGGCACCCACATTGACTTCATCAATGCTTGCTGGATGCTTCTGAAGACCAAACCGGATGTGAATGCAGTGAGTCAGTGGGCGATGCCTTTCAGCAGTGCAGATTGCTACAAGCACGGTATGCAGGCTCTTGTTCATTGCTGGATAAAGTCCGTAGCTAATGGTGGCGACTGTATTGAAAAAGAGTCTTTCAGCTAAGAATGTGCCCTATCAAATAGTGTTATTGTGCTCCTTGTATCTGTTGTAATTTCCATGTAAATAAATAGGAGGCATTACTTTCAGAACAACCCCTGTATTCTTTCCAAACCAGATGCTGAAATACAAGGAAAAAAAAACCAACCAAGAAACCGAACCCCTTGAGGATGCATTTCAGCTTTGTTTGTAGGACAAATGAAGGCTTAGCTCAAATGCTGTAGGGTTTGGTTCCTTAAAGCATTGAAATACAGAAGCTTATCCTGGTTTCTTTAAGTACTAAAATATGTAAAATGTCAATGGGAACAGAACATGGAATGATACTGAAACCTTTTTCTTTGACATGGATTCATTTCAATTTACTGAAAAATGCCATTTGGAAAAGTTTTGATTTCAAGCTGTCAGAATATCCCATTTCATTTGCAAGCTATGCTTTGGCTGCAACTATTTTATCTGGTTTTGGTTTCTAGAAATGGTTCCCCCATGCCCCTGTGCCTCTTTTTAGTGTTCTGAAAACTCCACCACCATGAAACTCTGTCCAGAGACTATCTGTTCCTTGAGAAAAAGGACTTGAGGACTTGATTTTCTTAGCAGCACGTAGCATTCTGCTTCCCTACAATAAAATTGTTCACACACAATCTTATCCACGCATTCCAAGAACTGCATTTTTTTCCTTCTTCTAATGTGCTTTTCTGTCTTTCAAAACACAGCAAACACACGAGGACTGAAACACATCAAAATTGGTTTGTACAGTCTACAAGTTCCTTGCCTTTCGTCACTGTTGACATTATGAGATGTGAAGCCCTGCTGGTGAATGACAGTAAAAGCGCAGCTATGCAGAGCTCACATCTTCCTGAGGATTTTCATCAAGTCCTCAAATCCATTTTCAAAGTGCTGCTGCAACCGTCCCCAGGCACAAAATGTTAAAGGGAATGGCACATTAGCAAGCACAACCAGGACTTCCTTTTCATACACCTTCCTTCCTAGACGTTGCTGTTATCTGCCCCTAATTCACGCTAATTTCTCTCTCCTCCCCACTGTTTTTACATATCTTACAGTTTAGCAGTTTAGTACTTATGTTCTGGATTATGTTTTGTCTGTCTCCTTTTACACTTCACTCTTTCCATGCCTGAGTCTGCTACTGCAAGTTTACAAGACATACGCAGCAATACCAAAAGTAAAAGCAGGGACATGAATACTTCTGATAATAAGTAACCTTGCAAGTTTCCAGAAGAAGACTCCATGGCCTCATGTTTACTAGCATTAAGTCTTCGTTACTCATTCCTCCAGGACAGCTATCAGGCACAATGCACAGTATTTCTGCCAGAACGCATCAATACAAAATTGTGGTATTGCCCTCAACATAACCATTTAAAGTACATGCTTGCCTTTGCACTCATCTGTTACACTAAGAACCTTGGCAAAGGAATCACCTTGGTAATGCTTCAGAACACACCATAAGTATTCATTTCAGGAAAAAAAAATAATAATATTAAGAATAAATCAATCCCTAATGTTGTACAGAGCCAGCCTGGTAAACACCGTGATTCTCTAAAAGTAATGATAAAAGAACAGATTATTCCTCTCCCGCCCCCTCATTTTTTACAATAATCTCATGTAGTTTAAATTATCTACATCTATCAACCCCATACGCTGGTCAGGGCTGAAACAGTGTGGACCAAATCCACAGAAGTCAATTAGTTATGCCAATTTGCTCCAGCTGAGAATCGATTCTCAGTTGTCTTTACGCTTCCCATAGAATATTCCGTAGGAAGCATCGCTTTAATGAAGCTCGGTCAGCATGTATGGGAAATGTCAACACGAGATTCCCCCTCACTGCCTTTTGGACTTCTGCAAACAGGTGTGTTTTGATATATTTGGTTTAATCCCCAGAAAACCATCGGTTTTCATTTAAATGGCAGACAAATTCAAAGTATGTTTGAGGAAACAGCTCCAAATGTCTGAGACACACCATAAGCATCCTCCTTTTCCTTTGGCAGGATTTCCCAAATATGCAATTAAATCATTAGAAACGCTCCTGTCCAGATGCAGCCGACGTGGAATCATCACAAGAAATAAAGCAAACAAAAGAAAGATCACAAAATACATTAACTCTTACTAGCCATGCATTAGCATTTTTAATAACTATCTCATTGCCATTTAGTCCAACAAGTAAATGAAACCTGTTTATTTGATTATTTATTCCAAAATAATACAACCTTTTTTATTTGCCCTCGTTATGAGCTCGCTAATGTTAAAGGCGCCACTACAATCAGTTAAGTAATTATCATAGGATAAAAGCCTTCACCATGAAAAAGTTTTGTTTGAAAAAGCATGAACTGCGATTCTCATTGATAGCTTTCACTGAGTGCAGGATTCAGTACATTGCAGCACAAAGGCCTAGATTATCTCCCTCTGTTAAAGGCTTAAAATTCTACAACCAGACCATGCCAGTTACCAGTATCAGATTATGATAACAAGATCATGTTCAGTTATAAAAACAAGTGTCTAAACTTTTCTCATGTCACTTTCTATCTAAGTCCCATTGCTAGTGGTGAAAGGACCCATCTGAATGTGTGTAGAAGCTCATTTTAAAGCTAGCTCTTTGAACTGGATTCATGGGGTATTTGCATAAGAAGATTTGGGTAAAAAGAATGGGCTGGTGCTGCATCTGCCCATTAATATGCCTGCTAATTCAGCACATTGTAAGCCTATTGATGTATCACAAAAGGCTCAAATTCAAGGACAGTTATCCTATTGCCATTGTTAGGGTTTGAATTCAAGTAATATGTTCACTATAGGAATACAGTTGTTACAATTAGATATTTTTCTATAATGGTATAAAGAACCAACGACAATCAGAATTACAATAACACTGATAAAACTTTGGAATTCATGAATTCTATTATTTTAAAAAGATGCAGGTGCCGATTAATTTTGCTGTGCATAATACTTGTATCTAGAGTACTGGAATACTTAAAGAGAGGCAGCAAACTGCGGCAACGTAACCTACCAAAGCAAGCACTCTCCCTTCAATGCTGACACACGTTTATCTTGCTTACAAGAGTTTTAATAAAAAAAATTAAAACACTAAGCTGAGTTTCAACAGAGCGGAGGGACCATACACAATGAGCAGGTTTCTAATCCTGCTTATGAAAGATGCAAAAGCATTGCTGGTGCTACCAGGGGATATCCTATGCAGGATGTTTTTATGGTGAATGCAAACTGGGTGAAAACACTGCACTCAAGGGAAAAAGGGCAGAGTCGGTGACTTGCACCCAAGGTTGGGGCAGCCCAACGCTACGCTGGCAGCTGGAGTGCTGCAGTGAGTTCTGAAGCACGCAACACCAACAGAAAACTGTAGGACAGCACCAAAGGAAACACACAGAGACCTGCATGTTAAGCACAGCTACGCTTAGTCCTTCCATGGTGCCGGGCTTACACTTGATGCTACAGCACAAGCCCCGTGAGGGGAGATGGCAGAAAAACGTGAGCAACGAGAGCAATTCCCCATGCTGGCAGCCGAGGCCCGGGCCCAGCGCGGCTCCTTTGTGCCGTGCTCCCACACTGCCGCGCTGACACGGGGCGGCCCAGCACAGGGACGGGGCACGGCGGCATTTTTCTCCCTCCGCATCCCTCAGAGAAGACATCAAAAGAGCAGAGAGATGTGCTCTTTGTTTTGTTTGGTCTCTGACTCTCAACATGTGGTTTCGCAGGCCCAAACATCGGCACCTTTTAACCTATTCTGTTCAGCTTAGGCCTTGGCTTCATTTGAGCATTAGGGAAACTATAGTAACCAATAATCTGCCTGTCCCTGAATAGAAACTATGTACCTTGTCACACAAGAGCCCGAGGATCACCATTCGAGACAAGTTCCTTTACAGGCCCTCGGCTTTCTTTGCTGGGGCCCGGCCTGTCTCCGTGAAAAGGTGTCAAAACCCTTCGCCTCTTTGCAATGGGGGATCTGTGTTAATGTTAATTTATATTTAACAAACAGGATATTGTCCCTCAGAATGTATAAGTATTTGATTATCTATTACAAATGTTTTCATCAAGTCATAAACGAGGGCCCTTGACAAAAGGTCTTCCAGGAGCACAGGGAGGAGGGCTGGTGGGTGTCACGGTGTGCCAGGCCGGCTGCCTGCCCACCCAGTGCAGGTGATGGCACAGCCCTGTGCCCAAACACCAGGTGGAGATGTGACCGTGATGGGAGCAGCAAAGCCTCTCTCTGGGCTTGCCTTTGCTGAGTCAAAAGCTTTCTACACCAGTAAGCTGCAAAACAGAACTTTGAGAGTTGCCAGTTTTATGCATGTATGTATTTTGGTCGCGATCTGATCTCCTGCTTAATGAGCCTCCCCCCAGGCACCGGGAAAATGTTATCACTGGTCCCATTTTTCACTCAATCTCTAATCCTGTGCTGCACTGTCTTGTTATTAGCAGGAAAAACAACAACAACAACTCCGTATATCATGTAGATCAGAGCCAGGAAAGAAAGGAACAAATGTCAAGGGTTTGAAGAAGCGATTCACATCCAGCTTCATTTCATCTCTGTCACTCTCTCCTGACTATGTCTTGCAACAGCTGACTGCTAACATATTTCCCTCCAGTGAAAGTGACATTTTTGCTTTCTTTATAACATTAATAGGAAGGGGAGTTAAACTGTTAATGTTGCACCAAAACAGCGCGCTGCAAATCGAGGTATTTGGTATGAAACTTCAGACCTTCTGCATTAAGCTCTTTCACTGTGACCTGACATAAACTGGCAACTGGCAGCCGTCTGCTTTTGGCAGCTTGGCATATTTGGTCATTTATTGGGTGCATGTGAAGATCAAATGGGTTAAGATTCTTCTCCTTAAACAGCAGGGAAAAGAACATCAAAAAGGTGTAAATTTCATTTCCCCAGTTTTGATTAAGTCAAGCATGAAATGAAATGTAATACTCTCAAGTGGCAAGGGTTTATACTATTGATGTTGTTACTTCTGCTTCACAAAGCCCAATCAGCCGACAGCGAGTTGAACAAGCTAACAGAGTTTTAGGGTGGCCAGATGGAGGGTTTTTACTATGGTTGAAAAGACAGCTTAGTGCTTGCCTCTTCAAGCCAAGTCAATGCCAACTGTGTGAAATCCTGGCCATTCTAACCCCCTTTTTTTTTTTCCCCTTCCCTCCTCTCAATGCTGGTGGCTAGCACCATACAGGCCTGATAAAAGCAATCCCTTCAGCAAAACAATGTGCTGAATGAATATTTTCTGTCAGAAGCGTTGTTTATCTTCCCCCAAAGCACAGAGATTTCTGTATTCACTATTCAGATCAATCACATTACAGTATTTCAGTTAATGGGGAAAATACATCTCATTTAAATGTTATCTGAAAGAAGCCCTCGCAAGAACGTGTTCGTTTCCCTGAGATTAGAACGTTATTTGTTTTAAGTAGTGTGGTAAAGCAAAACTCTACGCATGTGCCACAGAAATAAAGATTTAAAACTGTACCTTGTTCATCCATTAAGTGATACCAGAGTTAATTCAGAACACAGCAAGATGCACACTGAGAAACTCTTTAGATCTAGGATACAAAAGTAACAGGTCTTAAATTGAGTGTGGTCTTACTTCGTTAGGAAATTTGTCCCTTTTTTATAGGTGCTTTTTCAGGCCCCTTGTTCCCACTACATTCTCAAATTTAATGCTCTTGCCACTATACAGCTGGACTAGAATAGAGTGGCTTTAGTAAAGACTTAATAGAATCTTTAATGCTTCTAACAATCCACTCCCATTGAACTGCATTAAGTAGATATTATGGAAGGACAAAGAGCTAAATAGCTCAACATCAACCTCATTAGGCATGCAGGCAGGCCTTGAACCATTTTATGGGCAAGCCTATTGTTAGAACACTCACCAGGTTAGCTTTAAATTGCAAATGATACCCTGAAAGGGGAAGAGAAGTTTTGGAGAATGGCCTCACAGAAAGAAAATCATTTTAGGCTATAAGAAAATGAAAGGCATTGTTAAAATTGCTCTGACCGTAGCAAATGAAATACATCATGGACTTGAGAGGCTGAATGCTACACTTGAGGGTTTTTTGTCGCCTTTTTTTCTTTCCCCTTGCCGTTCAAGAATGTGGTATACATCAGAATATAAACAATATACAAGCTGTAAGACTCAATAAGGGTGGCTCAACCTACTATCATTTGTCTGCAGCTAAACATACGATGAGAGGACAATAATTAACTGGGTGAGAAAAGACAATAAAAATATCCCCTTTGATTAAATGGCAAAGCGTGGAGAACGCTATGCAGAAAAACCTTCCAGCATTACAGTTCTTCATCAATAAGGACCCGTTTAGAGCAGTTTAAGCCTCAGCACTTGAGTGTTCGAGAATACTTTAAAATAAAAAGTCTCCCAAGAATTGTTGGCAACTGCAAAGTGCTTTAACAACTGACATTATGATGTTGCAAGTCTGGGAACGTATTCCCAAGCAGAGCCCTTCTCTGTCACCTTAGTGGATGAATAATTGTGCCTTTGCATATTCCTTGTCATAAATGGCAGGAATGAAGGGACCCTAAGGACCGCACTGGCAGAATTGGTGCCGTACAAGCAGAGTAAATTAAAACAAGGATTAGAGCAAGTATGATTGGGGATGACAAGCAGGGCAGTTGTTGCCACACAACGTGCCTCTTTGCCCATATGGTCCGTACCAAGCTTACACAGCACAAACCCTCTAACATGGATGCTTATTAAAGCATTCCTTCTTGATCAGGACAAAAAGTCCTTAAAGCTGCACGTCACAGGAGAAAAACTGAGTTTCATTCACATACGGGCAGCAGCCTCAAGCACTGTTATTTATGAAGATTTACATGCAATTGCCCAGTCTCTACTTTTCATTAGATTAATACACACACAAAAAAAGCCATAAATGTGAAAAAAAATTGAGGCTACAGCCCACACTCATAGAGAAGCATTAAGCACGGTTTTTACTGAATGTAAGAATGAATTAATTGAAAGTTGTATTAAAAAAAATAAAATTAAAAAAAATAAAGATGAGACGCTTAAGGTAATTCAGAGCTTCCTTCCCAAGCACACATTTGCAGGATACACAGAACTCAGGGCCATTTTTAACTACCAGAAAGTGATAATGAAAGTATAGCAGGAGCTCAAAAGAACACGAGACTCACACAGGGAAACATTTGGCTGATCACATGCATGCTACTATAAACAAAGAGCAGAAGAGCAGGGCACTTTTCTTCAGCTGGTAGGAGTAGAAAAGAGCAACTCTGTCACTAAACCGTTGTGCCATCTCACATGACACGTGTCCTTTTCTGGGCCTCAGTTCCTCTATTTACAAGGGAAATAGCACACATCATAAAGACACTTGTTTTAATTCTCCCCAAAACATAAACACACCAGGTGCTATCCCTACCACCAGCACATCTACCTTTCATTATAGGATCACATCACCAGTCCTAATTTTCAGAGACATTTAAATTCTACAGATGCCTGGGAACAATCTCAAGTCCTAGAGAAGATGCCTATAGCAAGATGCAAACATGTCAATGCTTTCTCAGTACTGCAACAAGCTATTCAGACAGCAGCACAAAAACAGAAGTGCAAGATCTTCTATTTAAGTTTTGCCTCTTCCTGCTCTGTAGTACAGCTCTACCTGATCACAAACCAGCACCAGGTTTTACTCCCAGGCTGATCTCTTTTTCTCAGCCAGAACAGCCAGTTCTGCAGTAGTAATGAATTTAGGAAAGCTGCCACATACGGATTGGCACACAGAACACTGCATTAAGTGCAACCACCAAAAACATTGGCAGTTAGAACATGACAGGTGCCTCTGGGAATCACCCAAGAGTTCCTGTTAAGCTAAACAGAGATTCCTTATAGAAAGCCTTAGGCCTTTAGGTAAGAGCCTCACAATCCCAAGCAGAGAGCTTACTAAATTGTCCCAACTAGAGCTCATCACAGATGTGAGCAGAGGAAGTGTCCACAAGCACTGCATTATTACTGGGCTCTACCTACACAGTACCAAGATTGTGCACCACAGTCAAGCTCTCCTTAGACTTTGGGCCTTCCGAATACTACTGTGTCATAATAGCAAACATGCTACTCCTATCAGCTGCTGCAGAACGGCACAAGATCCTAAAATACGTTACAGCTCTCTCAGCAGGCAGACAGCTCTGAACCTTTGTCAACAATACAGTCCCTAATAAGCCTATGTATGGGAAGTTCTTTGGTCAGCTTTGATAAGTCTATTACAGTAACATAAAAGATGCCCAGTTCTAATGGTGTAAGTTCAGATCGTTTAGCAATAACACATCTCAAAGATCAAAACAAAGTGACTTAGTAAACAGTCCAAGACAGCTCCTTCCCATGGAAACAGCTGTCTGAACTGAGATTTGGCCATTATGCTCCACATAACATGCCCGAGGCATCCAAGAACTGCCAGCATTTGAACTCCTTCAGAATCAATTTGTCAACCTCTTTTTGGCTTGGATTATTTGCAAACAGTAACCTGAGCATCATAAGTAACAATGAAGCCTAAAATCTCAAGTTCAGCAGGAGTTGCTTCACATGGGTATCTAAGGTTTTATTACATGCATTTGCTTTTCAGTAATTTAACATCTGAAATATATATATTTTTAAGCTGTTATTTTTCTTACATCCTCTACATAAACACATCTTCTGAGGACCAGCTAAAATCTGAGAGTCAATCCTGAAAGCTGGCACGTGAGAACCACAACTATGACTGCTCGGTGGCAAACAAAAATCAGAAGGATGAACAAGTACATCTGGCTGCAGGCATAAAAGCTGCATAAACAGACATAAACCGCATTCAGAAGCAAGTCATATTCAGAAGCCTACTTGAGTCCAAAACTTGTTTGAAGGCTAAATAGAGATGCTCATCTATTGAGCTAAGAACCTTCCAAAGCAGTGAAGCTGAAGACAAGGATAGGACACAAACGTTACAGTCTGTTATATCCATAGCTTACTAATAATGCCATTTTAATCAGTTCCTGGATCCCACATATGTGCACTACAGAACCTAATGCTGGAAAAGGACACACTAAAAGCTGGAAGCAAAGTGGTGTGAGCTGATCACCTGTCAGGACTTTCGTAGTCCTTCCCAACTCTACAGCATGCCGGACTAGATCCCTTCCCTAAAGGAATCCCCAGATTCTCTCTTTTCTAGCATGACTGTCTCTTGGTGCGTAACTACTAACACAGTGCTAAAGAGGATCATATTAACCTATACCTTAACTTCAGTAGCACCTAAAAATTACAGGCAGATGTGTTAGGAAACTTGTACAACTGACAGATGCTGCTGCATTTAGCTCATTTTCTCAGACCAAGAGACTTTAGATTACTTTGTTTCTTATATTAAGAGCCACTTCAGTTTGACTGCTTTATCAATTATACATTGCTATCAAAATTGTCATGGCTTTAGGGGAAAGGAGAAAGTAGAAAGTAAATCTAGACTTGACTAGCTATTATTTGGGTGGATGTATTCATATTTATTATGATTATATATATTTATTAGGATTGCTGGAGACCTCTTGGTTCACATCTGAGTTTTGCTAGTCATGGGATAAACCAGAAAATACACATATGCTATGTTATGAATATCAGTGACCCTTGCATCACTAATCACAGACATTTCATGCTGCACTGTCAGCTACCCA
This sequence comes from Excalfactoria chinensis, assembly GCF_039878825.1. Lineage (NCBI taxonomy): Eukaryota > Metazoa > Chordata > Aves > Galliformes > Phasianidae > Excalfactoria > Excalfactoria chinensis. The sequence continues at coordinate 14,788,487 of NC_092835.1, forward strand.
CAACAGGATTTAGACATCGATCCACAGGCAAACAGAAGATGATAGTCTAGAGTGAGGTCCAGTACTTGGTCATGGAGATGCGGGACACCCAGTTCAAACCCCTGCCGTGTGGGATTTAGGTTAGTTACCTCCTGGTCATTTAGGCAGAGATGCACAGATGTATTCAGAAATACACTGCTCTCATGCTCCTGACTCCCAGTGAAAATAAGACCTCTAAAAACAGGTATAAATCAATCTTAGCAGGAAGGTTTTGGACAGCTACTCAAGCTTTCACATTGCATACAATTTCCTGTCTGTTTACATAGAGAATTATTGACAACTCATGAAGAGAAATCCAATGAAGTAAATGTGAAGGACTTCCTGTTTCAGTCTTCTCACTTAAATTCTAGGCTGAGGCTACAAAATTAAATCAATAGATTACACGCTCAAGGATATTTCATATGAAGTGACTTCTGCTCAGTCTGATCTAATCTGCACTGAAATGTAAAACAATCAGTTTCTGAGAACTCTGAAGCATCACCAGCTCCATTGACTTTGTATTACTTAACATTTTAAATGTATTTGAGAATAAGCCAAGAGAACTTACGCAAAAGGAGGACATCAGGCTTAATGGCAAAGTGATGGCACAGTACAAACCTTCAGAATCATTATTAGATGCAGTTTCCCCTCTGCACTCCTCTCACCCATCCCTCAAGACTAAATATTTCTTCAGTAGGCTTCATACCACGGGTAGCACATTGCAGACCTGCCCACCTGATGTCCTGAAATCCTGATGCCACAACTCCTCTGAAAACAGGTGAGCTGTGTCTGAAGAGAACCAGTACTGCTCCACTTCTGTAGAAGCATACAACTGTGAGTGCTTACCTTGACACACAAGAACCCCATAAGTCTGAAAATGTCCGTGTTTGGGGGCTTGGACCCTAAGTGAGTTTCCACTGCACTATGACCGAGTTCAGGGTGGGGGAAACCCTCCAACTGGCTTCCCCAGATCACCTAGAGACAGAGCCCACACCCCTCAGCACTGCATTTTCATTAGTAAGATTCTTAATGTCCCACTTCTTCCTAGCAGACTTACAAAACATGCATTGCCATTGCTTTGCTTTTCAGTGCTTCCACTGACTCAAAACAAAACCACGGGCATTGATGAGCCTGAAAATAAGGAGAAACTAAAAGAGGGTCTGAGCCTTTTCTTTCATGGAATGGAGGCAGAGAGACTCTATTGCAGCATTCAGTGGGTGCCATTTTTTCCATGTGGAGGAATTAAATGATGCACCTTTACTTCATACACACTTCCACGTCAGATGCCACGTGGCCAGAGTGCTCCTCTGCCACCATCTGTCACACAGCAACACAATGTAATGGAACACCTGTGGGAAGGTTCAGCCTCTATTGCCACACCACCAGCAGCTGCAGTCATGGGCCAACATCATTAAATAGGAGGTATTACTTCTGGAGCAGCCCTCGTATAAATAAAAACATGTGTCATAATTGTAGCTTATTTGTTCCAATTGGGACTGAATGTTGCAGAGGGAAGTTGTAGAGTTGAGTTTCTTAGCAGAGATGAAGATAACTCCTATCATTATTAAAAGATAAACATGTACGTACCGAAAAAACTAATTAAATTTTGTTGAGTTATCAGGAAGTCCCTTATGAACATCCTCTGGAGTAAGCCCTAATGTAAAGAGATCTCAATTTTGTGGTTAAATAATTTGAAGAGATTAATTAGTAAAGAATAAGCATTAAAAACAATCATGTGAAGATAAAAGTAACATTATTATTTACATCTACCAATTTTCTAACTCTACCTAATGAAAAAAGCTTTCCCCCTACATAAAGATGCTAATAGCAAGAAGGTTCTCCAAATTATTTGTACATACTCATTAGCTGTATGGTAGAAACACACAGCGTTCCGAGATGAAAACTTACCTCTACCCCAGATTTACATAAAGGATTAAGCTCCTTCCAGTGCAGAACTACTTTTTCAATCTCAACTTGGGAGAACTGATCTTTATCCCGAATTTCTTTTTGTTCCTCTGGAAGTTCACTTTAATCCAGCTTGCTTAATTTTCACCTTCTCCCTAAACCTTCGAGGCTTGTTACATGATAGCTAAGGATCATTATCCACCCAGGCTGAGGGGGTTTTCCCTTCATTAATTTCTCTAAGAAGATTACCAGTGCTTGTTTGTTGTTGTTTAAGCAAATGATTTCCCTAAGCTCTTTGTTTTTCCAACTGGTTTACACTTTAATGCCCTTGATTGAATTTCAAACAAGAGATCAACTTGACCAACCAACTCTGTTTCGGGGGAGACCAAAAGACACCGAGGAAGAACGAACTTTATGCAAACTACTTAGGCAAGAAGGGTGCTTAAAAACTTATTCAACCATTTAGTCAGAGATGCATCATAATTAGCATATCATTCAGGACTTGTTTAGTCTTTAAAGTCAAGGTGACTTTCCTTGGAGATAAAATTCTCTAATTACAATAGAAGCGTGTGTCACATTTAATAGTGGTTGTTTTGGTGTGCTGTTTCTTTTCCCCCCACAGCTTCAGTTCTACATTTCTCCCTCCCCTCTAAACAACTCCTTGGAAAGGGGTGACATCTGTTCACTTGAGAAGCAATAGAACAAACCACACAGACTGGATATTCACTGTTTGCAGTCTGAGTAACAATCCTACTCAAGCAGTCATTTCTGAAGTCATGCATTCAGGAGAACTAAGCGATTTAGTCTCACCTAAGCTTTTAGGTGAATAAATACAACATTTAAACACTACAGAGCCTGCAATGAATTCTGTGTGCTCACACAAATTTGTACAAGTCAGTAAGGCGCACGCACCACTTCTAGCTAAGTACATACCCAAGTAACTACCTTTGCTTAGATGAGGCTATATCATTTTTAGATGGGCTGAGCACCTACCTCAATAAAACAGACCAGTCAATTTCAATTCCATCACACACTACTGATGGGTCCAGTTGTGCAATTCTTATTTATGGACTGCAGTATTTTATTTGCAGAGTTGCAAGCAGGCAAAGACAGCAGGTTTAGGCTATTTCTGCAGGGCTACTGTAAGCCTGCTTCAGATTCTCTGCATACCTACATTGCATAGTGTCAGAAATTGCAGGCATTGCAGATTAACACAGGCATGAGCATGCATAGATACATGAACGCGGTACAGTTACATACATGTTCTTCCCACTGAAGTCAGGGAATTCAGCTACTTCAGCTAAAGTCAGTCTACTTTCCCTACTGCTGGGCATTTGGCCTACAACAGATACCTACTCTGGGTCAGAAATGAATGAAAGTGAGCTCAAGTTGCATTCCAAATCTAAATTCTACAGAGCATAAAAACTGCAACCAGTAACTAACTGAAAAGCAGAATATTTACCGTAGGATTAAAGAGGTAAGTGCCAAGTAACAGCCGCCCTCTGATTTGTACCAGGTCCTGATCTTTGCAGACAGTCACCTGGTCTTTCTCCTATTCCTTTTCCCCAGGAAAGGGGAACAGCCTATCAGGTTTAGTCTAAAAGGTAACACTATTTAATTCATGACAAATTACAATTATGACCCTTAAAAACCTGCAGATTCCCCTTCAGAACAGCAGCATCTTCAGCCAGGCTGCACCACACCTAAGGAAACACCAAGAAAACACTGACACAGAATGGCAACTTCCACACTGGCAATGCTAAGGAATCACCATCCACAGATGCTCAGGAAATAAACAGAAAGCTGTTATAGAAATCCTAGATCTTAATGACATGATACTCTTGCACTAGCCAATATGATGAAAGAAAATATAATGAATGCTAGTTACTATAACACTATAAAAACAAGCAAACATAGGGAACAAAGTTATTATATTAATGATACGACCTTACCCCATGCAATTCATAGAAGGCCATATTAAAATGGGCAGGCTATCTATTCTAACTTTGCTAGCAACAAACAACACTAATGGATTCAACTGCATCACACTATCTGTGTGCCATGAAAGCTTCCACCAATGCAGATGTTTGGTTGCATGAGATCTCTTCCCCTTTTCTATTACATTAATTAAATGGAAGATACCACAATATTTCTCCACTCCGGTGTCACACGGTAGATCAATAAACAGGTAATTATTAGTTAAAACCCAGGATATTCAATCGGGAGCATTAAGTTATTGATTTGACATTTATCCCACCATAAGTGTTTCCTTGTTAAGGGTTTCAATAACCTACATGTAAAAATTTATTCTTTGAGATCCCTGCATTCTGAGCAATACCTGCATGCTTCCAACAGCTTGCAGCCATGCCATGTTCACACAACCAGGGGATAAGCAAAGCCAGTTCTGAAACTGAAAGCTGGAAGAAAACTTAACTTGTCTATTTCCAATGCCTGTTGGATTTGGAAGCAATACATTCTCCTGTATAAAAATCCAGTATTTAAATGAATAATTATGAGAAACACGCTGTAATCCATTGTAATCTATGTATTGTAATTAATCCACTTTAAGTCATGTTCAAACCGTACATATGGACACGCTTGCAACTGGTACAAACACCAATGCCACAACAAAAACCAATCGCAATTGATTTAGGAAGAGAAAGCGTGGACAAAATAAGCTTTATGATGATGTGTAGCACTTTAACAAAGTAAAAGTGTTGCTTATAGCATTATCCACATTTTAATGCATTTTTCCCCAATCTCACCTTCTACTGTCAACACCATCAATTTCAGCGGTGCTCCTTCCCCCATCTCTTTCAACATCAAAACGCGGTCCTTCTAGTATCATTATTATCAACCTGAGCAAACTAAATGTGAAAAGGTGCCACTAATAGGACAGCTTTTGACATCACATCTTGAACCAGAATAAGCAAACAGGCAAGTCAAATCTTCAGGGTCAAGCTTTGAAGTCAATTTTCTGACCCGGGAAATCATGTTCTGTGACAGTGATGACAAATGGTGCACACAAGCCTTGTATAAATATGTCTCTGAATGTTGCCTTACAAACATTCAGTCACCATCTCACTGTAGCCAACCAGGAACAGAAAGATGAGGAGTTTGCACTTAAAACATGGTGTCAAACAGTAGATGTTTGAATAAAAAAAAAGCTCAAGTTTAGAACTGCCTACTATTTGTAAGGTTAAAAAAGAAAACCAGCCATCAAGAATAGAACAAAACAGAGGTAATTAAAAAAGGGCCCAAACAAAACACACTCGTACACCTAATTCTCAATTAACCTCCGACATCTAAAGAGATCCTGAGAACAACTTAACGTACGCACAGTGCAAGCACCCTGCTTGGACCCCGGTGCCTGAAGCGCTCTGGAGCAAAGCTTTCTAGGCACAGGACTGGAAAGTCATTGTTTATTGATTTCAAAATCTAACAGACTAATTATATATTTGTAGATGACTTGACAGATTCACAAAAGCGCTATATGATTTTATAATGGAACATGCTCGCGTTAATCTCCATCTATGGAGATAGCTGGAGGGGGATGACCTTTATCTCATATTTAAAACACAAGCAATAACTGAAATTCATTTTCAATTTATTTTCCCATCATATAAAAAGAGGGGGAAAAGATTACTTTATTGAATCTCTTTAGCTGGTAAAAGGTTGGAGACGCACAGTCTTGATGCCTTCCAAGGAGCTATGGGGACGGTCTATAGGGAACAGACTTAATCGAATAAACTAATCTTTGCTGTGGAGATTAAGTAGATGGCTACAGCAGCAGAGTAACAGCAGAATGCAAAGTATCAGCGGCACCATCGGCTGCCGCAGAGGTGCTGTAGGCACTAGGAGAGCTTCCCTGTTGGGCCCGCCCTGCAGATCCTGCAAATTTGGTAAACTTCATGGAAATTTAATAATGCCGCGGCACTGTGTCTGCCTGCTGAGCAAACAGCCTGCTGCTGCAAGGCACATCTGTGATAATTTAGAAGGGCTTTCTGCAAGATACAGTAACTGCTGCTACTCCAGCCTGAGGCCTTTAAGCTGAAGAGAGCGTATAGGTGCACATCCTCAAGGTAAATACTATCTGGAGGTAAGGATGTGACTCAAAGCTGCTCCTGACAGTCGGTAAAGTGCCTTACTTTGTAAGCACATCTTTGCAAACAGTCTTTGATTCCCTGCGCCAATACACACATGGAGAACTGATTTAGGCTGGGCTAGAAACTGTCGTGACACATGACTAACATATTTCTGCACTTTTATGTTAGCTTAAATGAAACCTGGTTACCGCGCTGAGTTTCTTGTTCCTCCTGTCTCTTCCATTTAGCACTCCGAGCTGGAAATCCCAACTAATTACAGGCTATGTTACTGAGGAAATGGCAGGGATGGCACCTCTCTCTGCAGCAAGCAGATTTTTATTATGGTTTAGAAACCATCCAAAACACACACGCTGTTCCTGTACTTTAGGCCTGGCAACGAGAAGGGAAGCAAACCCGAGCAGGGGCTATCCAGGTTTCAATGTATACAAAGAGCTTATTTAACAATCATGAAAAGAAACATTTCAGAAACAATTAACGCTGCCTTTGAAACCTGCAACTTGAAAGGAAACCACAGCCGTTCTGCTGGCTCCAGCGGCTGGTAAGGCAAGCAGAGCTCATCGATGGGAATCGGCTGGGATGTGCGGGGCTACACAGGGACTGCAGCTCAAATGGGCCATCCCCAACATCCTGCTCTAGCAGCTAATAAAAGCTGCTGCCTAACGCTTCGACCACAGACTGAGCTGGGGTGGAGTGAGGTGAGGAAAGGATGCGTGCCAGGGGTAACGCCTACTGCTGAAAGCATCTGAAGGAAGCTGTACTGTGCACTGCTGGAGGTGACAGTCTTACTCAAACATGATTTACAAGAAAGAATGTGAAAGAAATGGTGAGCTTCCAGCATCCTGCAATTGGAGTTTAGCAACAAAAAACTCTCTACTTGGCCAACCAGACAGGAGCTAGCAATGTGAAACATCCCCTGCCTTGTCACTCCTAAGCACAACTGCAACAGGGCAGAAACTATTTTTCATGGCTCCCATTACACATCAATTCCTCCTGTCAGATGCCATCCACACCTACTCCTGTTTTGACTCTCTCCCATCCCAACTCTGTTTCAAAATAAGCAGGTGACTTTGGACTACCGGTAGCGAACAGCTGTAATGGCTATTATGCTAACATGCTGCAGTTCTAGCACACAAGCACACAGCAGCCTGCACTCACCGGGCATAGCTTACAGCAGGACCTTCAGCACACCAGACCAAGCTGTACCAACACTTCCACCTTGTCCCTTTGGTCCCCTGGGCACCCTGAAGCAGGGCCACAGATCACAGAGCCAACAGCTGCCTCCAGCCTGACCCTGCAGCCACCTGGGCTGCAACAGAGACTACAGGCAGACCTCACTGTAAGCATCCCTCTCCTCCTGAAGCAGCTATCTCATTCCAAAGATGGAGCAAAACCAACAGCACCTTGAAGACAAAGAGTGGGTGTGGGGGTGACAAAATCTCATCAAACTAAAACTGCATGGATGTAGAGGGGGCTGGACAGCTTCTACTCTGTGTTTGAGACAGAAGGCTTTTGGGCTGCATGTTTGATGCACACCAATCTAAATGCAAGTTGTATCCCCGAATATTTTCAGAGCAAAACCACCGCAGCCCCACCATCTCCACTCCTGCCTCCACAACATCAAATGGTCTCCAAAATGACAGCACGTCACACTTGGAGAGCAAAACAGAGGAGCAGTTCCTTGTCACCAACCTTTGAGGACCCAAGTCCAAATAGGCTGCAGTCACTCTTCTGGCATCACTGCAGATGTAACCTTTATGGCACACAGCAAGTAGGAAGATACATAATAAGTTAATACAAACTAAGCTGTCTTCCATGACACAAAACAAGCCGAAGAACAGATGTCAGGAACAAGTAACAGAGGATTGGTGGTTGCAGCTCAAGTGGGATGGGAACTAAGATTACCTACACCTCCACCACTGAGCTCTAGGTGTGCTGCTTAGTTACTGTTCATCAAATGGGCTCTTTTGACCAACTTTTGTTAGCTCATCAATATTTTCTTTATTAGAAAAATTAGGTGGGTTACAATGCTATTGGTAGCATTAGCTGTAACCTACTGAGATAATGGTTTTCTATGCTGATGACAATGCGATCACTGTGCGAGTTAAACGACCTCTGCCCCTCGCCCCCATGAGCTGTGCAGTGAAAGAACACATTTAAGAGACAATTATGAGGTTAATTTCCTTACTTGAATGCAGGACATTGTTATTACCTGGAGGCAGGTCTAATAACAGGAGCACAGCATCAATGCAAGTAAAATAGAAGAGAAGCTAGCTGGTGGGCTCCGTGCTTCTTTTTAAAGGGGTAAAGCCTGGCTATAAATTAATATATATATATATATTTAAACAGCACAAAGCTATAAAAGAAAGGCCAAGCAAAAACCTGTGGAAGCAGAAATATTCAAAAACAAGAAATAAGAAATGGGAAACTATTGGTCATAAGTGGTAAAAAGGAATCAGTTGTGGGAAATGGGCAGACTGAGGAGCTCATTGTCACTCACGCTGCAGCAGCCCTGCTGGCTATCAGCATGCAGGAGGTGAGAGATTGGGAGCTCCGCACAGCATGCAATCCAAGGAGGCAAGAGTGAAGCAGGAGTCAATTGAGTTCCCAGAAGCATTCACAGCAGAGCAAGAGTCACATTCCAAAATCATGAATCCCAGTCTTAAGCGCTTGGCTTCTCTCAGCTGGAATGGCCATCCCCACTTGGCACCAATCTTTGCACCAAGCAAAGCCATGCAAAAGGATCTGAAGAGGATCAGCACAAAGCACAGATGCCTACTTTTGATTAAGAAAGTCAAAGCAATGACATCTAACCTGAAAGCACAAGTCCAGTTGCTAGGGGTGGAAGGGCTCTTCCACCGTGGGCCCAGTTTAGTGCTTGGGAGGTACCAATAGCACGGCAGCTTGGTCCAAACCAAGCACAGAAGCAGCTCTTGTCTCTGTAACTAGAGTGACAATCTGAGCTTGTGGCAAGCTCACAGAGCAAAACCCTCCTGCTATCAGAACCTGCTCACACAGCTATGCACCCCAATGCTTTCTTCTTCCTACCCACAGTACCTTCAACACCTGCACAAAGGAATAACTCTCTATTTAGGAGCAGAAAGAAAAATACTGACATACTAACACACCACAGCCCCACACACTGTGGGATCTCTACAGCACAGCCATAAGGTTTCTTGCTGCTGTCACTATCTGTTTATTACCAGAGAAAGAGCAAGGGATTGCTCTTGCTTTCTGCTGATGGCCTTCTACCCCCCAGGGGAGACAGCAAAGACTAATCTGGAAGATTAGCAGGCTACAGACCAGGCAATCACAAGCTCCCACCCTGTCTGCAGCACGCTTGGACCGAAGGTTTGCCTGGCAGGGAATTCTGATCCCACACATTTTCCATCAGGCCCTGAAAAGTGGAATTCCACAGAGGCAAAGATCTGCACTTTAGTCATGGTGACAGACAGCATCCATTTCCTTCTGAGCAATTCCACACTGCTAGACAGGTTGAAAGTAAAGGCTGCCATCTTCCTCGAAGGGCCCCACAAATCTCTAAGTCCTTTACTTGCATTCAAAGCAGAAGTCACACTTGTTTCTGCAGTGCAGGGTGCATCCTTCCAAAGGGCACGCTTCCATCTCACCCCAAGTGCAGGAATAATGCTTTCCCCAGCAGGGAGAGCCACGTAACGCTGCTGGCACTGCTCCTCAGGCAGCCAGCAAACACCACAGCTCGCTCTCCTCACAACAGAGCTGTCTGCACAATATTCCCCTTATAGAACGCCTGGCAGACTCCTCAGGTGACAAAGCTCCAAGTGGGACATACACTGGCTATCATTACCTGCAGCTCTACATTACACTGGGAAATCAGAGCACCTTTTGAAGCAAAATGGTGCTTTACTGGTGGCCGAGGCACTGCTCTGGGTGGGGAAACTGCAAGTTGAAATTCTCTTTCCCACAGAAACAGTAATACTGGCAAATACTTTAATATCCTTGGGGTTCTCCACGCTCTGATACTCATTCAGATAACAAACACCAAGTGCAGATCAAATCCAAGGGACAACTACTGCAAAACTCTGCTGAGAAGTCACAACCCAACTGGAAACGTTCAACCACACATTTGCAGTAACAACTACCCTGTGCAGATTTGAACACTATACAAAATAGACTCCATCTATTATTCCTGTTTTCTTAATGCAGAAACGCTCTCTCCTCTTACTAACACAGTGTAAAACAAAATAATCTCAAGCACAGCTCTAGAACATCATATTTTCTCACTAGTTCAGGATGTATTTTTGTTCTAAGCCATAAGTATTATTACAAGAAATTAATATAAATGTAAAAAAATCATTTTACACCAGAACAAATGCTTTTAATGCACACGAGAGGGGAAGAAAAGCTTTGTTTTCCTTTTAACTCTGTATTCATGTACTAAATATATTTATCTTTGATCTGCAAATTCTACAAAGGCAAAAGATCAACACAACGAATACTCAGAAAACGTGAGTGTGCACAGAGGTTCTGCCTTGCTGTTTTAGCCCTTCAACAGGTATTAGTTTAAGTGGGTTTTACTGTCTTATTTTACAGACATTCCAGTAGAAAATAGAACGTTTAAATATGCAAGCTTTAGCTAATCCTCCAACACAGCCTATGGACTTGGTAGGATTATCCCTTATTATAACGCTGTTAGAACTGATACAAAATTGCAGCTTGAGATTAAACTCAAGAATTCCTAAAAATGCATTTTCCATTTTATCCTGTGAAAATATCTAATAACCTCAAACATCCCTGTAGGACTCTCAGACAACAACTGGCATGGAAGTCTAACACCTATAGATTTGTGCAGCACGTACCTATTAAGCACTTGCTATACCTGATGCTCAAAGTTAACACTCTTTGCCCCTTCAATCTAAAGCAAAGCCACTGGGCAAAACAACAGCCTACTTAAATGCAGTTTCAGATTTGTCAGAGTAACCATCCTACATAGCAACAGTACTTCATTGTCTGCTTATGGACAGCTTCAAGCTGCTATATTATATGTAAGGCAACCCTCATCTCCTTCCCTGCCATCCGCTGTTCAATTTCTTGCCCCACATAATACTGCTAGTTAAGGATCCACTCTGCCTAGGGAACCAGCTTCATTTGCATCCACTGGCTGTGCTAAATGAGCAGCCTAACAGATGGGGATCTAATTGCAGACCTGTTGTCTGGACATTGTTAACAAATACAGAAGTAGCAATATACAGTGCTTTTTGGAACAGAATTTGGGCTGGCAGCAGGGGAACTCCAGTTAATTACCAACATCTGAACCTCTTGTTTAATGCAGGCAAAAACAAAAACAGAGGCACTCAGACTGAGGAGGACTAAAAGCCAATCAGAAGAATGACAGCTATTACATCACCCAGAGCACCTATTTGGGATGAGAACTCCATTTCCATGCAATGCAAGAGTCCATCTTTAGAGAAGTATATTCCATGTGAGAAAATGAGACAATAGGAGCAAATGAAGCCAGCCAAAGAATATGCAGCTTGCAAAAAAAACCTATCTTCTTCCTGGAAGAATACAAAACCTCTGAATAACAGTATTAGCATTGGATTTAACAAAGCAGCAACAGGCAAGATGGAGCTCATTCTGAGTTTGCTCTGAGCAGACGGATGAAGTTGTCTGCAGAAAGCCCCGCAATTACCCAAATCTGTAAATTACTTTGACGTTCTGTTTCCTAAAGGAAGAGCAGTTGCTCTTGTAGAAAATTATTTCTGCACTTTCCACCCCATCTCCTCCAAATGCTGAAAGAGAAACAAAGACTAAGAAACAAAGACTATTGTTGTGATGTCCGCAAACCACCCAACGCACCCTCACTCATTTCGCTGTGCTGAAAACAGATGCTGCTTTTCAGTGGTATGACTCTATCCCAATTGCTCTCCTGAGGTTGCCAATTACACATTTCCACAACTGCCTTGACCCTCTCATTGTTTAATGATTTGCCTTTCCCACAGATTTATGTATTTTAAGTTGGGGAGCTAAAAGCAAATAAGGCCGGCATCCATCTCTGCTCCAGTGTTTATGTGCTTTTATGCAAAATGCCCATCAGGAACATGCAACACTATACAGTCCTCTACTATGCAAGAAGCACCTTTAATCAATTGAATTTTTTCCCCCTTTGACAGATCACATTTTGATGGGTGACAGGTAATAGAGCCTCATAAGAGAACAACGCAGAGCTGGCATTTAACAAATCCATCAGCCTACTTATCATCTCCTTTCCTCAATAACAACACTAAGGAAGAGAAAAACACGTTTCCATGGAATTAGAAGCTGGATCGCCAAGATCTCCCTGAATGACCGCTAGACAACAGATGAAGGGCCTGATGCTGATGCAGCAATAACACACCCCGCTGGTACCCGTAGATATCAGATGCATTGGAGCCATGGAGGACCCTACAGGCTGACAAGCTGTGCACCAGCTCACACACCTACAGCCATTTTGCTTCCTTTCTCTTGCCCTTCCTTAAAACAGTCTATAATATCGTACACATCTTTCTTATTTTAATTAAAGAGTAACTGCTGTTAGATCCCATTCCTTAATGCTGCATTTAGGCGATCACCTTTCAGGTACCTGTGGGATAGAGAGTGACCAAAGGGACAGAGAAGCAATACCAAGAAGTCACATGACAATCTAGAAAACAGCTATTTTGATGAGCAGGTTTCAGGCTTAAAGACCATTTTGATCTGGTTGGAATAGTCTGGATTTGCAAAAAACAATCTGATAATTGAGGTAACACTACAATGCATCGTCATGGTTTAGACAAGAAAATAAACAGACACTGGGCTCGAGCCAAAGCCTTCAGAATCTACAGAAACACAGCTTGTGCTACGGACAGAACACCTCAAGGTACAGCTACCTTCACTGCAGTTTATGATTTGTAGCTCACAATCCCATTGGAGCAGCCCAAGAGAAGAAAAAGGTTGGAGAGGTAGGCATTACAACACTGCAATTTCCATTGCAGTTACAGACAACAATCAATTAAAAAGACAAAATAAAACCATGTTATTACCAAATTAGATGAGCATCCTCCGTAAAAGACACGCATACCAGATAAGAAAGTGACAACACACACCAAATTCTTTAATAATCATTCAGATTTGTCACTACAAATATGTTTTGTTACCCAACGTACTTCATTTAGCTTGGCTAACCCTGCTTGGATTTCATGAGCTTTCCTAAGTGCACAGGGAAAATTAATTCAGTCACAATTAAGAGAAATGTTTATTTCTTTGCTCGTGTGGCTGAAGCAGTCCCTATTCTCAGCAGTACTTTTGCTCTTTCGTTTTTATATTTCCCGAATACTTCCTCCTTTTAAAAGTAATCCATTTCTTTATTGCCCCTGTTTGAGCCCAGGCATGCTGCGTGCGTCTGAGTGATGAAGATGAGGTGGATTGGAGGTGTTTGGCTTTGTAATTTCATCCTTGAATTTTGTGATTACTAACAGGACAACTTTTTTAATTTGCTCTTTTGTCTCGATTCCCCTGGCTGACAATCTGCTCTGTGAGCTAGGCTTTTTAATCAATCACCTAGATAATCAAATGTCACTGGCTATCTGCTCCGTGTAATTACTTTTGCAATTAAAAATCAACCTCAAGTTGCCTCATCTAATTAGAGGGATGGGCAGATTTTCATCGAGATTGATTTTTTAATAAATATTGACTTAAAATGCCATAATCTCATCATATTCTTTCATTTTCTTTGTACCAAAAATCAAACAAATGGAAGAATTAACAAGCAGAATGATTCATAGGACATCAAAGGCTTTTGCTAGTTCAGACATACAAAATTGTGCTATACAGAAGCCTAGCTTATCTCAGTCTAATAACACTCAAAAGCTCCTACCTTTTATTAGAAAAAGAACAAAGCAGTTGCATCATCATGTATGTCGCTTTCTAAATTAGTCTAAACCAAATGAATTAACTCTCAACTATAATTGCGTGGCCTGCGTATGACAAAAACACTGCAGAGGTTTTGCTGAATTACTCTCTAGGTGTTCTGGAAATCATTTGCTAATAAATCACAATATTGGGAATTTGATGCCAACACCTAGAGACTGTCCTTTTGTTTTCCTTCCCTAAAGAGGAGTTAATTGAGGATGCCCATTATCGCTCTATCAGTAAGAAAAACACTGCCCTGTTTTCCATTGTGCAGTACCAAAAGCCACCAATCAACACCAAAAGGTCTGCAACAAACAGCCACCGAGAGCAGTGGTAACCTAGAAAGAGCTGAAAGCCTACTTGCATAGGGAGCAAAGGAAAGTATTTTTGAATCTGTTCAAATATTAATTGTCACATCTGCAGAGCAGCCTGGAATGCATCTCTAAGAATAGATGCTACCTTCTTTTACTCATTCCTGACTCGTTTGCTGCTGGCCTTGAACACCACACCTTGCTGCATGCAGAGAGGTTCCAGCAGGAGGAACGGCTTGGGGAGGCATCACTGCCCAGTTCTTGTGAGGGATGGAGTCTGCTCCTCTCCCATCCCCCACTGGAAGCTGCAGGACTTGGGCACATCTTTCCTGTTGTCAGAGGGACACCCAAGTTTTGCTTGCCTTGTTATCACTATCCTTGCTGTGCCTTCCTGACACCTCTCAGGAATGCATCCATACATTAAGGATACAAAGATACAGATGGCAGTGAGTCAACCATGAACACAGGAGGAAAAATTCTGCTTATCAACAGCATATGAATATTACATCTTATTTGCTAAAGAACCTCGTTTGTTTAATAGTTACTGCGATAAGCTCTTAATGCATGTACGTACCTCAGCGATCCAGATCTCTACAAAGTACTTATTACTGCTTCAAGCGACTGAATTAACTCTAAATGTACTGTTCTATTCAGATTATAATGAGGGAACAGGATACCATAATTACAGTAGCTGAAGGAGTATGCCATACTTCATACTGCAGCCAGGCAGAGTATACAGCATTTCCACTGGAAACATTAGTAGCTAAAGAGCACTCACAATAACTGTTGAGATACTCATTAACCTCTGATTTGCTACCATAAGACTATATAATTAAGGGGTACTTTCAGCAGACATCCTCACAAGGTATTTTCCACTGGAGCACGTAGAGGCCTGAGCTACAATACCGCTTCTCAAGTGAAACACTCAGCTCCTTGTTCCATCCTGCTGAGGGGCAGCGATCCCAAACCACGAGAACAATAACCATCAGATACTGAGGGGGATCACGTGGGAGGAGAGAATATAATCCAGGACATTTTAGATTAACTGCCTGAAGTCACTAACTATTAAAGTAGCGCTACCAGTCTGATAACAACATCACAGATTCTTTATTGTGAATAACAATGCTGTGTTTGTATTGTGCAAAACAGCACTGGCAGCTACACTGCCAATATATTGCCAATACATTTATTTTTGTTTCACAGCCAACAAAATGAGAAGTAATTCTGTTGGGAAGAATAACTCCATAAACATCCTTAGTATTGTGATGTGAGCTGGTCAGCCTCTCCCCCCATTTTCCAGCTCTGCTGATGGGCTCAGCTCCTGGTATGTCCTGCCTGGCACCTGTGGTCTCCCTACTGGTCACTCAATCTCACCCTGCAGAGGCCTGAGAACTGACTAGATAAGAACTCAGGCAGGGAAACGGGACTTTCAGGAGATCTGTGAGCCATTTGGTTCTCTGTTTATTTGGGGAAAGGAAAGCAGATACCGATCTGACTCTTGGCTTCAGTAGCAGATGTGAAAGTTGCATGCAAATATCCCTTCTCTCCCTCCCACTAACAGAGCACAAAGAACATCCATATTTCCAAGCACAGCAGCAGGTCAGGGAAATTCCACCATGTGAAGGGATGGGCTGGTAAGTGGTGCATGCTCCTGATGCAAGAGGATTCCTTATAGGGGCTTCCTCCATTATTTCAGGCCAGAAATCAATTAAGTCTTATCTGTTTCTTTCCCAAAAGGGAAAATACCACCACAAAACCACAGCATCACATACAGCCTGCAACGCTGCCATCTCTCTTACAGTAGCACAAAGATGTGGCCCAAACCACATACACACCTGAAGTTCTACCAGCAGGCAGAAGAGCAGGAAGGACCTGATCAGAGTAATTGTTTCTTAGTAGTCCAGATAACTCATCTTGTGGAACCAAGATAAATATCATCCCCCAGAGGTGCTATCAAATGCCTTCTCCAGTGTATCGATATCATGTGCTTTCACACAAGCCTCTGCTTAGAAAAGCTGGGTAACATCCAGAAGCATGTGAGAGAGCTTAAAAAGTCCCTTTCCAAGGTAAGGAAGACTTTGAGGATCATAAGTCATCCCTAAATCCATCAGCACCAAAACACTCTGAGAAAAGATCTCGCACAGCTGGCGATGTCCAGCCCTGTCAGATGTGACTGAGTTACCTTCTAAACAGAAGGTAGAGCAGCACATGGCAAGCCTGCAAGTTAGCAGGCCCACCTCACAGGTAATGAGGCCAGACAGCAGATAGCTGTGCTGCAATTACACATGCCTCTGTCCCAGCACATGTTCCCACACACTGCACAGGCAAGCTTTGCATGCAGTGTGCATTTAATATCTTAACACTGCAAGAAGATTCTGTGACACCTCTTCAGGGTACAGAATGCAGGAGCTTACCTGGGTGATTTCTCTAGAACTTGCTCAAAAATGCCCTAACTTTTCATTGAAAAAGCCAATACAGTTGTGAAGTCCCACTTTACCTCTAACAGTGATGTCCTTGACAAGCTCAAAGCAGGGCACCTCCCTGGTGTGCTGCAGAGCCATTGGGCTACACGACTATAAAGGGAGCGTTACGTAAAGGACTTAATTTCCTTGCACTTGGTGATAACGCTGTAATTTCTCTCA
Source organism: Excalfactoria chinensis (assembly GCF_039878825.1). Taxonomy (NCBI): domain Eukaryota; kingdom Metazoa; phylum Chordata; class Aves; order Galliformes; family Phasianidae; genus Excalfactoria; species Excalfactoria chinensis. The sequence goes on from NC_092835.1 coordinate 14,805,374, forward strand.
ACAAGGCAGCCTTCTAACATAATAAACTTATGGCAAAATAGAAAAGGGAGATTAAGAATTGTTTTACATTCCGTGGTATAAGATTTCTAGTTATATTAGCATTTTGAGGAGGATTTATTTGGAGATTGAGGATTAATTCCCATGAAATCATTATACAAATTTCAAAATGTCAGCTACTTTGATGGAGCTTACGATTGTATCTCCTTCTTTTGACAGGCTACGGTGTAAAACAACTTCTGTGTGGAAGCAGCACAGAAATAAAGCAAGGATAGGATAAATAAAGACAGGTTTCCCAATCAGCTGTCTTTTTATTCTGATTACTTGTAGGACAGAGCAGTAATAGACATTTTCCTTGGCACAAAATAATAAGAGCGGTACTTATCGCTTGTTGCCTACAGCTAGTGGCAAAAGGAAATTAGAAAAGTCCAATGAAGCTGAGCAGTAATTAATCATCATACAGTGGGGCCTGTCAAATCAGAGGGGTCTTTCCAGCTGATAATGCTGCCCACCGCAACTCAGACTGATAGAAATTAGAATTCCTTTTCCTCTGGCAGAAACCAAAAAGAGTAGAGTTCACGCAGTGACTGCCTGACCCATTTACTGGGATGCCTGCATCGAGTTTAACACCAAACAAGAACAGCACTCATCCCTCAAGGCAAAAAATAAATAGAGAACAACAGTTAGAAGGCCTGCCTGGAAAGAATAAACAGCACTTAGGTGCTGTTTCTTTTAAATACTAACGTTTCAACCTTGGTTAACAGAGAAAGATTTGTTTTTTCAAAGCAAACATATTTTCTCCCACGCGCAGGAAGGAAATGTCAGAACTCACAACAGAAAACTTGTGCAAAATGACTACAGCAAGAGCACCCGGTTTCTTTTACAGATAGGCAGTCTCACAACTCCTTGTGAATGATGAATAATCAGGAGAATTAGAGCTTACTCCTTCCCAATAAAGCCAAAGGAGATTTGCCACTGACTTTAATAGAAACATTATTAAGCAATGACTAGAGAGGACCTAATTTCACGCCACAAACCACCTCACATGTGCATTTCCCTGCAGATGGTCCATGCAGAGCCCAGCCTGCAACCATGAGCAGCACCCAGACACACCAAGATCAACACAAGGCAGCCAAGTGCCCATGGATAACACATGTGGAAGCACCACATCCCCAACCCTGCTCCTACTCACAGCAGCTCCTGGTGCCCCCAGCCCCAAAATGATGCTCCTGAGTGGAAAAGAGACTGCTGAGGTCGCCCCTGGGGGACCACCATACCATAAAGGCCCATTTCATCTCACTACCTTACCTATAACCCAGTCTCTTCTTAAGTCTTGTAAAACTAACAGCCACTCACTTCTCCTGTGCTATCTTTACTTGCTGCTGTACCCACCTGCTCCTCACATAGAGCTATGGAACACCAACAGTTGGGCTCTCAATAGAGCTGAAAAAGGTTTGAAACACACAGTCACCTGCCAGCCTCTCCTGCTCTAATTAGCTCTGATTGCCCTAACTACCTTCACCTGGCACTGTCATACCCCCCCAGGAGCCAGTAGCTCTGGATCAGCACAGGTCTAGTTTCTAAACCCACATGCTAAAATCAAGAGGACCTGGTGCAAAATAACTTTTCAAAGCACAGACTGGAGCAGGCCAAGAGCCACAGCTGAAATAGAGAAATGCAATTACCATCACCACGTGGAACAAGTGTGCAGAGTCCTGCTCGTATCCTGCTTCTCCATTAAGACCAAAAGAAAGAGGACTAAAGAAAGGCCTTCAAAAACGAAAGGCTGAAGAAAATTAACCTCATTTGTTAAACATTAAGACTCAAATATTTTTAACGCAGCTCTCAACATCAAACAACTAAACGTTATTAATTAAATACAAAACATGGCTGAGAAGATGATAAGGGCTAATACCTTAAAGGAGAGCACATTTTACAGCATACTGCTGCAAAAGTGCCAGGATAATAATGTGACAGAAGCCATCAGGTGTTGTTAGAGCACCAACACCACATTTTACACTGCTGCATAAAGAGCAGGGAAAAAAGTTTTACACACACAAAGAACGGCCCAAAATCTCGGGGCTCGCATCTGAATAACACGGCTGTACTTTTTCCTTTTCTTTGGGGAAGTAAGGGATTCCATATTGCTACAGAAAGTATGCATGCATGGGTACCTCACTGACAAACAGCCTTTGTGAAGGTAAAGTGTCTTTAAATCTGACTGCGTGCGGCTCAGCTTTGAGATAACAAGTAAAGTTACATAGAGTTGGAATGACACAAGTATAGTTGTAAATAGATAGCCAGAGGGTATCTAAGGAAAAGACTCACCAACTCCGAGGTCTTCAGTCAAGATGGACAACGTTGAGGCTCACCTCCAGAACTCCACAAAGGAGCAACCTCTAAAAAGAGATCCTGCCTTAGTGGTGGTCAGCCCCTAAATGGGATCTAGGAGAGGTGAAATCAAGCTCCGCCCCTCCTGGTAGCACAGCTGAATTACCTTCACCTGTGCTCCCACAGCTGACTCATCAGTTGCCTCAGATGGTTAATTAGAGGTTCGGGCTGTGATCAACAGTTTCCCTTACAGCAGATAACAACATTAACATCTGAAAAACAAATTGTTTTCCTTTCATCTGAGGTACACCATGGATTCACTAGGAAATCTGCATGCTTGGGTGCATCTTTCCCCTTCATGTTAGGCTGAATGAGCACTATTTCCATACGTCACTAGTGGGAAAATCCCCCACAGAGGAGCATACTGCACCCTCATTTGCACTGAATAAGATGCTTTATGATGTAAGACTGTCAGGCGCCCTACCTTATGCAAATAAATGTTCTATCATGACAAAGGGGTTAGATATGACATAGTGCAAAATGCATCTGTCAGAATCACGGCCCATATTAGCTCAATAAAAAAAAAAAGATCAGTGAAACACTGCTTTCTGTAGAGACATCCATCTGAAATATTTGGGTTTCCTAATTAGCACTTTCCATTTGTTAGTGATTCTACACAGCCTCAAGTCCGTTACAAAGCTCCTGTTGATTCCACCAGCACCAGATCAGGAGTGCTGTCTGAAATTTACCCTGTGAGGAACTCCAGGCCCGTGTATCACAGATGTCGTAATCCTCAGATGTCAGACCTGCCAGCAGACACAACGGGGCTCTCTGTGCTGTATGACCTTCCCTCCTTCTGAACTCAGAGCTAGCGATTTGGGCTTCAAATAATACAGATTTCCAACACTGAAGCAACAAGCTCAGATGTCATTAGTTACACGAGTCTGGAATTACCGCACGTTGACTTCCATACACAAGGCATTAGAGCAAAAAGCTCGCCGTATGCAAGATGCAGAAAAAGCCCTCAATCAATAAAAGATGAGAAGACCTCACCCATTATTCATTACATGCACAGATGTTAAAAAAAAAATAAAGAAAGGTACAGTATAATGGCTTTATGAAAGAAACAACACGGCATCTCTAGAAGAAACTCCAGGTCTTGCAGGGAAAAATATTTAAACAGCATAAGAATTTAAATCAGGATGCAAGAAGTTATTTAGGCCACCAGAAGATAAACTGCATACAAATAAAGCATCTGCACTCTCCCCCTGCTCTTTCTAAATTAAGTTTACACTTAAATCCCACCAACTCTAGGGAATGCATTTCCATGGCAGGTTTGCATAGAAATAGGTACGCTGGACTGATAATACACCACACTCATAAGTTACACAGTGGCTTAGCTGTGAGGCAAAGCAGACTTCATACTGCTCTTGACCATTCTGTCACTGTAAGTATTCGTGTATTTAAAATCAAGCACACACTTAAGCATTTTGCTGAACTGGAGCTTTACAGCAACTTAGAATCAAAGTTTGAGCATCATGAAAGCACATGGCTTCTCTTCCAGAGTCCAGTAGCTTAAAATACTTGCAGTTTAATGCTAAGAAAACTTAATGGAATCCTGCTAGGGAAAAAGATCCCCTCAGCACTCAGAAAATGTAGTTTGATTGCTGCCTTGTCCTCACATGTCTTCAAGCTCTCTCTATTCCCTTCCCTGCAGAGTCCTATAAAAGGTTTACTGTGGTGGTTACGATGACACAGGCAGGGCAGCAATATATTTTTCTCATAACAAATCCATCCAGAAGAATTCCCTCAGCTCACAGATGAAACGGGAGGAGTTGTTACCCTTAATTACTGGCTCCTGATGCTACTCCTCTGATGCTACTGAACCGGGTACTCCAAAACCACTGCTTAAAAGCACCTACCAGTATGCTATGATATTTCAAGATGCATACAGAGCAACTTACTTCACAGTTCTGCACCCAGGGTCTGCCTGGGAAGGCTTGTTGGCAAAGGACACGCTTGCAAACATCCCAGGGATGACAGTCTTCTCAGTGTTCAAACACAGTCTGAGGTTGCTTCCTACAGTGCTTTAAACAGCGCAGCATGCGGACAAGAGACCCTTATTAAACACCTCTGGAAGTCACAGTCTCATAAATTGTTAGGTGACCAGGTACTGCCTTACATTCATCCTCTCCTGGACCCACCTCCACATACAACTTTCTTCCACTTTCTGTCACACTCCACTCCGCTGGGCACAGCTGGCTAAAAGGAAGAGAAGCAAGAGGAGGAGATGCACAGAGGCAGAGTGAAAGAAAGAAAAACAAAACGCAACCTTTTCTCATTAGGAAACCACATAATGTTAAAGTAGTCAGCATTTGAATGCATACGTTTATAACAATCCGGTCTATATGAATAGCATCTTTCCTTCAGGATACCCTTAGCCAGTTCTCTTGCACGCTGCTGCACATTTACATATAGATGGAAGCTTTCTAGAAAGCAATTTTACACATTTTTGTCTTAGTGTTTTTCTCATTAACGCTGCACATAGATTAAGCTTCCTAAGAAGGAAAAGAGATAGCTGGGTATCATAGGCACAATTTCTAGAGACTGTGTTTGCTTTGGAAGAATAAAAGATGGATAAAAAGAGACCAGTCCACAAGTGGATTTTTAAGAGTCAGATCGAAAGTTCTTACAGAAATTGCTGCTGTGCTCTTAAAACAACCACGTCCTTAATTGCCTCCTCTGGTGGGAAGTAACAGCGGAACAAAGAAACAGCAAAGTTTCTAGTAACACAAACTTGCCTCACAGGGCTCAGTACCTCAGAAAGGATCATCGGTCCGAATCAATCAGAGCACTTAATCGTATGCTGAAGTTTGGGCTCACAGATAAGCACACGCGGAGTCAAATAAGGCTCAGTGCCGCGCTGAAGTGCTCAGCATCTGGCAGGATTAAGCCTGCACTGCTGAAATCTAAATTTCCTTCATGTCTTATTTGCAGACGGGGTGTAGGATTCAAATTAGAGGGAGGATTAGGGAAGGAAAAAAAAAAGGAGTCCTCACGATAGCAGGGCCAGGCTAAGCAAACATTTCATGTACACACCAGAGGGAAGATGAAAGGAAAGCAGCTACCCTGCCATGGTCAGAAATTCTTATCTGCTGACCAAACCTTTGTTGGTTTGAGAAAGCACAAGTGGTCTGCATCGGCGGAAGGTTCAAAGCAATTTTTTAATAGATAATGCAATCAAAAGTCTGTCTATCTGTTGAAATATTTAGAAGAACAAGATATCACTTTGACCTCCTTACACCTGCAACCTTTGTCAAAGACTTTAAGAAGTGCCTTACACTTGTTTATATTCTTTATCTTTAATGGGCTTCTGCGTTTTTCAAAGATTAGCATTTTGTGAAGCCCTTTGAGTAACAAATATATTCTGCCATTTTTAGCAGTGCTTCTAGATTGCGTTCAAGGAAGGAGTTGCACAGACAGGTGCACTACCAGTGTAAAAGCTGGTGACAGCCACAGGTCAGCTGTGGTTGCTGTAGAGGAACGTGCCCTTCTGGTCTGCAGTACTGACAAAAAAAACCAAACTAATTAAGGGAATAAGAGGATAAGGGAAAAAAATCACCACCATTAGGTGTGGAGTTGAAAATGGAAAACAGTGAATTTCTGTCCTATGTGTAATAAACTACTGCAATATTTAGATCTTCAGAAGAATATTACAGAAGCAAACAGGAACTCCAATAAAAACACAAAACCTGCCTGTATGGATTGTAACATTTTGGCCAAACTATACAAAACAGAACCTTGCAAGGACCCAGGAAAAAGTGAAGAAAGAAATGGGATGAGTACCTACAATGCAGACTTTTGTAGGAGAACAGTCAGCTGTCATCTCTCTAGTCCTATAACTACAATATTGGGAAAAGTAAACTCAGCTGGCTTCATTTTCCTGCTCATAAACAAAGAGTGCAGAATAACTTTCCAAAGGAGCATCTCAGGAGGCAAAGAGCAGTGAATGTTACTCTTCTAGTCCAGATCTATGACTGCAGATCTTTCACTGCTCATGTTACTGGCTACTCTCTCACTTTCACCCTTCCATCCAAACACATTCATTATACTGTATGTTATTCTCTACCTGAAAGGTCGATTTCTGGTTCGCTGTTCCAGATTCATCACCAGCCAGGGGTACTTGCTGGCACAGACCTGCTCAGTATATCTATTTACACACACCTGACCAAGTTGTCTAAGCTACTTGCAGCAACAGTGACTCATCTTTTTACACAGCTCAAAATCCTTGTGAAGACACTGCTGCCATGCTGGTTATCCTTCTGTCTTCCATATTGCCCTTGCAGGCTCATAATTAAGAGCTTCTCAGCTCTTTCCACTTCTAAAGCCAAAATCTGCTCTGTTACTAGCAAGTGCTGCTCCCCCAGAATCCACTTATGCCAAGAAGTGACTTCAGCCCCATGCCAATAAAACTTCCATTTGTATCAGAAGTCTCCACTGCACTGAAAAACGTGTGAGTTGTAATTACTTAGATTGCTTGTGGATATTTCTTCTCTGATGGGTCCTCGGGCCGGATCCATCCAGCCACTGAGACTGTCAGGAGCTACAGAAGTCTGTGCAGACACTACCTGTCACTATGGACTGGCTTAGGTCGAGGACTTCAAAAGCTTCACAGATGCTGGAGAACAGCTGAGGTTATTCTCAGACTACTGCTGTAGTCACACCTCACCGCGAGTATTTTACTGTCTCATTGATGTTAACAGCCTGATCAGGGCTAGGTTCATTTACCTGTAAGCAGAATATAACAGTCTCATTCATGCATCTCTCACTTGTGTCATAGTGTATACCAGGCTGACCCAAGAGCCAGCCCTTTTAAATGAAACCTCCTTTCTCAAAGACAGATTAGGTAGTGACAGAATATACAGATGTGTCTCAATGCTTTGCCAAACCTACTATCCATCTATTCCACTTCAAGGGCTTATTTTGCAGAAGGATTAACGTCAATCCCTTAGCCCCAGACAGAACTTCTAGTCCAGGAAGTTTTGTTCAAATCCTAAAAGCTTTTTGCTGTGGGAGCACTTTGAATCCACACATTTACCCATTAGGGAATCAGAGCAGTGCACTGCAGCAGCAAATGTTTCTGGTGGTGATGCTGCATAGCTGTAACCACAGGACAGAAGGTACAGAAGGAACAGGAAGATGGAGTTTGTAGTCCAGCAGCAATCACAGGGAAAATCAGAGCAACAGAATGATGGATTTAATGACAATGCAGCCAGGTAGACAGGTACGGAGAATTTTCTATGCTTCTTTTTGAGGTTTAACAGAATGCTGAGGTTAACACGATTCTTTTGTTGTAGTAGAAGAGTATTTTTGAGAAACAGCATTACAAAAGGTTAAACATAAAACAGATGTAAGTTATAAAATACAACCTGATCAAAGCTCGGATTTTGAGACAGATATGTTAGCAAATGATGATAAATCAGCCCCGCTGGAATTGTAAGCAGCAGACAAATGTAACTGCAAGAGTGAAAGAGTTGAAAACAGGCAAAGGAAGAAAAAGAGTGGAAACAAACGTCGAAGTTAATTCTAGACAACCTGTACCTTGCACAAAAGGGCAGTAACACCTACTGACAGACACTCGACTTGCTTTCAAAACAGGACTCAAACCCTTAAAAATCTTACTGTTGGCTTAATATATACGAATCCCTACTCATTTCCTATTAAGTAGGTGCTCTTCTCAAGAGATCTTCAATTTCAACAAGATCTGCACCGTCCGGATCAGAACTGCAAAAGGGCTGGAAAATCTGCTAAAAGCAGGTACTTGTTAGAAAGCTGAAAGCACTTCTCGTTACCTCACTGACCTTTTTTTTTTTACCTTTTAAAAGAAGAAAAACTCCTTAATACGTCTAAGCTAGGACAGAATGTATAGGAATTCAGACATCTGAATGGAAGTTGGAGGCTCCGTTTCTTTCCCTTTCATAGGTAAATAAATAAAGCACAGTGAGAAGCACACTATTTACCGAGATGGAAGTGAAACAGAAAACATTTGAAAGCCCAAGAAAAAGGAGGTAATTGTTAGGACTGTCAGCAGGGGACCGCTGTGATAATTTGATCTGAACTCCGCTAACAAATCACCGCACCATTCTTTTTACTTTAGTATCTGTTTATGCTTCTACAAATTGAAACCCCACTGGCAATGCACCGAAGAACAGAGCTCGGCACAAAAACACGGCGGCCTGGCGATTAGTTCAAGGTGGGGAAGGATTAGCTGACCATCCCAAACCTGCAGTCCTCCTCAATATTTTGTCTTTCCCTGCTGAGGTAAAAGGGTGCAGACATATGTAAGTAATAAACTAACAGGCTTCCATCTACTCGAGGTTGAGTGGAAGGAATGCAGAACAAAACTATAAAAAAATAATGGACAAAGGGGTAGTGAAAACTTGGGGGAACTCAATACTCCATCTGCTAAGCGAGGCTGGGATGCAGCACTAGGATGCCCAGACCTTTTAAAGATGTTATAACTATGCCTTTTAGTGATCTCGCAGCACACTGCTCCGGCCTAAGCGTGCCAATGTTTAGGACTGACACGAGATCAAAAGGCTGATAAATGAGAGGAAAGGGGATGTTTGACTCACTAAATCATATTCTGCAAGAACTCGAGGCTTTTTAAAGCAATCGGAAAAGCAGTGCATTACTGCATCTAGAATGTATTGTGACACTTGTTTCTAGGAAGCATAACTAATATCCAGGTTCATTATATACTCTTATGCATTTATGTGCACAGACATACAGATGAGTTCATATGTTTACGCTTATTTTTGTGAAGATATTTTACATCACATAAACCTGCCGGAAATTTCATTTCTAATGAAAGTTATATTAAAAACATTCTAAAACGAACATAAACTGGGGTGCAGTTATTTACGGGTCCAATTTGTCACTGGATGACAGCAAGCAACAAAAAGACAGGGAAATTGAGCAAAGAATACTGAAGTTGAATTAAGTAAAACCAGTTGTTTTTTTTCGACTTTATAGCCCATGCTGTACATTAAACATCTGTCACCGCTGAATTCAATGTGAATTTTTGATGGTCCTTCTATCTCTCATCCTCATGCCATGGAGGAGTTTGGACAAGGAGCAGGCATGGCGATGGCTTTCCTCCCACCCAGACCCACTGGTGGCTCTGAGGCACTGCATATCCTCCAGAGGAGGAACTCAGTATCAGCAGCTCCTGTGCTAATCTCTCCTAAGAGCTTTAAGTCTTCAGCACTTTTGGAAATCGAGTTAATAACTACTAATGACATAGAAGGATGAGAACTGAGTCTTCGTGGTACTCCTTATTTAAGCACTTTTCACATCAAATTCAAGTGGAAATGTAGCTTTGTCAGGTGAGAGGGCTGCTGAAAAGGATCCAACTTCTTCAAAAAACTGACAAAAGCAATTGAATTGAATTAGGACGTAAAAGCAATGAGATGTTCTGATTCTCTGGAGGATTCAAAAACATTCTCACAAATATGAAAGCGTGAGGAGCAGCTTACAAAGAGTTAAAACGACCCCTGACAAGGCTGAGAACCTGCTCACCTCTTAAGTCCACATTTAAGAAGAAGCAGCCAAGTTAGTTGCTCCTATGGCTATTTCAGCACTCACTGACTGCACTGTCCAGCATAGGGATGATCAAAGCACTTAATAAAAAATCATCAAGAAACCTGGCAGAAATTCACCATTTTCTATCAAGTCATCTGCCCAGATCATTGAGAAACACCAGTGCTCACCTGGGTCTACCAAACAAGCAGGTCCAAATACTGAAGCTGTTTTACCAGTTACAAACTCACCAACTGTCAGCACAAACCCGGCCGTAGTACAAATATAACATAACATTCATCTGCCTGCTAGAGCTCTGTGCTCTCATCCTGGCTAACTGGAAAAGAAAATCACCACCAGAAATGTTAATGTTCAGAAACCAAAGATACTGATTTTGTTTTCTCCATGAGTGAATTCTCAAGGTTTTACTCTAGCAGTAAACTGTCTATCAAGTAAGCAAATAACTAAATCAGAGGTGTTTGGTGTTTTTTTTTCTAGGGGGCATCTCTTTTGGTTTATTCTTCAGGTGACAGAACAGGCTCTTGTTTCTGTTTTGCTTCCATCTTTTGCTTCAATGTTTTTCACAAAGTTTTTTGTCATTAAGAGAACTGAGATTTCCTTGCAGAAATGAAATACAGCTTATTGATTGCTAGGCTGGTCAAGGTGAAAGCATGCAAGTGAAAGAGGAGGGCAGAAAGCAGAGGGTCAGAACTGATGTGGCAATAAGAAAGCAAAGCAGCCCAACTTTGACAACATCCACTGTGATCCCAATGTGACGGACACACGGCCTGCCCTGCCCGCCCTCGGGGACAGACACCTTCATTCTGGACATGGCAGAACAGCCATAAATTAACACTCACTCCATGTTGCTCGGTAAATAAACGTAGTTTGATTGATGAAGAAAAACTGCAAAAGATCCTATAAAATGTTCTTTCAAAGTCAGAGAACCTTCCCTGTACCTTGACCTGGAGTTAGCTCCCACCTCCACCCCACCACTCTAAAGCAGCCAAGTAATTTAATAAAAATGTTTTAATGCAATCTTAAGTGACTCGCTTACATTAAAATCCATTTACTGCACAACAGAAACGTGGTATTCCAAGGGAATACAGCACAGATTTTAACTGATGGGAAAAGACAGATTTTGTTTAATATCCTCTTAATCCTGCCTATTTTACTAATACGATTACTGTCCAAAAGGCAGCTAAATAAACTGTGCTGTTGACACTTAAATCAACAACAACAAGCCAAGCAAAAAAGCAACCTCTCCTGAATCATCCTCTACCTTTATTATGGCCGCAGTCCAGCAATGGGACTGCTTATGTGCTTAAAGTTAATTGAGTGCTTAAGTGCTTTGCTGGACAGCAGCCTGCAATAAATCTAAGTGGATGAATTATCATTACATATAAGATACCGGTAATAAAATGGAAATAATTAAACAACTAAAGCCGTTTGTTTGGACACTTGAGATCCACATCACGATGTAAGGCAAGGTTTTATTTTGTATATCCCAAGTTTGCTACTGTATTTCTACACAATGCACACCATTCACTGCTTTTTACCCCTTTGCATCTCAGCTTCCAGCCACAAGCTTCATAAGGTGAAGTAAACCTTTCTGCCCGCTCTGTATTCTGATAGGTATCGAAATCTACATGGGTAGATGCTGAATACTACTGAGCTGAAGGATTGGTCTTTGGGAAAATGATTTGCAATGGTATGTCTTCACTGGAGAGCGAGTATCGCTGGAATGGTAGAAGGAAATTATAAAAGGAAGTGAAATGGGAAATTAAAATATCAAAGTAAGAGGGAAATGGGATTTAATGGAGCATTTTTTACATTTCATCTTTTGGGTATTATCTGAACATATTTGGACTTCCTTTCCCCACTATCAGCCAGGCCTCTTCTTGAGCCTTAATTTTCATTTAGTTTTTATCTCTGTCACACAGTCTGCCTTTATAGAGCCTCCTTGCTCCTGCTCTAAGAACATTCAGACTCATTTCCTTTTCCCTTAGCCATTTATCTTTCCTACACCCATTCAAGTCTATGGATGCATGCATCTTGAAGGAAGGAATAAAAGCTAAGACTGTATATGTCAGAAATGTGACCAGGAATCAAAAATAGCTCGAGGATTAAAATCCATCAGAACTGCACAGTCCAAAGCAAAATACCCTGCCCAGACAAGCACATGAAAAAAGCAGAGCTAAATTCTGCAAAAGCATTTCTCCCAAACTGTTTGTCCCTCTATAACAATACCGCCTCTCTCACCAATAGCTCCAGCTTCAATAGAAGAATGACCTGAGTTAGTCTAATAGCAAAGAGGGTTGCCAGCAGCACAGGGAAGTTTCAGACTTGCTAGAACTGGTCAGTCTGAAAGGTCTGTTAGAGTCCACATCAGACTTGCTTTTCACGAGCCCTTTATTCACATGAACACAGGAAATGAAATGCTGTGCAAAGTCACACATTGTGACACTGTCCATGCACACACAACACAGCCATCTAACTCCCCGGCCTTCTTATTGGGCTGCTGCGGGTTCAGAGGACTCAGCAGATTTCACTGCCAAGAGTGGTATTTTTCAAAAGTAACACGGAAGCAAAAATCCATACAGGTTATTTTTCAGGAGGGAGCAATGCTAGTAAGAGCCCCACAAAACATTCTGAAGAAATCAAGCTGTCAGTGAACTTTCCCATTTCTACTCCTTCCCTTAGGACATGACTCCCCAAGAGACCATTTTCTCTTCTGGAACCAAAAGCAGTGTATCTTGTCAGGCCAGGGATGCAACCAAGCTAACACCCTGCAGCACAGGGCAAAACCAAGGCAAGCTCCTCTCTGCTGCACCCCACAGCGTGCGACAGTCAAGCCCTACCAAGCAAGGAATGCGCTGGTCTGTCCCTACCTGAGCTGGCTGGAGGACCCCACCACAGCATCACGTAGGCAGGTGCAGTCATGGCTTACAGATGTTTCTTCTGCTCCTGTTAAAGAAAGTATATGTAAAGCTTGTTATTTCTCCAGAGGTTAATGCTACGAGATTCACACTAACTTCTACTTTCAGCAAAATCTCGGTAGCGAAGCACAACTGGGGCACAACACAGGCAATGGGAAGCCAGGGTTCCTTCTCAGCCCTTCATCACCCTGGCACACTTCAGATGCCCTCCTTCACCCTGCCACGGGTGGGTGAAGCAGCTGGCACGGCAGGCAGCACTGCCACCTTCAGCAGCTTTGGGCCATCAGAAAGTCTCCTTGACGTGGGGAATGCTCCCAGCCAGACCTCTGACGAGTCTGCAGAATGAGCGTGGTGGACTGGAAAATCTGGTCATGTATATTGATTTCTGTATCATGTTACAAATGCACTGGCTGTGCATTGTTCTGGAGCATTGGCTTCTCTCCAAGTTAGAACTGTCAAGATTAGCTATGGAGTATTTTCATTCAACTTTCTAAACATGTAACATTGTGAAATTGTGATTTTTTGTGTGCAAGAAATGGATTTTCAAGGAGATCTATGAAAAATGATGGTACCTTCCATGTTTAATACAACTAAATTTTTCAAGGCCTTGAGAACCATGTGGTTAGAACGAACAAAAACTTCTCTTTTTTCCCTCACAACTCCACACTGCCATCATAAATCAGATCAAGTAGCCTTGCCTTCAAAACCGAAGGAATTAAAGCACAAAAATCAAACGCTGAGTGAAATTCCCTCTAACTGTCTGTACCATACATGAGACTCCCTCGTTGTACACAGTTACGTTTTTTCAAGCTAGAAAAATATACCTAGTTACATTTAAAGGAATATATAATGAGCAGGATCAATAACAGAGCTGTGAAGTAGAGCACGAGGTCACTGTTTTCATTACTATTTGCATAGGAATCTGGTTTCATACTATAAAGAATATGAACTTGCATAAGCTACAGCACACAAGCAATAGCATCTCTGGTGTTACAGTTGGTTAATTGTTCCACTGGAAAATACAGTGTCTGTCGATCCTGCGTGAGACGAGAGAAACATCAGATTTCTTCATTTTCAGAAAGCAGGATGCCATTTAATCAAGGGGTTGATGTCACATAGAAGAGAGACCAAAACTAAAGGAAAAAATAGAACCCTTTATGAAAACAAACGTTACCATTTACAAAGGGGACACGTTTTCACGTGGAGATCCTTTTATTAGGTTCCAGGAAAACAAGAGCGATGGAGCTCAGGGTGCAGTAAGGGCTGCTCATCTACTGCCCACGCTGCTCTTAGCAACTTGAAATAGAAGTGGGGACAAAAGTAATTACAAGCAGTGAAGCAGGTAAGATGCTAAAGGGGACGCGGTGCTCACCCGTCTGTGATGGACAGAGCTAAGGACAGCCAGCACCTATGAAAAGCATTAGCAGAAGAAGAGTTGGGGAAAACTACAATGGCTGAAAAAAGACCATTCTTATCCAGCCTGTGATTAATTCTCCCTGCACACCCTGCTTTGCCCTGGGATATCATTTGATTCTACACTATCTTCAGCAGCAAAGCTGTGCTAAGGATTTGCATCCTCTCCACTCTGGCCCTCAGCTGTGTGCGAGACCACAGCTCTTGCATAGAGTTCCAGCACACACACAGCCCTTTGGCCTTCCCAGACAGGTACTTGGGGGAGAAGGCAACAGGTGAGGTGAAAGGAAACCAAAATGCATCACTTCAGAATGGCACATTGCTCCCAGGAGATTGGGTTTGTTAGCAAATGCTTCAGATTTGCGGGTGCAATTTGTTAGGGTTTGCAGTGATAACCAAGCGCTGTCTGCAGACGGGAAGCACAGATGCACCGCGTGCCATACCCACAGCACAAAGCAAGTTCAGCAAGCAGCAGCACGATAGAGAGCATGGATCCATAGAAAATGTGCACTGACAAACTCTCAGCGCTTTTAATTGCTCATTTTTTAATTGGTATTATCCTAACGAGAAGAGAAAGGCTTTCCTCAGGAGGCTGCGGAATTATATTTGCCTGAAAGCTTATTCTTTAAATAAAAATGGCTGTTCATAGAAAGTCTATTAGTTTCCTCCTTCATCCCTCTGAAATATGTTCTATCCCTTGGGAAATAAATTTTAATTTACTGTAATTTTTCTTGAGGTTTTTCACTTAGTATGTCAATGTACACTTCTCCTTCCTCCCCTTCTCCCTTTGTGTAAACACCAAGCTTTTGAGAAATACAATTAAATGTGAACAAATGAAAAACGAATAAGTCAGAATCTTAAAAATAGCAGAAATTTTTGTGGAGCGTCCTTTCCAACACTCTGAATTTTAACTCGGCGTCTGTGCCTCCATTTTCTAAGCAGCAACAAGGAAAAGAAAGCGTCCTAATAAGTAACATAAATTATACAAACCCTGTTAACAGTGCTAACTGACCCCAGAAGGTGTAATGTGAGAACGGAGTCCATGTTTCTTACATGGCCATACTTATGCATTCATTCAGCGTGACAAAAATCAGGCATTTCAGATGGCTGGGAGTTCTACCAGCCTCAGACCCAGCACAGTTCTCAGTAGACGCTTTGCATTTCTCCCCTCGGTCTGTAGGAATGAATGACCGAATGAAAGAAGGAATGAATGAAGATGGCCTTGGTGTTTAGAAGTGCTGAGCACGCACAAAGTGCTAATGCAAAGAAGGCAGGCAGCAAACCATGAATACGTGAACGTAAATTTTCCTTCTTGTGATCAATATGGCAGCCAACCAACACACAGGCTACAAGCTGCCAGAAGGCTCTTAAAACAACAGTCATCCAGACAAGAAGTGAAGATGATATGGCCCAGGATAAGCCATACAAAATCAGGGGTCACTAACTGTATGACAACCATGGTTCAATGCTCAGAGGGACTGGACACCATCCTAAAGGGCAAACCTAGCTGAGAGAATGCAAAGGGGAGCTGGGTGGAAAATGCACAACTGCATAAAGAGCTGCTTTCTTAGGACAGCTTTGTCTGAGCTCTGTGCAAATCAGAGCTTTTAGGCACCTGCACACTGTTGTTGTTCTCACTCAATATTTTTGAATGCTTTCCTACCCTGTAACTACACAAACCACAGCCAGGTGAAGAATCTGTGTGACCAGGCCTGCAACACGATGCACTAATTCATTCTATGTTTTGACACGGGGTTTCTCCAGAGCTCTTAATGCGATCGCATTTAACCTCTCCTCTCACTTTAGATAACGCCTTTGCTACGTCTGTAATTGCGTTCTCATCAATACTCCTACAGACCATCCTCAACACGCTCATTTCTGAAAGTAACACAAAACAGTCCTCTGGTGAAGCAGCACCGTTAGGAACTCAACGATGCTCCTACTGCAGTCTGGTAAACAACACAGTGCACTCACCCCATCAGCATCTTTAGCATAACGGTGATCCATACTTTTCAAATATGTACATAAATACAAATATGCATTTGATAAAATGAAGGTTGATCTCCACCCTGCAAGTATCACAGACTACAGAAAACCAATTTTCTAGCAGAAGCAATCTCACTAACTAAGCTAAATTCAATTTCCTCCTAACCTACGCCTGTATGAGGTAGAAAACGGTAGTTAAAAACATGTCTAGCAGCTAGCATACGCTGCATTAGTGTGTGTCATGTAGTGCCTGCTGTGTTTTATTAGACAAATATAAAATTAACAACAGAGCTATAATGATTTCCTAAACTCGTTCCAACACAAATTTCCAATTTGAAGTTGGATGTATTGCCTAATAAAGTTTTACAGCGGCAGTCAAACAGTGGTATTTAGCTCCCCAGAAATACAACTCTTAGCTCACCAGAATCGGTTTTAAGGCTGTTGTTCATCACATAAAACAAAACTAAATATTATTACAGCTTTACCCCAAGTGTTGAGACGATCATATTCACAGAACTTAGTGCTGGGCTACTTGGTCCTCAGACAACACAAATAAAGATACTTGATCCATTCACATTTGTAGCAAACATACAGTATAAAACTGTATGTGACTTCATCTGATGCTTGTAAACTGTCAGTTTGGAACTCTTTGGCAAACGCACACTTGTGTTACACTGGTTACAGAGCACACAAGTTACACTAGCAGGCCGAGGTCTAATTCTAGGTTAATAAAAACACAAATGACAGCAAGATCAGCTCCATGATACCAAAACAGCTTACCTTTGACAGCTGCTGTTTGTCAGAAACTAGTGACAAAGTCAGTCAGAAATGGCACTAAGAACAACTGAAGTGTGACAGAACTTCCACTTCTAACAAAGAGCTCCTCTGCTAAGTGCCCTTCATGTCAAAGGCCCCAAACGATGCACCATGCCTTATCACTGTGGGTCGGCCTGTGGTCCTACATTTGCAAGTACTGTCCTGCTCCCTAATGAAAGATACAGAAGAGGAAAATAGTTCATTCTGTATGACTGGAAAGACCAGCAAGAGGACCAAGGCAGGAATGGAGGTGAGCAGCTGATGGTTACTTCCCGCAGGGCACAGCAGGGCAAGCAGCAGGCAGCGTGCCGTGCCACCAGCACCTTGCCCTCAGCTGGCACTGGGCACAGACAGAGAAGAGCAGGGCAGCTGTCTGGCTGCATCCAGGACATACAGACCTGTAGTTCACTTCACTCACACTTCACACACCTGTGGGGCCAGGAATCTCAAGGGAGCTGACAAAAAGCTGCAAGCAGCATCTTCCTGACGTAAGGAGCAGGTAGAAATTACAAGATTCATTCTCTCATTAAAGAGAGACATGCAATGAGACAACAGCAACGAGAGGTCCTCAGGGTCACAGAGGGAGCTAGCTGCAGCCTACATGCACCTCCAGCTGACTGCCCCACAGACAGATTTCACACGTGCTACTTAAAATCATCCCTAAATCACCTCCTATGAGTCTGTGCAGAGAGGCCAAACTCACAATCGCAGCCTGAGATACCCAGAGCAAACCCAGAATAAGGAATGTTTCATTCTCTGTATTTGTAAGAAAGCATGAAAAACAAAGGATAACATATTCTGACCCCAGTGACACATCTGCACGTGCACACAACAAGGACAGGCATGGCCAGCGGAGATGCAAGCATTACACAGGGCTTCAGCATGGCATAACGTGCTCTCTGGGGGTACTCGGAGTCTGCAAAAATCTCATTACAAACAATTAACAAAGCAAGATCAAACATTTCAATTGATTTCAGAACACTGAGGATGTCCAGCAGCAAAGAATCACACGCTTAGGTGGGAGCACCAACGTTTGTTTAGCAGTTTCATACACCTTATTTCATGAACTCTGGCTTTATGCTGCTTTTCTAACAACTAACTCCTATTAAATCAGAACGCGACATAAGGTTATACTGCCAGAGATTAGCTTTCCCTTCTCTCCTCCTTCCTCCTGTGCTTCTTCTTCCCAGTCAGAGACTCATTGGGGTTTCATTATTTAGCTTTCCCCTCAGGCGTGGGGATAACACCATTAGAGCCATTTTACAGGCAGCGGGATTCTATAAATGAGGCTCTTATTTAAATAGCCTCACACAGAGCTGATGTCAAAGTTCCCTGCTATTTACAGGTGACATCACATGAGACACCTTCTGAAGCCCAGCCAAAACCAGGACCACGCACAGATTAAGTTTTCTTGTCCAACACACATCAGAAAACAGTCCTTCCATCCTCACTTCACCAGTGCAGAAGGAAATACTTGATAGAGCTGCACCGCAGTATGCAAATGTTTGTGGAGACAACTGTTCTCTCTCATCAGATTCACCTACTGAAAGACTGCAGCAAACAAGGCAAATTAAAAAGGATGGGGAGATGAGGTCTGACAGTAGCTCTGGACTGACGCAGCTAAATAATCACTGTTTAATTAATCAAGATCTGACGGTACCACCAATAACAATGAGCCAGGAGGTGAATAAATTAGTTTTAACTCTACATTTCTTAGAATACACCCGAAACATAACCAAAGATTCAGGAATGAGATCCCAGATCTTTGGGGTTGAACTATATATAATATCTGAGTAAGTACTATATATAATATTTTGGGAGGGGGGAGAAGACAAAATCTCATTTTCCAGGGGCAAGTGATTTCTTCAGAGATCAGCTTTCCAAGCCCATAAGCCTATAGGAATAATGTACTCCTATGGGTTGTCCCATTCTTTCAGTGGCATTGCTCACATGAAGGACATGACCGCAGTGAAGGCATCTGCAGGACAGGGCTCTAAGTTCTGAAACACAACATGTAGCCCCACACAGTGCATTGTCTGAAATACCCTCCTATTCCTCTGTCAGATATTAATCCTACATTGCAAGTGTTGCCATTTATTAGCAGACCTTTGGAGTTTATTTCCTCCATGTTTAATCACACATAGCAGTCATTAGCATATATGAGCACTCCTCTTCTAGAGCAGTTTGTGTAGAATTCTCATTTGGATAATTACTATGTAAGATAACTGAATTCTAATTAAAATTCAATGGCACATGTAATGATAAAAATTTATCAATACTGGGTCTTTTTCAGCAGTTACTGTTATTAAATTACTTCACTGTTTGTTTCTTGAAATTAGGATTTTAAATCAGGCTGTTTTTTACCACTGTAATAATGGTCTCGCCAGGCTTTAGCTGCAGTGTTTTACTTCATATTTTAAGGAATAAATGCCTTCCAAGTTTTGTGTTTACTGTGTGAGTGTGTGAAATGGCTGTAGAAACTGTTATTAATCTCCACTTCCCAGCACACATTTGGTAACATTCAACCTCACAGCAAAATATCCACTGACTTCAATGAAGCCAGGAGCCGTGGAGTCCTTGGTATCTTCTGCTTCAATAAAACACAACGTGAATCATCACACAGAACGAATCTTTTCATCAATTAAAACAATTCTTAAGTGAGAGCTCTTCTCATTTCCTGCCTACTGGCCAGCACCGCAAGGAGCTGCAGGGACACACGATAACTAGGAGCAGCCTGTGCTAACCGTTCCCATGCAGACCTCAGGCCAGCAGCCTGTGCTGCTCCTCAAGCGAGCTGCAAGGCTGCCATTTTAATAGTTACCACCGTGGACGCTCGCACATATTTGTATATATATCTAGAAGCTCATGCAAACATCTTCCATTAACAAAAAAAGCCACAACATAAAATATCTACACTAAGCAAATTGTACTGATTAAAAAGATGGCAAATATTCAGTTTCATTTGGGTGGGGCGAAACATGCATGAAGAATTTGTGCCAGATTTTCATCTGCTCGCTGCATGCAGGATGCACTGCTAGAAACTGAACGTGCTCTAAACAAACAAAGCCGAGCAGCAAAAACTCTCTTCTGCTGCACCAAATGCAGAAGGTTGTTATTCTCAACCATAAAAATGACTAATCATCCTTTAATCAAGTTATGGTTAATAAACTCATCCAATTTTTGCTTAATCATGTTAATATCCAGACATGTTAAACAGTAAATCCCTTCAGGCGGGCAATCCTGCTTGCCAAGTTCCAGCCTACAACAAGGTGTAAATCCCTGAAAACAGCCTCGTGGAACTGCTGACAAACCTTTGGGTATTGCAGTGCAAGCTGGAGTCTCCTTAAAGAAAAGCAAAAGGCAAAGCAAAGTTTCTCCACTGATTTCTACCCTGCCTAGGGTTTGCACAAGGTAATTCCAGCTCCTGGATTTACCCCCTGCAGAACCACCCTTGCTACATAAGCCAGAGAATACAACTGAAACAGGCAGTTTCAGAGCAAAAATGAACCGTAATTAATTATTATTACAGCGTAATATTTGCGACAAAATATAGCAAATGCTTCTATTAATAGTTAGCTATAATAGATCAGACTCTCAGTGACATTTGCAGTCAGATTTATGCAGCTGTTTGTTTTTAAAGGTGCTTCGTTACTTCTGAGGCAGAATACACAATAAATAATGCATTTCCTCTGAGTTGGTGGGAAAACTCAGGCTATAATTAGCATACGGAATTACATATTCCAATACTTGATGTTTGCCGATGCCATTTCTGACACGTCATATGGCATAAATAAAAAGCAGGCAATCTGAACGTGCCCTAATAACTTTATCCTTACAAACAGACGCTGTTGCCTAAATATAGCTTTTCTTTGAATGACTCCTTACGGGAAGAGCCCCGTATCCGCAGCTCCCACCAGTTTATTGCAAACAAGAACCCCACTTCGGCTGCACATTAGGTGAAGTGCACGCTTCGGCTGGTTCCGAAAGAGAGGCGCAAAGGGAATGCGGAGAGCATTGCAAGGAAGGCCCCTTTAAAGGCAGAACCCGGGGAGATGCTGAGCAGGGGCTCCAACAGAGGACCTTTGTACTTCGATGCAAATGAATCCCTGAAAAACAGACCGCAGACAATGACCAGGGAGAAGTCACAGAGAGCCAATCCATCTGCAGCTATTTTGTTAACTCAATGTTTCTTACATTCCTTCTGGTACACAAAACACTTGATGTTGACAGCTGTGAATTTTAAACAACTATTCTGTGTATGTTTTTCTAATTTTGTGTATTCAGAGAGTTTCCCCAGCACGGGAGGGGGGAGGAGGGCGCTGAAAGTGGAATACTCCAATTCTATAATTTGGAGATTTCATGCTTTTCAAAGCGTCGCAGCCGCTCCGGTGGAAAAGCAAAGCGGAACACAAGAGTCTTACGGCAAGAGGAGTGGTTGCTTTAAAGACCTTACGAGAAACAAAATGCACAGAAATATGAGCTACAGTTACAGAGAGTCTCTGTAAACTATTTTCTACATGTGACAAATGTATCAATAAGAAGCATGGCAACTTGGTTTGGCTAAACCGCATTCTGATTACTCAAGTCCACTTGCACTTTGTAGTGCTCATTTTAAAGAAGAACTGCAGCATTTTCAAGGCAGAGTTTACTTTCAGCCAATTAATCAAATAAAATATTTGGATATCAGCAATTTGTCCATGTAATGAATGAAGGCTTTTTTTTTTTCACTAGGTCAAAACCTAACTTAAAGCAGATGCTGATTTAGAGCGATGCTTCTGTGGATACTGGGGGAAAAAAAGCCTTCCTGTAGAACAGAAAGAACAAATGAGCTTTCTTTTTCCACTAAACAACAACAACAACAAAAAAACAACACCTCAAAGTAGTAGCCTATGGGTGCAGGAAGGTGGGCTTCTTGGTATCCATCTCAAGGAATACCAGCAAGGGAAGCCAAGACCCCAGACACCCAGCAGAGAGGCAGGTGAGAAGACACCCATTATGCTTCTGCCCAACCTTCTGCTGAACACTCTTCCAAGTCCACCACGGTCTGGGGGTCAAGGATGCAAATGCTGCTGCTGTAAGCCAAGCACCAACACCTCCCCCTGCACAGCATCTCCAGGCCTCCACCCACTGCAGCCCACTCCATTTTGACATCTTCCCTCCCTAAAACCTGCAGGAACCGAGCAGAGCGATGGCAATGTGGTTTTGCTCAAGGGAGGAGAGGAGGTGGGTTTTGTCTAGTCTGGAAACATATTTTTACTTCTTCCCAGTCATTTATTGTTCTTCTTTTGGCATCAGAAGGACATACTTTGGACATGAATTTCTCTGTGGGTGTTACACTGGAAATTAATCTCTCTCCAAGGCATAGACGATCTGGGACAGCTCTGAAATACACGCAAGAGGATGGAGCGGGAGGGAGGCGGCAGAAAGGCAGCCATAACACGGGGCTGGTCAGGGCTCAGCACAGGACGGGCTGCTTGGGCAGCACTGGGCAGGCCTTGTGGGGCACTCATACTGCCCCAACATTGGGTCCTGCCCCCTGGTTGGAGCAGACAGGTAGTGGGGAGGAAGGGGACATGTCACCAGCACTTGTTGGCAAGCCCACTGTTGCCAGTGATGACACTTTCCAGCAGAACGTCCCATAGCAGCACCCCCTTCTCCACTCTTCCCACCTCCAAGGGTGACTTCAGTCCCATTACTTCTCTTTATGATGAAGGACATCTGATTTACATGGCAGTACAATCAGCTAAGTCTTGCAACCAGGCTGAACAACTCTCTGCACTAAGTACTACTAAAAAAAAGTATTACTTCAATCCAAAGGTTTAAATGAATCACAAAAAGTTTTTTTTCTTGCATTCGAAATAAGAATACCTCAAACAATTGCTTTTCACATAACTTCTGGTGAGTCGCTCAGAGGCGTCAGACACCAACATACCTACACAGTCCTCTGGCTCAAAATGATGCTTTACGCAAACAAAGGCCTCTCACTACAGATTTACACAATAGGTTTACACTGAGTCTCTCCGATCTATCATGTAGCTGAGTGCTTAATGACTCTTTAATTTAAGGATTATTGACACAAAAGATGTAACAGCTGCTTAAGGGTTACTACACAGCAGCAGCTTTCCAAAAAGATACAACACCGTCATTTTTGTGTTTTCTAAACTATGTGAAGACACTTCATGGCTGACATCTGATGGGAAAAAAAGATCACGAGGAAATAAATTAGAATATACTTGACCTCAGCGAACTGAGAAAAATCCGAATTGAAACACTCTCGGTTGAGAACAGATTTCTTTCTATTTACTTCTGACTTGCCAAAAGCTTTTTTCCTTTTTAACATAAAAAAACCAAAACAAAACAGTAATTGAGAAGAAGCCTTCCAGAAGAAGAGCCAGTTCTTCATGTTGAAGACCAGGAATTTATGCCTGTTTTATAATGCCAGTTAAGTGCCATGCAAGATCACACACCAGGGTAGCAGTCAGAGAACTCTGAGAAGCAAGGGGCACTGCAGAAACAACTGGAACTTGACATTGAAAAGAGTTCTGGGGCTTTTTTCCCCCACATTTGCGTGCATGTGTACACATCCATATATATTTATAAACCCCTTAACAATGAATATTCCCGCTGCCAAGCACTCAGAGACAGGGCTGATTTCCTTTCAAGTAATTGATGTAGGCTTTCTTCAGTATCCAGTCCAGACAAGTTCTCAAATGTGAAGCAGGAAATCACACCGTCAAAGGAAAGCTGAGCATTCCTGCCACACGGTCCAGGTCAGCCCCTCAAAAACACTAGATTTATACTACTGCTGCCAAAAAAACTTGCATTTCCATGCCCTCCTGTTGCTAAGATAAAGGATGTTTCCTACTGCCTCAGAATGCCGTCCTCATTTAAAACTCCAGCTATGTTCTGACAAAACATGCTGCTGTCACCCCAAATTGAGCAAATGAGCCTATGTCCTACAGTATAAAGACCAAAAGAGTTATTGAATATCACCCGGGGAGCACGAAATGAAAAGGCTCCCATTTCTTCCTGACCTTTTTGGGCATTTTTTTTCCTGAAATCAGCCTAGCCCTTCAGCCTTCATTTCTCATTCTGTCTGTGGTAGCACAGGAAGGACAGCTTGGACTTTTCAGTTTCAAACAGATCAAGTTTTGTTAAATAACTTTTTTTTTTTTTTTCCTTCTTCTTCTTCAAACCAGAAGCGGAAGGGAACACTGTGAAGAAAATGGAAACTGGCAAAGAGCTTTAACTTCAAATAGCCTTGTAAGTCAGTGTTGATGTGCAAAACTAATTCTGTTTTTTTGGCATTTAAATGTAACCCGACAGTTGCAAAAGGGAGGGGTGAGGGTAGGAGAAGTGCACTGCAGATCAGCGGCCAAGCGTGGTGTTATGCCTCCTACTTATCAAACAAAATACGGGCTGGATTTATTGGCACCGTGTTTTACAGAGGAGGCGATATTCAAACCTGCACCTCACAGTCTCAGCTAAGGGCCCTCCAACAGCACTGCTGCACCACTCGTGTCTGGGAAAGCACCACCTCACCCACCTCGTGAGGGGAGGTTTCCATGGAATAGGGATCCCCAGCTTCAGCCACAGAGAGACGGAAACAGCCCCATTCATTAAGAAAAAAGCACCATTGAAAATAATGCATCTAAATATTTGTTCACGGTTAAATGGTGTTGTCTAAACAAGCTCTTTTTTTTTTAATGTAGGTTTGCACTCCCTGTTTGCAGTGGCAGCTGCATACTTAATTCTTGTTTATTTATATGTTTCTCATTTCCTAGAAATCTTTTGTGTCATTTCACAGATGCATGAGACAAGCAATGTTCTGACATAGAGTAATTATAAGATCCGTATCATCGTCTGTTTAAGCTTTAGCTTACTAGCTATTTCTAGCATTCACCATAAATATGCTGATAGGAAATTGCATGCTTCTTATCCTTTAAGAACAACACATGAAACTGGATGGGTTCTCGTTTATCTGCCTGTAATTATACTCCATGTGCAAGGGGCCACACTTTCCTGGAGTAAGACATCTGCCTGTACAGCACAGCTGCACCCCAAACCGCTGTTTAATTCTGCTGGCAATGCTGCTGCCTCTAGCAGCCTAAATATCATTACTTGATGCAGTCAGTACCACACACAATCCAGATGCCCTCCATAGCCAAGAGGAAGAACGCATTTTCTACCACAAGAAACAACCATTGATGCAAGGGATCAACAAGCATTGCCGTGGCTGTAGAACCTGGAGAGCTGAAGAGTATAAAGATGGCAGATATGCATAAAGGGATCCCGACTGCCCTTAACTTATTGTGGAAATCTATGGGATCGCTCAATCAGAAGGAAGATCTCAGACAGCTCACTCATAGGAAAATAAGGGAATACTACACCATACTGAAAAGGCATCTGGAAAGGAGGCAACTTGCTCTTATCCTTACTCTGCTGCAGAGAAAGCAGTTCTATGAAGTGAGCAGAAGCTGAAGAATGTTGGGGGGTCTCCAAGGGGGGAAGTAAGGGCATTTAAACACAGCATATAACATTTCCTTTGATCCTTATAAAGAATATTTAAAGGCAGTCACTCAGAAACCTACCAGCTTTACCTTATGCAGTGATCTCAGCATCTTAGTAGAGAAAAATAAAGGATACATAAAACCTTGTGTTATTGCAAACAGAATGGGAAGCCTTTACAGGCAGTCACGCATCTACCACAATCTGTTTATTATTGACTAAATGAACTTGGGAAAGTCAAAAATTAACAGATTGATATTTCTATTTAAGGTCTACCCTTGTGCAACACCGTTATTCAAGCGCTACAATCTAGGGAAAAGCCACTCGAGTTCCTCCCAAAGACAACAGTGCTGACTTGATGAATTTTCCCATATCTGTGGCTTGCACAAAGCTTTTTCCAGCTGGTTAGTCACGCTAAATCAAGACAGTCGGTAATCAAGGACAACTCCACCTGCTGAAGGATGGGTCCCACTTGGTGGGTCCCCTCTTTCAACAGCCATTCGTTGCTGCCAAAGTTAAATTTCCTCCTGAAATAATCCTGGAGTCCCAAGATAGCAAAACTCCCCAAGGGAGAAACGACCGTTTGCCTTATAAGAGACCTCAGTGCTCACATCAACAGCCAGAACGAACTAAAAGATAAAACAAAATACTTGAAAATCAAAATACAACTTTCAAGTTGACGTAACCCCACTGAGCCCCCAGAATGGAAGCCTCAGGTCATCGTGAAACTTCCATATAGTTTCACATACAGAACTCATTTTCTTTCACCACTGCTCTTCACCTTCACCTTCATAAACAGCTCTTCTCCTTCCTTCTGTGGAGGAAAGCAATCTACCATGCCCAGGTGGATTTAATAAGGAAGGTCTAATACTGGGAGTCAAAGAATATGAATAGATTAAAAGATTAGGGAGAAGAGCATGAAGGCTTTCACCTTTAAGGTTCCTGTTCTGAATTCATCTGATGTCAGCACTGAGCGAGCTGTGTAACCATCAAGGGGCTGTGGCTGCATGGAAATCTTTCCCTCAGCTTCATGGACTTACAGCAAGGGATCTTTTTAAAGAAACATCTGAATATCTTGAAAACCTTTACGGAGACTGACTGTCATTACCAAGTCCCATATCTAACTTCTCCATTTCTTCATATTCCACCACTGTAAACCATGCAGATGGCTTTACAGCTAAAAAAAAGAAATCCCACAATTTTCACTATTAAATTCAAATGTATCAACTGTGGAGTGTTATTTTCCCACTACTTAAAAGCTCTTAGAGACAAACAGACGCTCCCATCCACCACTTTCCAGTGCAGCTTCCTCTTATTTGAGGTGTTCTTCATGTAACAAGTTAAATTTGCTGTAAGTGATAATCTGCAGCAAACCAAGCAAACACACACAGAAATCCCCTACCAAAACAGAAGCAGAATCTGACTTTGGCCGTTCCTCTAATGGCTGTGATCAAACCAGCCCAAGTAATCCACGAACTGCAACTTTACCTCCGTTGTAATTTTGATGTGAAGTGGTTCATCGTAGCACTACCAAAGGCTAAATGTGCAGCAGGGCTGTGCACATGGGTCCTCTCATGTAATGAGCTGCTTCAGAAAGGAGAGAGCTCAACAAGTAGCAAGCTGTTGCTAGATACTGGAGTAATATTTGAAAGAGCCGAGCATTGTATTTGGCTCAGGATTTAAAACCAGCCATGATTTCCTCCAGAATTCCTTCAGCTAAAAGAGCAAGCTGCACAACAGAACCACCAGCCGTGACTGAGGCTGGTTTAGCAATAAACTCAAAACTACATAAAATGAACCTCGTGTTTCCATGGTGATGAATACCTCTCTCTCTCTCTTCAGAGTGTCTTGTGATGTAGAAAACATTCACCAGTAATATTTTGGTAGTAATCTTGGTAATGGAAAACTCATTAGTAATGTTCAAGATGGTGATAACACCAACCTGCATTAATTAATTTTGGGATGATCTTGACAAATTGGCAGCTGAGGACGAAAGCAGTGCAGTGCCCTGTGGAAAAGCAGATCATCAAAGATACTGACTTGTGACAGAAATATATATTAAAAGCAAACAAAAAACAAACAAATGAAAATACCCACAATAATCACAATATGATTGAAGTGGCTGCTAAGATGTGCAAAGCCATTTATTTACCTCTCTGATCCATGCTAGTAAATCCATTTTTTGCCTCAGTAAGCTTCCTCGGCAGCAAGAAGGTTTAAATCTTCTTAAACAGATAGAAAAAGTATCATCTCCTTGTTTAGCTTTGCTTAATGGCAACCAGGCATGGCCAATTTCAGATACTCTTAACAGAAGATATTTGACAGTGATAAGATCAGGTACATACAGCAGGGAAGGTCCCAAAGCTTGTCTTTATACACAAGGCTGCTCGAGGGGTATGAACTGCTAAACTCTGTCATCATCACTTAACTTACAGCGCTCCTGAATGTGAAACAGTGTTCTAGTTGGAGGAAAAAACCTTCTTGAGGGCTCATACTTGACTTTGATCCAGTGACGTGTTTCTGAAGGAAAGCACCTAACAGGACAAAGATGTACTGCACTTCATTTAGTACACGAGCCATGTGTGGCCGCTCAAGAACCTGAATGAGTAGGTCTACCTGTTCCACTAAATGCTAACAGTCAGGCACTGCACCCTGCAATGAAAATGAAACACCGGTGGCTAACTGTTCACACTATAGAAACAGAGTGAAAGTTTTGATTTGAAAGGCACAGAAACACAGGTGCCATTTAAGCACCTAAGCAGATGCTAACAGGCCCTTATGCATAACACTTTATGCATAATGTGCACGCATAAGCACTTTCCTGGAATAAAAACCCCACAGATAAATACTGCTGTTTGACAGACACTCGCAACTTCTAGTTAACAGACTCAGAAAGACCGTTCACATTAAGGGCTGCAGATTTTAAAGCATAATCTTTTCCCACATGTGAATCTGGGGTGTTATTAAATCAGAATCTGGGGTGTTATTAAATCAGAAGCAATTCAGAAGTTTCTGAGAACAGAAATGAAACAGAGTGCTTTTGGTATAGAGCTGTCCTTGCATACCTCGAACCAACACAGATCGCTCACTAGCTCTGAGGAGGCAGTAGGCATTTGTTGTGGGTATCATTCATATTCAAAATCCTCTGGTGAGTTTCTTGAAAAACTGGTTCAGATTTGACTTCTCTCTCTGTCAATTGAAACCGAGCCCTTCACATTTCATATCCTTCTTTCTTTGTTTTATGCACTAAATGTGAAAAATATTCAGCAGAACAGTAACACTGTTGTATGTTTCTAATTTAACAAGCAGCAAAGCCCTCTTGGCTCGAAATGAAGGATTACCTTCAGGAAACTCACGAGGAGGAGTCAATTACACAACGATGTGTCCACGTGTGCAAAGTTTATGAACATGATCAGCATTACACCAGAATCAATCCTGACTTTATCAGGGTGTCATAGAACGGCCTGGGTTGAAAAGGACCTCAAAGATCACCCAGTTTCAATGCCCCTGCCATAGGCAGGGTCACCAACCACCAGACCAGGCTGCCCAGAGCCACATTCAGCCTTTATGTACTCTGTATTCTTGTTACTTTAGAGGGCTACTCGTTTTTTTCCAATGTTAATCTTTCAATTTAACCAACAAGGCACAAATGTGACTTTTTTTTTAAATTCCAGATAAGGGAGAAATGCACACAGTAAAGGGCAGACACGGCAAGAGGTAAGAGAAGTGACACCTTATATGAGCATGCAACAAAAGCAAAGTGATTTCTGATTGTGAAGTTCTCCTTGTAATTGTGGCTCTAAAGCCACCGACTATGTCAAACAAATTTGTTGCATGTTCTTAGAGATCAGCTCCCCTGAGTCTCATGGATTGGCTCCAACATTCAAACATCTATTGAATTGTTATCAGTATTCTGCCTCTGGATCTCAGTAGAAATGAGTGAGATCTATTCCTAGTATTGCCCTTGAATAATGTCACATCCAGCATCCTAAGTGTGCTGCAATTAAACCACAGACTAATTAAAATACTAAAGACTTTTTGGTAATTAATCTTGTTGGCAAAGAGCATCTTCAACACTTACTTCACAAACAATAGCGTTTGTCAAGGGATGCTAAACAAATTTCTTAACCGGGTCTTTCCACAGCAATTTGGAATACTCGAGGTTTTGGTCTTTGGTTCCCGTGTCAGCTACTTACTTATGTTCCCAAAACGTACTACTAATCTTTGGATAAACATACACCATTTAGCAATTTTACCAGTGTGCCTGTAACGACTTTCAGCTTTCCGAGGGAAGCAGCTTGGCCTATCACTTTCTGACCTATTTTCCTCCAGCTCCACTTCTCTCTGTCCTCTTGGTTGAGTGCTGGAAGCTGCGCTCAGTTAAGTGGGATAAAAATAACAATAAAAAACCCAGTGCCTACAGCAACCCTCCAGCTACAGAAGGTGAAAAGAATTACATTCTTAATTCACAAGACTCTTCTTACACATAATCATCCCTTTTAGGTAAAGGTCAAGTTACAAGATTTTTTGCATTATGCATAGTGATTTCCATTTTGGCTTATTATTCGGTGGTATAAAATTTATGATGTCAGATTTCATGACAGTTAAACCCGAGTTTGTTCTATTTCAGAATGACATCTGGGTGTAGAGAATAACGAAGCCTCTACGTTTAAATGGTCTCACATTTTTAGGCCAGCCCCTATAAAGGACATCAGACCAGCAGATGTTCAGAAAAACATTTTACTTTTCAAGTGCTGATGAACTAAACTATGGGTAGCGTTGCATAATGGGAAATGACTCATTACAGTCAATCATGAAAAACATTCAATTGTTTGGGATAAAAGTGTTTGGAAAAAAATCTATTCTTTCAGTGCCATTGCAAGGCGTTTTATATTCAAAAGCAAATAATCTAAGTAAACATTCAATGCTGCTGCTTAATCCATTTATGAGAAAAAAAAATTGGCTCTTCAAGGAAATAACTGTATGAAAGCACATGTTTTATTTGTTAACGCGTGTAGCAGATAATGATTTTTAGCTGACAGTACAATTCCTTATTATGACAATGCAACATCCTTAGTGAAAATTGAGTAGTCTTAAGGTGTTCTGTGCTGTTCATTCATGCAAAGAATTCTTGTCAAATATTTTAATGAGAAGAAAAGTATGGCAGTCGAGATTAAAAGTCAAGGTGACCTTTAACTGTGGAAAACACTATCTACATATCACCTTACTTTTTTTTTTTAAGGTCATCATTTCTCTCTTGAAGAGTCACTCCATAAATGGAAAAACAGCGCACTGAAAGAGCTAACCACAAGAACTGTTCTTAGCTCACAATTAAGTTCTGAACTACACCTACTTTAAATTACACACGTCCTCTGGTATAAAACTCGAATGCTTGCTGTGGTTTCTTTAGCACCATGAGCGCAGAAATCACATACTACAAAAAATAATCAAGGTACAACCATTGTGTGTTTCTGTACAGCAGGAGAGGAACAGCTGAGTGCCACTCTTCTCTAGAAGGAACAAATGGGGCTGAGGTCTGGCTTTGGCCACAGCGAGCTGAACCAGCCAGAAAACACACCTACTATGCATCTAGTTGCATGACATTCAAGAGAGTGGAGAAATGGAGGGACCTGCTTTCTGCTGCTGTGCTGCAAGCTGCACAGGGTAGTGGAGCAAATACTCCTTATAAGTCATGCAGCGGTTCTGCTGCATGAGTGAAATCCCCCACCCTCGGTCTGCATATAGACAAGCACCTGAAGAGTTTGTGAGTGCACAACTCACATTTCACAACTGCCACATTTCCCTCTATAACTGGAAGAGGCAGCAAACCTGGAGAAGAAAATCATCTGCAGTTTGGATCTTAGAAGGTCTCAGCTTTGTTGAGAAGAACTAACACTCAAAAATCTCAATGTGGGTACAAACAGAGGCGTCAAGTGACAAGGGCAGGATGAGAGAGACCTCAAGGTAGATAAGCACCTGCATGGAACTGCTCTCTAACTTACATACTTTGTCTCAGAAATTATTTACTCATCTCTAACCTTTCCTCGCTGAAAGCAGGTCAGGTATAACATGCCATTAGAGGGGAGATAAGGCGTCCAGCTTACGTCCAACCAACCTGGCATGGGCTGCCCACGGGCATAGGCAGAGAAATGAATGTTTGCTCGTGTCTGCCCACAATGACACATTCCTGGTTGTGTACACTACGATTACTCACAGAGAATCATCCATCATTTTTATCGCTACAAACATAGTATCAAGCACATATAAAAATGTGTTTCCTAATTGCTACTGAAGAGGCAAAGGAACAGAGAAATGGAAGATGGTAATGAAGTACTAGGTGCCATTTCTTCTGAAAAATTGTACCTGAAATAACTGAATTAATGGGTGACACCATTTATACCAGGTTCTAAGTAAATCTTACGTAATTATAATACCTGAGCACAGTCAGTCTGATGTTAAAATTGCCTAAGAAAAATATTAAAACATGCAGTAAGAGGATGCATTTATTAAAAACCAACAATGCTGGCACTGCTTTGAACCTGGAACAGCTACAAGTTTAATAGGAGTGGTGTTCCTCCCCACTCAGTCCATGATCCATTTCTTCTGCAGTGCTGTTCACTGCAGACTGTGTCACAAAATGACAATCTGCATATTTTTGCTAAACATGATAATCTCATTAAATAGAGTCAGCTGAGATACATCACACTAACTCACATATAGGCCAAGGCAAGTTCTCACACTGTGGGCAAATGAGCTTTCTGTATTATCACCCAGGGCCCTTCACAGAGTTGAGTACAAAATTAAACTTGAAAACACTGAGGTACTTCCATCTTTTGAAAGGTTTTAACACTTTCCGGATGGCTGCTAACATCTGAGGAACAGAATACATCCCTGACCAACCAATGCTAAATACTTCCTGCATTGAACGCACAACTATATTTAACACACTAGCCCACTATTTTAGGTTTATTGAACGGTGCACAAAATTCCCTTCTTAGCAGCTGAAGAGACTTGGCACCAGCTATAAAAGATTTATTGATCCAGTACTAACTAGAGTACATTACGAGTAGCCAAGTGCCAAACAGCGCCTTTGCACCAGAGCTTGATTTACAAGTAAGGAAAGGAAACTGGATTACTAATTACATACAAAACCCAAGGCTTCAAAAGTTGTGTATTTGTCATTAGGATCTTGCAAAAGGCATTGCTAAAGCAAGCTTTTACACCAAAATCTTGTCTCCAATATAAATGCACACGTGCTATTTTCCTTAACAGAATACTGAGCCCAACCTTCAGGCAACTGTTGCCACTCTTAAAACAAAGAAGTCATGCAGGGCTTAAATCAAAACACTGAAACTGTTTCTTTCTGAATTTGTAAAAGCTTTGCAATTATCTGTTCTGAACTGTTAGACCACTCACCACATTTCTTTGCATTTTTCCACCAGAACAAGTAACAAGATATGTAAGAGAAGTGTGTCACCGCAGTACAATGCTACGGGAGGATCTGAGCCCTGTTACCTCTGGAGCAGACTGCTTGGGATGTGTCACACCTCACAGCGAAACAAGACATTTGAACTATAAAGGTGAAGCAAAACCAGTCCAAATAACCGAGCGACTTGTGATGCAATGTGAAATTGAATCGAGGCCACTGCACCAAATGAAATGAGGCTGGACAAAGCAGCAGTGCTGGCACTCAGAGGATGCCATCTGTCAGCCGCGGCACACACTCCCAGTCCGCGGGTGTGACCCGACAGCACACGATGGCCATTTCATCACTGAAACAACCAAAGCTCCCAGAGTTTATCCTGGTAATTAGTAAGGGATTTACCACTGCACCAGCTGGCGTGAAGGATGTGAGTGAGTGCAGCAAGCACTCCAGAAACACCTACTTCAGCTGCTTTGGAGCCAACTCCTAAGTCAGGATCCAGAGGGTGACGTCCAGCAGCACTCAGGTGATGGGACACTGTGTCACAAGAAAGCAGACACAGGAAGGGGACAACCATGACCAGAACCAGCAGAGGAAAACCATACTCTTTCATTTATAAACTCTTACTTGAATGCAATAAGATACTGGTCCTGGTAGTGGAAGGCACACTGTGCACCCATTTTATAGTGACATCAAGCTTCTACAAGCTGTAAGTCACTCCAAGCATTCACTAACAGTACTGCTGAGTTTTTGAGGTCCAGCACAACAAGAGATGTACCAACAGTCAAGTAATGCACAACTTCATTTCAGCCCTCAGGTAGGCAAAGGATGCAGAAAATATAAAACAAAAAGAGGATGTAAAATTTAGTATCTATGGTTACTTGAAATGCACCAATTATGTTAAAACACATTTATAACAAGGCATTCTTCCACATTTGCCATCTATTTAAAACCTCATTAGAACAAAGAACATAGGAAAGTCTGCCCGGTCAGTTTGGAAGCACTGGGAATAGGAAAGTTTTCCTGCACCATCTCTCAGGACCATCAAACAGTCCTTTCTGACACAAACATACACAGCCATACCCTCTATACCCTCACTCTACTGCTCACAAAGAAATCTCACTGGTGGGCACGACTGTTTATTAAGACTAACCCTAGTTCATTTTCCAGTCGTATTTCAGAGATAAGCAGAAACTATAAGAAATAAAAATGTCTAGCAGGTAGTTTCATTTACCTCTTTTATTACAAATCCATATTCAGATATGTTAATATAAAGATGTACAATATTACATAAAGGGCACAAAACCTGACATTGTGACACTGGTGGTTGAATGGCTCGTTCACTGTAGCAGCTCTTATTCAGCTATTTTCTAGTGCTCTCATCAGTCTTTTGTGTGAAAGTCTTTGGTGAGAGTCAAGTCTGAACTGATAAGGCCTTGGAGACATAATCACTGGCCTTCATTTTCCATTGACAGCACCACACAGCCAATTCACAAACATTTTCATATTAATATTGAGCAATTTCCCTACATTCTAATCCATCAAAGTAGGCTATTAATCCTTCCCCCGCACTGTTCTCTATTCAAATGCTAACAATTTTCTTCTCACAAGCTAAAACATTTGTCCTACAGCCCCTCACACAAAGACACTGTATTGTCAGCAATGATTGATCAGAGTATTAATATGAGGGATGCGATGTAAATTGTATCAACGACACCACACGTACATGCAGGAACAGTCTTTTTTAAAGGATGAACCAAATGCAAAATGCAATAATTTCTCAAGGAACATTCTAACACGGTTTTCCTGGCGCATTTTATGGAAATTTGTGATTTTTGGAGATGTAAAATGCTTTTGGGTTGGGAATACAAACAAAAGGCAAGGATGCCTTGTGTGTGGCGCCTGCTGAGGGATGACAGCCCACGGCTGGGCCTGGGTCGTGGGCTCAGGGCAAACAGCAAAGGAGCTACCAAAAGCCTCTTGCTCCCTAATGCCAAATTGTACATCCGTAGAAAAGAAAATAAGACCAATATATCCCTTTAAAGAGAAATACCTCTCATCTTATGGGTTGTAAAACTAAACACCAAGGTCAGAAGGCGGCTCCACCTCTTGCCCTTGCCATGGTGGCCTCGCGGAGGCCTGCAGAGCACCAGGCCCTGTAGGCAAGCACACAATCCCCATCAACTGCATAGCCAGCACAGGGAAAGGATAAGACTCAGCCAGGTCACCCCCTGCACCCTGGTTTCAGATGGTTTGGGGTTAGTTAATAAAACATGGGATGTGCCTTCCTTGTGAAAATGCAACGGAACCAGCAATTTCTGGTGGGATTACGGAAGATGAGTACAGGAAGAAAACAAAGAAGGGGGATGGTCTGTGAGAGATGTGGTGGTGCGAAGGCAAGATGGACCAGAGAGTGAGGAAGTGAGGCTGTGAAGGCATGCAGCTTTTGGACAGCCAGGCACAGAGCAGAGCAGCTCAGGGGTGTGCGACACAAGGCAGGGTGCAGAGGCTTTTGGTACATCATATCCTTACAACAAGTAGTTAAAAACATTTGCACTTTAAAGCCACTTAGGAGCTTTTCCAATTACTTACATTAGCATTCTGGCAAACAGTCAATCCTTTCCAGTGTTGAGTCAGACTCCTGAATCTGCATCAAAAAAACTGTCCCAACAGCAATTTTTCTTTTCTCTGCTCTCATGCAGCTGGGAAGGCTACCACCAGCTCTCCCTCTCCGCCAGGGAAGGAGGCACTCATCCTGCAGTGCACACAGCCCCACCTCCAGCACCCAAGAAAGGAGGTCACCCCGAGGACGGGGTGAGGGCTAAGGAAGGAAGCTGTTCTCCCTCACATAAGCATGAGGCCAGCAGATCCTCATGATACGGGCTGTAACTATTCCTGGAGAGGGGTCCCAAGCAGCACATTGCCTCCATGGGGGTGGGGGAGCAATGACCCAGCACAGCCGTGAGTCATCATCCCATGGAGCCACTGGGCGTGTGCTGAAGGCAACCCTTGGGATGAGATAAAAACAACAGCTTGTGATGTTCAACACTCGTGGTGTTGAACATCTCACAGCAATTTTATATACATAAGGGTGTTTACTCTAGCTGAAACACAGCCAAGGCATCAAGGTTAAGCTTCCACCGATATAAACTAAATTGGATGAAGTATTAGTCATTTCCTGTCCCAAGCTGTTATGCGTTGTGATGTACGTTATGAAATAGTAATTTTAAGCTCAGAAATAGATTGGCTTCAGTTTTAATTTAAATACTCTTTATTTTGTAATTAAGCTATTAAGAGCCGGAAGAACGATTTTCTGGGGTTTTGTTCATGGGCGTTATACTGTTTGTCAAATCCAAGGCTGGATACAGTTTGCTACAGTTGCTCTCAGGCAAAAAATAAGCCCCCAAATTACATCATTATAAAAATCAAGTCTCTAATACATCACACTCCATTTAAGCAGAAACAGCAGGAAAAACAGATGCCATCTACAGCGGGGCTTATTTTCAAAAGCAAAACACACACATAAAAGTCCCAAGAAGTCCAGCAGCTCAGAGACTGCACCACTATACAAACTTCACCTACAAGGACAGGCTGAGGTTGTGGCAACCTACATCGGCAGGCACACGATGGAGAACTTTCCCCCTGCCCCAGGCAGCAGGACCTGCAGGTCCCCAATGCCACACGGGGCTATGCCCCAAGTTTAGCAAGTTTCAGGTCGCACTACAAAGACTTCCTTTCAGTAAGCCCTGGTCAAAGCCTGTTTTTCTTGTTCTTTGATGAGGCAAGGTGGGGTTTTTTTGTTGTTTTTTTTTTTTTTTTTTCAAGACAGAACGGGTGCTATTTTAAACAGTTTAGTGTTGTAATAATTATTTTCAGCTGTGCCGCAAGTGTTCTAAGACCAAGTAAGGAATTTACAATCATCTCTGGAGAAAGACTGCCATCAGTAATAAAGAATAGGTTTATCCATTTCTCATATGTAAGTCAGATTCACTTCGTCAGCCTCAAGATTTGACCAAGTATAATTCAGAACGATTCAAGCTCACCTTCCACTGGACTGAGTAATCAGATTAGATGAGGAAACGTAGCAGTAGTCCTTCAGAACTTGCTGTAAGACTCTTTAGGAACCTCACAGCATATATGCCACCTCATTTCCTCAGTAATGCATGCCTGTCATATATAATTGTGTATACAAAACTTACTGCGATGTCTCACAAACTTAGCTCCAGCACAGGGAGTAGGAACTTGCAATTCAGAAATGGAAAATCTTGAGTTTTAAGCTTCCAAATGTTTGTAAACGCCACACGGTTATTGCAGGGATAATGGAATAGGAATCAAAAGTGTGCACAGCCGTGAGATCGTACCAGCATGTAGACAGCAGCTGGTGTCGTGTTCCTTGACCCTTCTACTGGCAGGACTGCTCCTAAAAGACACTGCCTCCAAGGTGATGTCTCAGCACCGCATTCTTAATTAGTTGATTTTTTTGACAGTGGTGCCGCTTCTTGGATATAATAGAGTAGATGAAAGACCTTTAAAAATACCAAGTATGACACAGTTTAATTTGGCTAAAAGATTGTTTTTTTTTTTTAAAGAAAATAAAATAATGACAACCGCATGAATAAATTCGGTGGCACACGAGGCAGAATGGCAATTTAAAAAGTCAGAAAGAAAGCAGAGGTTTATTTTGAAGTTAAGACTTCTCAAAAATAATAATGTATTCTTTCCTGCGAGAATATCAGCATAGACTTTACCCTATCCATTAGCATACGGTGAAGTGAGAATACAAATGCAATTCGCTGGAAAGAAATACTCATATGCTGGTATTTGCATCTGGGTTCTTTTTGTTTGGGTTTTAAATTCTCCCGTTTTTGAGTTCAAATGTACTTTTGCAGCACACAAAAATATGATAAAATAGTATTCTGTTACGGGAGTTAATATAATTCTGAGAAGAATGACTTTGGCCAATTGGTGTAGTGGCTCACTGCACTGGTGAACAAGGTTTTCTGCACCCACTGGTCCAAAGTCTGAATGCTATGCAGGCTGAATAAGGAGATGAATTTAAAATGTGTAAATGACGAGCTTGAAACTTGACTGGATCAGATAAAAGATGCTGTATTTAACACTTCGCTCTCTGTTTTTTGGAACTTATTTTAAATCAGCTGAGCAGAATAGTCAAGGAACGGCTCATAATTGCCTTTGACCTTGCCTAGGTAGAGAACTGAAAGCCTTAAAAAGTGGATGATGATAATTAAGGTAAAAATATATCTGACAATGCTGGAGGAAGTTTCATGAATGACGACGACACAGAAAGATTGAAAACAAATGGAAGAAGTTTTGAGGAACAGCGTGTGAAAAGACTGGTAATTTACAGCATTTCAGGACTTTATAGAAGGCTAATCAATTAGTGCTTAATTTATCTTGGACCCTTCAAAAATACTCCCAGGGGCCTACTCAGCACAGTGACCTTCTTCCTTGAAGGAGGAGGATCGTTGCCTTTTATTTTATTTAGATTTTAAAATACTGAAAACATCACATCACAATAAAGCAATCAACCAGTAGCCTGTGTGCTCCAGTAACTGGAAAGGACAGAAAGTCAGCGAGTAGATAATTATTCAAGGTCAAACCTTTCTAGTGTGGTGCCAGAAAAAATAGCAAACAGTGAGGGTTAGCCAATACTTCACAAACACTTGTTTAAGGATTTCCTAATTACTATAAGTGGTTCCTCTGGCCCTGGCACTTAAAAAGGCAGCTGGATGTGCATGATGTCATCCCTCCTTCCCATTATCTCTGCAGTAAATTTACAGGATTAAGAAGCAAGCAAGACTAAATAGTTAAAATAACAAAGAATTCTCATGTTTCCTACCGTTAAGAACTATTTTTTCCTGTTATAGAAAACCAAAAAAGCAAATGGAACCAGATGCAATTAACTGCTTAAATACATTTGAACGTTTTTGTCCCAAAATCAGAAAAGCACAACTATCCTTCACACACTGCTGAAATACCATATGCAAGCAGCATAGCCACATCACAGCATCACTTCTGTTACCCTCCAGTTTTACACATACGGATATAAATCACAAGCTAATCAGTCAATTTAAGTCCAGAAGAACTGACTTTTGCACAGGTAGCATTCACTGCTCTCTACTGGGCCTCATGGTGAACGCTTTATTATAGCCTTGCACAGCAGAGTTTCTATTAGGATGCAGAGATACAACAACCACAAAGACACTGTAATGCTTGCTCAGTACACTGCAATTAACACACTGCCCTTCCCTTTGAGATCATCACCAGTTTATACAGCCATGACCGTAGCTTCCTGCTTGGGGCAGTGCTGGTGAACAGAAATCACACACAGATCACACAGAGAACTGGAGGGGATGGAAGGGACCTCCAGAGATCACCAAACCAACCCCAATGGAAACAACAAGTTTAGCTTATCATCTCCTGGCTGACTTCAACTCTTCTTGACATTCTCCTGCCCAGGCAAACTCACTCTTCAGGAATTAGCAGCTACTCCATTTGTTTTCCCAGTTTTTCTAAATCTTTTTTTTTTCCCCCTGCATATTTAATCTTATAATCCCCACTACAATTTCCTCCCGCATTTCAAAGTCTCTGTAAATCCACGTATATCTGAACGTCACCAGCTCTCAGACTGGGCCCAGGTTATGCTCAAGGTGGTGCAAATTGTTCGGTGAAATCATCCTTCAGCACACAGATTAGTTCTCCTTCATTTCCACCTGATGTGCCAGGGAATCCAACGCGAAGCTACACTGAGGAACATGAACACTGACACGGGCATCTCCAAGCAGTCTTACAGAGTTCCTATCTTTGGCTCAATTCTTGTACAGTGACTTTTTTAACCAATTCAGCCAGTTTGCTTGGTAGAATTCCTGTCCCTCCCATCCCTGTCTAGCAGGAGTAGCTGAACATAGCACGAATACATGCCAGAAGTTCATGTCAATGTTCTACGTCGATTTACGTGTATTATGCGGTGATATGCAGCTTGAGAGTTGCATTTGTCCTGTTGTCTGCAGCTTCAGATATAACAAACAGTCACCAATTTAGTTACATGTTTCCCACCTAGCAAGAAAGCACTCACTATTTTTCTTGGATCGGGTTCATTTACATCTTAAATCCAACAATATAGTTTTCCAGCTGCCAGCAACTCCATGCAGAATGACACATCTGGGACCTCCTACTGTGACCTCTCTAAGAGGTTGGGATGCTCTGGCTGGAGATTCTCCCTGCTCCAAGTGCAGTGCAGTGTGCAGGGATGGCCACCTGGGCAACCCCTTGTCTAGAAAACACCACCTGAGCTGTTCTATGCACTCAAGGCATAGAGCCAAGGGAGGCTTTTCTATTACCTGCAAGAGTTAAGGGAAATAAATGCTGCCATGTTTCAATGAACACCAAATGCCACCTGCAGGTGCAGATGTACCTGCCATAAATGAGTGCTAGATCTAGTCTGACCTGCACCACAGATACCATTGACACCTTCCATCTTCTATAGGCACTGTTCTGCACAAGGTAGGAAAAACAGCTGTCTGCATTAGCTTTAGGACACCTAATGCTCAGAACGAGTCCTGCTTTACATGCTGCTTCAGGAAAGCTACCAGCACAACCTTCAGCGCATCCATGTGAGCACACACAGCTGCCTCTGATCCAAGAAGGCCACAAACCATGATGTCCTCTACACGTGTAAGGCAGCTCAGGTGTAGAGTCCGCAATGAACTCACTGTGAATTCACACCAGCCATTCAGGGTGGATGGAACTGCTTTAGCCACCATTCAAAGGTCAAGAACAGTGTCACCAGGGGCATAAAACAGCACAGCAAGGGTGGCTTTGATGGTGCATGAAGAGATGGTGAGAGCACACCCTTCCATCTGGAGAGAAAGAAAGTTTTATGCTATAACTCATCTCTGCAAAGCAACGTGGTCAATCCAGCATCCACAACACTCAGCTTCTCCCCTCGCCTTCTCTTGCTTTGTGTGCTAAAATAGCCGCACCATCACTACCTGATATCTTAATGGATGCTGTTATGTCAGAAAATAATTTACTCGGGAGAAAGTCCCTCACCAGACACTGGGAGCAGCACGGCCAGCATTAGCCTAACTGAACAATAACCTCTCATAGCACATCTCATGGAATAAGCAGATTTTCAAATTATACAGCCCCTGCCATAACAGTAATAAAATAACAAAATTAAGGGCTTTTTTATTTATAAGTAAATGCTTTCTTCTACCTTTTATAATGTCCACCTCTTAGCATAACAAAGCTTTTCATAGCTTACTAATGGCTCCCTGTCACTAGTGCTGAGAACTATTATCACTGCTCTGCCCCTTCACATGGGCCTTTCAAACATCACTGTTTCACTTAATTCTTTCACCTCCTTCAGTTCAAATGCAATAAAAACCTTTCACTGGCTGACAACTAGAAAGGCAGAACAGCCTCCAACTGCTGTATAATTCAGGAGTG
The DNA here is from genome assembly GCF_039878825.1 of Excalfactoria chinensis. NCBI lineage: Eukaryota > Metazoa > Chordata > Aves > Galliformes > Phasianidae > Excalfactoria > Excalfactoria chinensis. Next base: position 14,846,840 of record NC_092835.1, read on the forward strand.
CTCTTTCTCATTTTAATTGGCTGCCTAATTGGAATGTTTATGGGTTCTGCGATAGCTTGGGATGAAAAGGCAGGGTGAGCAATTATGTGCTCAGCATTCCTATCTGGCAGAGTTAATAGTTTTTTTTTCAAAAAAAAGCTAAAGTTCACTGGAATGCCATGTTTTTGTTCTCCAAGAAATACCTTGATTTGAAACAATGTAATCCCCAAGTCAGAAATTATGTCAAGCTGTGCTTATCCAGTAGCAAGTTTGAGCTTCTGGAAGCCTCTTTGCTCCTTTTTGATGTTAGCATAACATGAAGAACAGGAGGCTATCTGGTGGCTGTCAAGTTTTTAACTGCTTGCTCTCTACTGGCTGGAGATAAGATGTAAGCAGAGCACTTGATGGACTTTATTAATTCTCTGGAACGAAGGTTTGTCTTTCCTGGCTCGATGAATGACTTCATTCTAGTAGATGAGGTCACCCAAGTCAAGGCAATAAAGTTTCTGATATTCACATGAAAGCTACTTTTTCAAAGCTGCCAGCCTCTAAAAAGAGAAGCACGAGTGTCTTCTCATTTACCTACATTCTAGTTGCAACATCCAGCCCGCTATCCTACCTATTCTCCCCCGCGCAGGGCTGTGTTTCAGCTGAAGAGCAGGTCTAGTACAGGCCCAGATGTAAGGAAAAGAAGAAACAAAGGGTTTGTTTTTTTTTTGCAAAGTGATTGTCAAAATGCCAACAGGAAAACACTTTCCAACCTGACCAGTCCGGCTGCACTTCCCCTCCCTGCCAGCGCTGCGGCTGTGATGCTCAGGCTGCAAACACCTGGGGCAGAGCCCTGTACTGCTGCAGACCCTGTGAGCAAGAGAACCCACCTGCTGCTCACACAAGTAAAAGCACACCATGCTCCTTGTAGGACTTGTATCTTTTGTGCTGTTAGTGGTAGCTCTAGGGTGTGTTTATGGACCGTGCTTCCCAAAGCAAAACAAGCCTTTTCCCTGTCTCCCTATTAATAAATAACAAAGTGAAAAGGAGGTGAAAAGGAGTTAAAAAGGCCGAATTGCTTTGTAAATATCAGAGTTCTTCTCACAAAAAGTTCACAGAAAGATCTCTATTATTTTGTTCTTTTTACTTTTCAAAGCCTTGTAAATGAGAAACAGTCTCTCAAGAGCTCATTATGCCCAAGCAAATATAATAAGCAACCACTGAACCCATGCAACAGATTTCAGGCTAATCTGACACACTGATTTCCTATTTTCAGCTAACCCGAAACTCCTTGGTCTGGTATGAGAGATTCTAACTCACTCCACATTCCTCTTTTCCACTTAAGTGGTGTCATTGCTTCTAACAGAAAACGCAGGGTGCTGTAGATTAGTAGGGTCATCATGCAGCATTTGCAGCTTGTTTCTGCAGTGTCCCCATGCACAGCCCTCCAGCAGGTGCAGCCCATGAGGAGCACCCACCCCAGGCACAGCCGCATGGCAAGCGGGGCTGACACACCAGGTCAATGCCACGGGATGATGCTGCACAAGAGGAAGGGCTGCAAGCTCGGGAGACCTGGGGCACCGTGGTCTTTTCCTAACTGCTTTCATAGGCACCATGGAGAAATGAAATGGCAGTCTAAACGTTCCCATTAAACTCCGGAGCTAGAATTTTACCCCGGGTTTTATTGCCATCTGGAGTCTGAAAACCTGTAGAAGCAATGACTTGTTTGAAAGGTCACAAGTCTGCGCCACATCAGAGAACCCCGTTCTGCACAGAACATACTTAGGAAATGTTGACCTGGTGCATGCCAGAAGGGATTTCTAGCCGCAATAGCTCCCAACAAGCTCTCTCCAAAGGACTCGCTTTCAGATTCACATGCATCAGCCAGGAGTCCAAACGATACGAAAATAAAATATGACAAGCTGTATCCTTGCCAGATATAGACTTAACCTAACTTATAAGAGGCCAATTTAGTAATTAAATAAGAACTCCTTTAAATAAGCTGTTGGGTAAACAGCACCCACCCTTCAACTAATCTTCGTTCACATTTACTTACAGATTATAACTTGCTGATATTAAGAATATTACAGGAAAAATCGGATTGCTCAAGATGTCCGTCTCATTTTATGGGCAGAGGCAATTCAGAGAAACCCATATGTTTGGTACGTGTCCAAACATGTGGACGCTTATGCAAACCAACAATTCTTTGAAGTACGCTGCTTTCTAAAGTCCAAGCTGAAACCTAACATTTAATAATCAACAAAACAGGCAGAGCTAAGGCAGAAACTCTCTGCTAAACTCCACAGGACTGGGATATGAGAGGAGGCGTCTCTCTGAAGTGACATTATATTCCCAGATGTGTTGTAAGAGAATAAGGGTCTGTCTTAAGATGGCCTGTAGACCCTATGAACTTCCTTGTTTCGTGACTTTAAAGCAAGAAGAAAAATAAATAATGAAACATATTAAAGTCATTATTGTAGCTGTGTGCGCCTTCTGAAGGTTTGGGTTGTTTTCTGGTGATCTTTTCCTTTTTTCTAAGCTCCAACCTTTGAAAATAAGGCCCAGTGAAATTAAGGGCAGCAAATCTACTCCCAGATACATTTTTTATATACTACTAAATTTACATGTGGAACTCATTGTCACAAGATATTATTAAAGCCAAGAGCTTAGCAGGATTCAAAAAGGCTTAGACATTTATGTGAATAATAAGAACATCCACAGTTATACTAGAGGGGAAAAAGACATTTATAAGTGATACTAAAACTCACACTTGAGGGCATAAGCCAATTGCCGGCTGCATTGGTTTAGGGAGAAAATCCCCCAATTGACACTTTTTCCATAGCTGTCTATTATAGGTTTCTTTGAACCTTCCTGCCTGCATCTGGTGCAGACCAGCGTCAGAGGCTATCCAAGGCTGATCCAGTCCAGCAGGTGTTATGTTCTTAACCTAAAAGTCTTTCTAATTTAAAGCTGTCGTGAAACATTTTGAAAAGACTGCTTATTCCTCGCCTAATCCGATAGCATTTGGCAGCTTTCAAAACGGGTAATGGATATTCCACAGTACTTTGTATATCCACCAAGAAGAGGGTGGTTATTCGTGACGTTTTCTCACGTCTGACTCCGGGACCTGTTCTCCCTTAAGAGGCACCAGCCTCTGCAGGTCTGTAAGCACATCCCGCCCCAAACAAAACACTGTTCTACAAACCCATCCACGTTTTGCAATGCCATGGAAAAGTCTCCTGATGTGCAGCGTGAGGTGCCACTCCCAAATCCCGGCAGTTCAGCGAGTGGGAGTGTTGAAGGAAGCCGCAACTTGTGAGCAAAGAAAAGCCTGAAGAGGGCCAAGGAGTGACGCTACAAAAAGGTCAAATGAATGAGCTCGGCGGGGATGTGAATTGATTCACTTTCCTCCATTAAACACTGAAAAGGCGCTGATATCACTAATGGTCTGGAAATACGCATCCACAACAAACAGCGTTTGCTACTCTCGTGTGTGCCTATATGAACACACACGCGATGGGAGGAAATGGTGGCCCCTCTCCTTTCTCCATCAACTTTGCTGTCTTATGCTAAGCGTCACAGCTCAATCTTTGATTATGTTTATTAAGTTTAAATGTGGAATAAAATGATTTTTTCTGCTTGGAATAAAATATCACAGATGTGATATAATATTCGGAGGGAAAGTCAAAATGACCCTTAAAAAAGAAATGCATAAACTCCTAGCATTGAATTTATGCTACTTAGCATCCCATTAAAAATATTCAAAATATAAATCAAAATTCAAGGGTATAACTTATATTCAATTTTAAATTTATGGCATTTTAAAATAGGATGATTTCCTCAAATGTGCAATAAATTTGGTTTTGTGGAATTGCACATGCCACCTTATCATGACAGTTGCTTTATCTACACAGTCCACTGAAGCCTAGTCACTTTATATAATCTGAATTCACAAATCAACTGTCGTCTTCACTTCACTGATTCATTGCTGATGGGCCTTTCACAAGGTAAAAAATCCTTTCCGAGTTGACAAGAGTAATAAATGGAGAGGTGAGAGCTGCCTCTCCATCCTGCTGTTCTATTGTGCTGCCGATAGTGACACATGGCAGAATAAGCTCATAAACCAACCTCAGCTTTTGACCTCTGCAGAGCAAACGGAAACAGAGGGGCGTTTATGATGATGACTGTATTTAAAGACCGATAATGACCAGATAAACCTCTGAAATCTAACCAGTCCACACAACAGACTGGAAAAAGGAGATGGTTTTCTGGTTTGCACTCGATGCAGAAACGTTGGCGACGCAGCTGCGAAACGCTCAGAGCAGTCTGGAGTAATGCTCAGCTGCATCAGCTCCTGAGATACTTCACCACATGCACACGGCAGCAATCGTGAAAAAGACTAAATATGTAATTGGGCTCTTTTTTTCCTGAATGTTCCAGATTACAAGGAAACAACGCACAAGCCAGCAACTGAACTAGGACAGGATGACATCCCAAGAATATCTTTTTTTTTTAGGTTAGGAGCATTTCTTTGATCAACATTGCTCAAGAGAGAAAGGGGAGATTAATTAAAGATAAAAAGTGCTCGGTAGTATCCACAGCACCATCTCTAGTAGTGAGTTCTGGTCTACTAACAACACGTCTGCTCAGGAGAAGCTCCAAGACTTGCTACCCTGCCTGCTCCGTGAGAGCAGCAGCTGCACACAACATGGTGGCTGTACCACCATGTCTGGGAGCTGAGAGCTCAGGCTGTGCCCACGCACAGCACCAGCTGGGTCCCAAAAGCAGCACAACAAGCTCTTGGTGGCGGCCACATAAAGTCCCAGAGTACAAACAGTTCACCTGGCATCCCTTGTCTGAATGCTTACTTGCAAAAAAGCTTTTCACCTGTACATAAAAGCAAATTAAAACTCATTCCAGCCGCAACGATGAGCCTTCTTACATCCCACTAGTAAGATTAGATCTCTAACTACGCTAAACATACTCCAATTCTCAGTGATACGTTGTCCTGTTTTATTCATGAATATCTAATTCCTTCTGCACAGTGCAGAATGGCTTCTCAGCCTGTCGTCAGGTTCAAAACCATACACCGAATCTTAAGCTGTAAGCAGTAACAGTAATCACTCAATCACCTACATTTGGTGAAATTAAATTTTTTTTAGAAGTCTTATAAAATCAATAACAAGGCTGAAGTTTCAGTGGGTGCTGGGAGGAAGCACGTCAGCCTTGCAGCAAGATCTGCTCCTATGCACACCTGCTGCCATCCACGGCTGGGTAACACCGGGAGCATGAAATGATTTCTAATGGCCTTTCCACATTCTTACATTCACTCAAATGGAAAAAAAGAAGTTATTTCTTAACTCTTCCTTCTAAGTCCAAACTTCAATAGATCACAGAGAAAATATTCTTCAAGTAATGCTAGCATTATTTCCAAGTAACACTTGTGTAAAACGTACACCAGCCAGAATAGAGTATAATGATAATAACAGTACTAGCACTGAAGTCTCCCGGTACCAAAACTGTGTGAAGTATCAATGACTGATGCTCACACTACTCAGTGCTCCTTAAAGCTGCAGGGTGACAGGCAGGGACTGAGGGTCACAGCACAGGATGACTGGCACCCTGGGATTAGCCTTGGTGGCTGCTGCAGGTACAGTGGCAAATGTGGCCTGGGGAGCTCAGGTGCTGTGACCTTCAGCAAGAATGAAAGGCAGACTAGGAGCTACCTCTATTCAATCCTTCAGATCTATTACTATGCACACTGCTAAACTGACCGCTGCTCTCAGTCCTCATTGCACACAGCAGTACAGGAAACCCAAAGCAAGGCTCCTCATTCCCAGAAGCCGTGCTATCACCTGTTCCACCCTAACTGCACCCAGTGATTTTGGGCACACGCTTGGCTATCTCAGAGCACTGCGGACTCCAGCACCAGCTGAACATGCCTGACAATACAGCCACGCCTGGCTGAAAGTATCCTCTGCCAAAAAAGCCACAAGAAAACACAACAAGGGCAAATACATCTTATTTGCTAGGCAACACCGAATCCTGTTAGCATATTACGGAGCTGACGTGCTCCAGCTCCCCACACAGTCAGTCTCAAAAAGCCTTCTAAACAAAGCCACTTCTATGCTCACTTTGATAGCCGGCTGCAGAAGCCATGCTTGGAGCAGCATCAGCTTTCAGCAAGAGGCCTGGTTTTGAGTTGCAAGCAATATACAGGTTAGAGGGCAGGCACTGAGACCTCATGCCAGGGCAGTGGGAATTATCAAAGATAACCTCCACTTAAGGGACACTCACCATTGAGAAGAGATTGCTCTAACACAACTCGTGGCAGCCACCAGCCCAAGCTGTCCCTGGCTTCTGATGATTTTACCATGGTAGCCCCGCATTCCCCATGGAGCTTGGAAGGTGAAGTTCTTGGTGAGGAAGGTGGGAGGGATGCTCGATGGGAATTTCTCCCCTCAAAAACATACACTTGTAAGTAAAAATCAGTTGCTCCAGCTGTCCGATTATTTCATGCACTCTAATTTGGCTTAGTTTGGAAAATCAGGTGTACTGCTTCGTAATTAAATTATTCAACACAACCTTCACTATAAAGCATTCTGCAAAGTCGTAATTAAGAGTATGATTTGATAAAAGCACATTCTGCAGCTTCACTTTACATTCCCAGAGCAGTGGGGACATTGTTATTTCACACCTCACATAGTTGGGGGGGTATTTTTTCAGCCCTTTTCTTTTCCAGAGCTGATTTGGAACTCTATAAAGAAGTAACGCAGCCTTAGATCATATCAATTCATTAACCACTGGCAACATTCAGTTTGGATTAAAGAAAAAAGCTAACCCCCCCACCCCCCAAAAAAAACTAATAGAAAGGCATCATGCAAAGAGCACTATTTCAAAAGTTGGCCCTTGTTCAAGCTACATATGGTCACATAATCTTTTAAAATGTGCGATTCAAGTCTCAATTTAATTATGTAATAGCACAAATGGAATTACACTGCAGATGAAGTGCAGTATTTCAGCTCCAACACGTACCGGAGTTGTGAGACTGACCCAAGCTTATTTCATTTGGTCATTGCATTAGGGGGCTTAATTGGAATGCAAGGCACATAGCAAACAACAATTTCAATCAAACACCTACTCCTCTTCATCTAAATTATAATACTTGCTGGGCTAGACTCCGTTATAAAGATGATTTGTCAGGCAGCTTGCATTTTTCTTGAATGCATCTTATTTGCAACGTATCTTCATGTTATTTGCTTAAAATTGTAGATACAGCTATTTCCCATGTATACATCTGCATGTGTACGACCCTGAAGTGGAGCACAGTGATAGCAGCGTCTTGGGGATCAACAGGAAAAACCAGCCTTCCTCTGACAACGCATCGCAAATGCAAAATCCTAATTAGCTCATTCCACAAGACTCACATGCCTTCCACGCTGCAGCAATGCACACTGTCTTGTTTCCCCCACGCTTCAGCCTCATTTCCCTCTAGCTGTTCTCCCCTTCTTTGACCTGCACACCATATGGTACCTTGTCATGTTGAGAACGATGAGAGAACACCCTTAGTGTCAGGTTTGGGATCTGATACTGATCTTATTTAACAGACCAACCACATATTGGAGTTATTTCTTCATGTTTTTAAGGTTTTGGGTTGGTTTGTTTTTTGCTTTTTTTTAAACCATTAAATACTGGCTGGTTAAAGAAATGTGTATTTATATTTAAGAAGGACTAGGGAAACTGTAAAGCAGCCAGTCGGCCTGGTACTGTGACAGCGGCACCAGCCACCACTTCCTAAGCATCCAAGGGATTCTCAAGAACAAACACTACGTTATTAACCTGACTGATACTGCTCAGGACTGAGAATGTGGTGGTACAACAGCTCAGTCCACAAAACAATTCTCTCAGTGCTCAGCAGTCAAAAAAGAAAACCAAAGACTGAGAATTATTAGCGAATAAGACAAAATTCAAGTGTGCCTGGGACTGTGTGTAGCACTGGGATCCTCAGATAAAAGCAACCACCAGCACCACACCACCAATGCTGGAGGTCTGGTATAACTGCGGGCATAGGGGGCAAACAAGCACTTCCCATCCCAATGGAAGAAGAAGGTGGTCTCTGTGAAGCTCCCACATCAGCCAGGAAGCTCCCTGCTCTTCTTTTACTGAAGGGCATTTAGGGGAGAAAATATGCTAGGCTATATACTTTACCTTAAATTAATACAGACACAAATAGTTTTCTTCTCTGACCAGTCTCTGCATTCTTAGATGCAGCTCTGGCTTTAGCATAGCTTTTGCCTGTTGCATCTGAAAATGCTTTGCAACTCAATTTAGGAAACAGTTCAGATAGAAATAACAGAAAGTTGGTCCAGCAGGGTTTCTGCCTGGGTTCAGCTCAACAATTTCAGTAACAACAAAGAAATGCAGAACATACATGTAAACTTGAAGACAACTGAAAAATATTACACATAGGAAACATATACACAAACAAAATCATTAATTACTTGTTAAGAATCAGCATTAGAGAAAAACAAGGAAAAGTTGAGGATATTTAACCAGAGTGCTGCACGTAAAGGAACAGAAAGTGCTTACTGCATTTTGCTCATCGTTGCTGAGGCTTCAGCTGAAATACTGCAGGAGCCCTCTCAGGAGAAAAATAAACAAAGAAAATCTCACTATAAACTAGAGATGGCTGCACAACTAACCAGAGTCCAGTGCAACAGAAACATGTGAAACCTTACCCTATGTTACGGCTTGCTTCAACAGAGCTTGAGAGTCCAACCAGTTTTCCTCATTGGATCGCAATTCCACATTGTCCACCTCACCAAAAAGCTACTGCCAAAAATTACTTTGCAAGCTACAAAAATTTGAGAAAATGAATCTGATATTATAGAGAAAAATAGTGCACCAATACAAACACTTTATGATTGTTTGGTAATTCTGAAAAGCACCTATAGGCACTTCTACTGTGCTAAAAAAAAACCATAAAGCTTTCATGTTGCGTATGTGCATCACAGCTCGACTAAGACTTTCTCCCAACCACATCAAGGTGGAGTTCAAACAGCACGAGAGGTCCTGAAGTACAACATGATTCTGTGCAGTTTGGGTGAAGGTGCCTCTGACAGGGACAGAGAAGCGCAGACCTCAGTGCACAGAGTATGGCACAGTCCCACCAACACTGAGTGATCTGGCCACTCATGTTCCAGAGAGAACACCAGAAGATCAGACAAGCAGCCCAAAGCCGGAGGAGAAGAACCAAGGTTTGCTGTTCTTAGCATCCCCAAACAAAGCAGGGTGGATCACATCTGTAAATGCCCGTGGGGAGTGAGGAGTACATGAAATGAGGCTCTAGGGAGGAAAAAGACTGAATTAATTGAAAGCACCAAATACAAATCAGCAAGCAGAAATGCCTGGAAACTGGACATGAGAAGAAGAATGAGATACTGAAAGAGCTGCCCAAGAAGGCAGCTGGAGAAGCAGAGAAGAAGGCTGCACTGCATGATGGCTGCTGCCAGCCTGCAGGTCCTGACCTTCCTGAGATACAGATTTCATTCTTGGCTCTGTCCCTGGCTCTGGGAAGCACCATTCTCTTTTATGTGGAAATGTTTGCTTCCTTTCAATGGAAGTATTCCACTTTTATAGATAAAGATCCCGTGTATCTATTTTACTTCAGAAATGGATCTAAGAGTACTACTGTTCAAAACTAGCACATTTTCCCTTCTGCAATCTAGGTACAACATATCTAGCCAAGAACTGCTTTTGGTCCTCCAGCCTCCTCACCACAGTGACCCTCCTGCTGGGGTCCTGCATGCAGGTTTGCATGTGTACATTTCCCAGCAAGCTTGGCCTCTCTTTTTCTGCACTCAGAAAGGCCAGTAGCTGCTGATAGTCTTTCATTTGCTTGTTTTAAATAATCCATGTAAATATCCTCAGACCGTTTTATCACAGACTACCTAGAGATGAGAGAATGCAGATGCTACACACACGTTAAACCCATGTAGACGACTAAAAAGTGACAAACATCAAAGCACAGCCCACACTTTCAGCAGGATTCTGATGTGCAAATTATCAAAGTGAGCAGTAGCAACTTCTGGCAGACTGAACAGAAAGGCTGCTCAGGCATTTCCCCTTCCAATGCCCCACAAGGACAAGGTGCCCCACAGACCAGGCCTTGCGTCTGCCATCAGGAATGAGACACAGGAAGACAAGGAAGTCTCAGCAGGTGATGCAGTGCTGAAGATGGCAGAGCAGCCCAATGCCTCCAGCAGAGTGCTCTCAGTAACTGCCTATGGGGCATGACTCCATGATCCCGAACACAGAGATGGATGCTGCCTATCATCTTCTTCAGGTGCTTTCCTGTGCCTTCTATCAGTTAAATGTCCCTCTGTCTCACTCGTTCCTCTCACTGAAAGATGCCGTAAGTGTTAAGAGGGGCGCTGAGGACACAACAGTTAGACTTGTGGCAAGCAGATGGCCGCTAAGAAATGAGGGGAAATTTCCCAGGATCATTACCCTCTCCTCGTATTAACCACAATAGCATTCCCTATCCATGGTTCCAAACCCACACCCTGATGTGTCATCAACAAATGAATTCTCATTGTACTATCCAGATATTTAATTTCCTGACCAAAGACTCAACAGGAGGTATCTGAGCATGTCCATGGCATTACTCACTGAGAACCCAAATCTGCGCCAAACACAGCCTGATAAAAGGAGTGCCAATGGAGCAACACCAGCTCAAAGGACATTCTCAGAAACTGCACATGCAAACAACTTAGTTTTGCTTGGGAACGCCGATACAATCAAGTCCTCTGTGATTATACAGCATTCTGCAATCACAGCCCTCGGAGAATTTTTTTGGCCACTTTCAAAACTGTCTGAAATTTACTCTGTAAAATTAATGCACGCCATCTGAAAACTCTACCTTCGCAAATACAAAAGGCCATTTGATTAGCTACAAATAAAAGCCCCTTGAGCTAAAATGAATAAGGTTTAAGCTACTTCAAATTATTTTCCCGCCTGATAAAGCCATTATCACATTTAGAGCGTTTACAATGCAGAACTACATTCCTTTGATCATCTTATAAAATTAATTGATCTTGCTTATCTATTGTACTATTTTAAATCATTTTAATTGAGGACATTAGGAGAAGTAATGGTAACAACCAATGCATTTATTAGCTACTGACGTTCAAGGCAGCAATGTCATTTTCATAATCTGAATTTCTCTATAACAAAATTCCATTCTTAATGGAATTTACATATAGATCACCCCCAGCCACAAATAATTTACTATTACTTTAAGTCCTAAAGGACAGGCAGAAAAACTGTGAAAAATCACTCCAGCCATACTTAATTTTAATTATTCTTTTAAATCAGATAGAGACCCTGAAGTTAAATTCTCATAATTAAATAGAAATTAAAAGTTTCTAAAAGCCTTATTTTCAACTCCGATTTTAAATGCAAATGAAGGTGTTAAGAGAATCGCCCCATGACAAACGGAGTGACGTTCATCCCCAATGCTTTGTTCCTCAGCCCCAAAACTCCTCCACCACCAGCAGTCCCACATAGTGCTCTCTCAGCTGAAGTTGCAAGTGGGCAACGCTGACCAGAAATCCCAACTTCTATCAGCACTGCCTGCCCAGCGCCTGCAGAACTGCCTACCTTTACTTTGCTGTGTCCTGGTGTTGCTGTGACGATGCACGAGTTTGAATTGTCCACACAAGTCAAATGCACCCACCTCAGAACATAGTCAGCCTTTCTCTTTATCTCCTGTTCAGTTCAAATCTCTACTGATCCAAAGTGAATTGTGCCTGCGTTCAATCAGCGCAGTGCTGAAGATTCCCCAGAAAATGTGCTTCATTACCTGCCTCACGGCATCTTCCCTGTCCCTACTGGCATCTAAAACCCACGCTTTTAAGCAAGTTAAACATGATGTTCAGGAACAGAAAAGCCAAATGGAGATATTCTGCACAAATACACACACGCACACAAATGTGGTGCCAGCATGCTGGTTTGTGCTTGCAAAACAGGTTCAGTTCTCACTGCTGCAAAGATGTCGCACTACCATCAGGGAAGTCACCTGGGTCACTCCATGTTGACCATTTCCCTCCGCTCTCCATTTTATCAGATAACATGAGGATATTTCCCAGACTGCAAACATGTTCTGCCCAGAGTTTTGGATGCTTGGCCACCTTTGCAAAAGCAAAGAGGCATCCTGCTGTGGTGGCTACCAGAATACTTTCCCAGCATAAACGCTCCCATGTGACAGCAGCACCCTCAGCTCACAGGTGCTGTGTGGGGACAAGGCAACACACCGACAGTTTGCCATTTCTACCAAGGGGGACAAAGGACGAATGAAGAAGTGGCTTACAGTGCTGACAGTATTACCAATAATAAATGGCCCCAATGTGTCAACCTGCAGTTAAGTTGGAACAAACAGCCCTTATTCATGCTGAATAACTCATCAAACACTGGAGCAACCAACTCAGAGATGGTTCAAAAGAAGTGGTAACAGAGGAGTATGGTCACAAGCTGAAGAGATGCACAAAAGCAACAGCAATGTCTGCAACCCGTTGTGTCCTCATCCTGGGCTGTGAACAGCAGATGTTGTGTTCTGCCCACTGGAATCTTATCAAAGAGCAAGGAGAGAGAAAAGAAGAAATAAAGAGAAAGCAATAAACACTGTAAAGAGAAACTGCCTTAACTTGTTCCCATGACTAGACTTTTTTGTTTCTCTGTACGTGGCTTGTACAAAGCACCGGCGTTCAGCTTTGTCCAGTGGTAAAATGAGAGTTAAAAGCAAACAGCACTGCGCTGTAAGGACACCTTGTTTTTGCTACAACAGCAAGTCTCTCCTAACTTCTGTTAGGCAGCTGTGTTTTACCCCTTCTACTGTAGTCTTCACTGTTCCTTTCCGTAACCTTTGCAAGCCAAGACCTGCATCCTACAGCAATGGTGCATCTGGCACACCGAGCTCTGCTTCTATTACCCAAGAGCCCATTAATAACAACAGTATGAGCTCCCAGGCTGTTAGAAGTGTTTCTATTTTGGACTCTTTCTCTCTGAAAACAATGCAGTTAAATCTCCCTCTGTTTTATGGCAAGTATAGCTTGAAGACCAGAGGCATGGTTAACATCTTGTCTTATCCAAGGCAGGAGAAATCCGAAATTTTTAGTCTGAATATTAGCAACAAAATGTTCCTGACACAACACGCTGTAGGTCACCACAAAAAACATCAAGATAAACTACTTGTATTTTATTCAGTGCTAAACTAGGCACAAAGATGAGTGCCACTCCTGCCTCGCTGTGCTGTGGCCAACAGCACAAGCATGAACCCACTGAGGACGTGAGGCTGCCATGCCCCTCCCTGTGCTGACCTTGGGCTGCCTGTGCTGACCCCACACTCCCAGCTGTGCTGGTGGGATCTCTGCAGCCCTGCGCTCCAACACAGAAAGCACTTCCAACACTTGTACTCCAAGGCCCCAGAAATCAGAAGGTACCTGTTTCTCCATCTAACTGGCACATTAGCTATGGATACTAGCAGGTCTTCTTCACTTCTCTGGTCATTTCCACTGGTTAGGGGTCATGCCCCAGCCATGCTCCTAGCTCTCACGATCTCTTCCAACACAAGCCACTCTATGATTCTATGAAGAAGTACCCCAGAATACAAGTCACATATGAATCTGGACATGAGGTATGATTATTCTAAGACATAATGTAAGATAAAGGTAAGATGGCATGAGATTTTTACATGCAATCCGTGACAGGAAGGCTAGTACTGTTGTACAGAAAAGGTGCTTCAGTGCAAGTCACTACTGTTGTCTGGAAAAAAACAGTGTGACGGTAAACAGACTGCCTAAATGGTTCCCCTGCCCTGCTGCAGGAAGTTTTACAATGAAACAATTTGTCCCAACACATCACAGTTTGACTGTCAAGCCGGAAACATCCAACACGAATATTTAGTCTGGGTCTGCACTAAAGTCAACCTGCCAGCAGGCTTCTGAACACTCAGCATAAAAGACTTCTTCCAGAGAAAAAAAAAAAACCTCTATGATGGAAAGACAGTCAGGGCTACTCTGAGCCCCACACAGCCCTGGATTCCCAGCGTGATGCTGGGAAATTCACATCACAGCCCCATCAGGGCTGGCCCCAGGCCCTAACAGCCGTGCATGCCCCTGAGCAACGTGTCCCAGCACACACCTGGAGCTCCAGGCCTACGCAGAACAGCAGTGCGAGAGGCAGTCAGACAGCTACTGACATACTGCTCTCCCTGATAGCACTGGACCACACAGCACTGTATCAGTTGAAAGAAATGAACATATAAGAGGCTTAGGACCAAATCGAACTTTCCTCTCAGAAAACAATTCAGCACTGAAAACGTTTGCTAGAATGGAAGCCAAGCAGGGGCTCCAGAACAACAACATCAACACTGACTGATGCTTCAGTTCTTATATGCAGACTTAAGTATCCAACATGCGCTTGTTCTGCACCTCAAGCGTCACATGTGCCAGCTATTTAAGAAAACATAATTTCATGCAGCATGTGAGCCATGTTTCCATCTTCATTTTTACTTCTCTGCTGATAGAATCATCTGTAGGGGTGTCAGCTCAAGGCCAACCACTTGGATTTGATATCAGTTTATCTAGAAGTCTTTAACTTGCATCAGACTAGACTTGCACGTTTAAGTATGTGATTTTTCTTGCTCTTTTCAAACTCCACAGAGGTCTAAGTCACTAATACTAGATGTCACTCAGTGTGGGTGACTCGCTGGCATTATCAAATCCTATTTATACTGTAGTCACATCACAAACCATGGAACTCAATGCTGTCCTTGTTATGGCCGCATGGACCTTTTGGACTCATGAGGATGTGAACTGGAGGTGCTGGAGCACAGGCAGTGAGGGCAGCCAGCACACCTCAGCCCTTCCTGCAGCACGGGGCTTCCAACTCTCAGCAGTTTTGCTCTCCAGGTGCCCAGACACCTCAGAGCACCGTGAGCCCTTACTTGTGTGTCAGCAACAGCTTGCTGCCACAGTCACAGCCTCAGCAAACATCACTTGCCACAAAGCTCCCTCCATCAAGGTCTGACCCTGCCAAGTGTCAGCAGAGGCGAGCCACGGGCTCATCCTGGGGTGACAGGGCGCAGCAGGCCTTGTGTTCAGGTGGGGATGGAGCACACCAGCACAGTCAGCAGCAGCCACATCAGCTGGCTGCATCCATGCCCCAGGTGCACTCAGGGTGCCCCACTGAACATGATGCTTCGCTCTTACAAACTTGGGAGAAAGAGGAATAGAAATAGTCCATAAATGAAAATGAGAGTGACCCAAAGAGAAACCTGCCAATACAAGTAAAAAAGACAGCAAAAAAGATAAAAATAAACCTGCTAAGCAAATGCAGACTGTCAGGCTCTCTTACTTCTCACGTCCAGCCGCTTCAAATATTCCTTAGCTTTCCTTAGCTGCATTAAAGGCTGCTCAAAATCCCCAGTGACAAAACTGCATTCAAACAAGTAACTTCTAGTTTTTCCCTTCCACGATCATCTGAGATGAGAAAAACACGCCATATGGATAACACATGATATACGTAATTGAAAAGCCATCTTCTGATTGAGGAGCAGCACTGATTCAGAGAGGAATGCCCTAGCAGGAAAAACATACTGTGGAGTCAGGGAAAGAAGAAGGTTGCAAGGCTGCAAGTACCACATGCCCATACAGCAAGAACACTGGTGGACCAAACATCTTTAGCTCCAACTAAAACAACGATGGAGAAGAAGCTGTAGGGCAACAGAGTTCACATGGAGAGACGTGCACAATATCCCACTCCCACCAACGCAACCACTGTGTTTCTGCAAGCTCGACTGCGAGTTTTGTAATAACATGAGACTAAGAATCATAAATTGTATGTAAATTGCTTGTGTATAATTTACGAATACCTAGGGCTAGAGATTATTATTCACTGCATTAATAGTTTTATACTGAGCATTCCGATCGTTGTGCTGCAGCTTAGGAGCCTCTCTTCTCCTCCATGACCCCACATGTGACGACACATATTGTAAAAGAACAATATTTACTTATGACCAAAGGGGAAAATATCCTTGTTATACTGCAAAGCTTCCACTTGCCACAGGAAATAAAACAACGACGACAACAAAAAAAGGAATCTGAATTGTTTTCTGCCAAAATATGAAAGCAACATGATCTCTGCCTGACTGCGATTAAAGGTGCTTTGTAAACAGATCGCTGCTCAGTCTGTGAGTCAGACACCACCATATTGCAGGATCGGGGTCTGGGAGCCTGAAAACATTTAGCAATCCTACAAGTTAAACATGAGACATATAAATAGAACTTTCCAATTAACATTTCTCTTTTGTCTGTCACTTAATTTGCCTTTTTCTTTGGTTTTTACTGGATAGCAAGCACAGCAATAGCGTGGTATTCCTCCTGAAATAAACCTGCCAAGACAAAAGGCTGTGTCTTAGATTTATTTTTAACAACAACAACAAAAGTAGTGCTTTTTCCTCGTGGTTTGTGTTCGTTCTGTCTGCAGGTTGCTCTGATAGTGGGTTGATTGCTTCAGTAAAAACCAATAGGTAGAAAAGACTTTTTCTGAATTGATATTCAGTGCTTTAACCTGCCCTCTGGACCCCAGGCACCTGGAAGATACTTAAGGGTCACCTGTGTTATTTGACAAGTGCTACATCTAGTATGACAGGCAAAGATACAACCTCAACACTCATTCTACGGTGCCATTTTGAACCTAACTCTGGTGGCAAAATGTTATTTTTTTTTAATATGAAATGTGATAGCTTGGTGCTGAAACACGAATTTCCAGACACCAGATAATATCAAAGTGACCATTTATGATGCCTGAAATCATAACCCCTGCATAAGGCTCAAAGACTCATTCCACACAAGAGATACATACATAAAACACCGCAGTCATTTATGGATGCCCTTTAGCCCAGATGTCTGAAACTACTCTGGTGAAATACAGCAACAGTTTTCTGAAGTAAAATAGAAGGAGCAGTTTTCTCATTAAAGATCTCAAAGGAGCTACAGAACAATCCCACTTACCCTTACTGGTACTATGTGAATATTTAAATGCTATCAAATACACGGCACTTTGCACTGCAACGCCAAGTGCTTGAAGGGACAAACAGCCACACACTGAATGTGAAACAAACATCAGACAGCAAAGCGGATGCTCCAGCTGCATGAATGGATTGCCTGGGCTCTTCAGAGGCACCTCAGCTCCAAACCACCATTGAGAGGACAGAAACATGGCCTCTCCCCATCCCAGGGCAGATGCTATTACACTTTTAATCCTCATCTCTCTAATGGTACTTAACAGAGGCAGAATACAACCTAGCAACCCTCATGGCACAAGAAAAATTCCATCTGACGTCTTCTACCTTTCTGTTTTCTATTAAGGCAGAAAAAGGAAGAGGAAGAAAGGGTAACAGATCCTCAACAGACCAATACAAGAAGCTGAGGAACTGAAATGGCCTTGGCTCTGCACAGCACTGCTCAGCACCAACTAAAACATTGGTGTGTTATCAGCACTGCTTTTCTCCTACAGCCAAAACACAGCGCCGTACCAGACGCTATGAAGATCAACACCATCCCAGCTGAAACTGGGACAGCAGGATAGAGAAAAAGGTGCATTACAGCCCGCATCTGCCTACATAGCCGCATTAAGATAAGCTACAATCTTGTTTTTAAGCTAATTAATTAACTGCTTTTGACCATAGCTGTTTCTTCACAGCTTTCCTAGTCTGACAGTGATAAATACACACTAATGATGTTAACAGTTCAGATTTACACAGCTGGAATAACATACAGAATGGCATTCATATTTGCAGACTTGGCAAGATCTGGAGCCGTCCTGCACTGGGGCAGCACTGCTGAATTCATGGCAACTGTGCAGAGCTGCAGTGGGGAGAGCTGGTGACCTATGCACCAGGACTCGTACCACAGGCGCTCAGCCTAAAAGCAATAATTACATATTTGTAGAACTACGTACTCACCAAACAGGCTACTACACTGCACATCGCCTCTCCTTCAATTATGGCACGTAATTTTTAACGCTGTTCAAGACTAATTACGATGAAGTACATAACCGGGCTCCAGCTGACTGATAACGTTCTGGACTGCTTGTCTCTTTCTCCTCACTACAGCCAGATGGAGAGATCTAGATTAGTTTATACCACATAATGAGAGCTTGCAGCTGAAAACATGAACGAACGTTGCACAGTTCAGTTTGATTGCTTTGATAAACTTTATGTAGTTAAAAAAGAAAAAAATAAGACGTTTCTACTATTCAGTTCTTTTTATTTGCCTTTCTTATCTCTCCAGGAATCACTGTACACTTGGTATTTTGTTTAAAATGTAAATTAAATCGTAATATAGGAATTTAGATTCAATAACCAAATATGTAAAACAGGTCAGGGTTTTTCTTGCATTAACATGATCTGTTTGCATGTTGGTTACTGTTGAAGGCAACTGTAGGTTAGCTCCTTTCTTTTGCATCTGTAAGACTGCTCCTTTTGGATTCCTCTGGATCCATGCTACTGAAGAAGAATGACTGTAAATACAGCTTATTTGATCCAACTGCAACAGAGTTCAAGGGAAAAAGAGATGGAAGACCATTAAACCCCCTTCTGTTGCAAGAGACCCTCATACTGACCCACCGTAACATGACATACTGGGAGGTGGGGCTCTGACTCTCACTGAAGGCTGCCGAAGTGCTTTCACTCTCTTTACTAGCATGCCTACAGATTAATTACCAACGTAAAGTACCGAATGCCTGAAGAAATGCAACGCGTTTCATTTTTGCACCTGGAAAAAAATGAGCTGCAGCTGTAGAACAACCTGCACTACTGTGCAACCTGATGCACTGACGCCTCAGACTGCTGTACTTCATGGGATGCTACAAAGGAGACTGTAAGCTGGATTATCACTGCAAAACCTTTCAGCTGTCCTGAGAAGGGAATGACAGGAAAGCAATCAGCATCCGTTTTCCCACGCAGTTCTGTTGCAGAAAAGTATGTCCTGGGAATAACACTTAGGAGACAATTTGCTGAAGCATGAATGAGCTTTTAAAAAATGTACATGCAAAGTCGCTTCAGCTGAAAATGTTATTAATAATGACACGAATAAATGGCAAATTCACCAACTGTTCATTAGAATGAGCAATTAAAATGAACAATCAGCAAAAGAGGTACTGTATCTTGTCATTAAAACAAAATCAGTTACAGAACTCTAGAATACCTGCAGGCAAAGCTGGTTGGTCACCTGCCTGCAATCCATTAAGTAAACGAGCGATCCAAGTGGCTGTATGAAAGGTTTCTAAGTTGTCTAAGGGTACTACTGCAGTGGGGGATAAAACCTTTAAATTTTATAAGGTAGGCAAGTAATTATTTGTATGAATGGGGATGTGCTCACCTATCCATTAACAACTGCCTGCAAATCACACAGAGTGAGCTAATAGCAATAATTACCTACAATTAATGATGAATATAAACATTTCTTTGCACTCGCTAAATAAGCACCAACTGGAGTTCAGTATTCACCAACAGTGCAACCAGAGCGTGGCATTTACCATGATGAAAGGGAGCAGCCATACCAAAGAAAGCTACTGAGAAGAGGAATCGCTCTGTTAATAGCAAAACTGACAATTTGGAGCTTTCATTTCAATGAAGCCCGCATGAAAAGGCTGGACTGCAGCCAAAATGCGATAATCACAACGTCTGCAAATCAAA
Organism: Excalfactoria chinensis; assembly: GCF_039878825.1. Lineage (NCBI taxonomy): Eukaryota > Metazoa > Chordata > Aves > Galliformes > Phasianidae > Excalfactoria > Excalfactoria chinensis. The sequence goes on from NC_092835.1 coordinate 14,866,566, forward strand.
GAAATAAGCCATCAAGGAGCTCCAGCCTTTCTACACAATATAATTATCAAACAGTATCAACCTCTCTCACTATCTCAACTTTGGGGGGGGGGTTCGGGGGGGAAGGAAGATCTTCTCACAAGCACCAGCAAGTGGAACAGGGCAGCAGAAGTGACAAAGCCTCTTCCTCCCCACGAGCCACAGGTCCAGACCTGGAGACCTGCTAAGTGCTCAGCTTGCTTTTGCCAATGCTGCACCAAAGGTGCCCTGTACTCAGAAAAGCACAGAGCCTACGTGTCTTTCCCGCATTTCCTTTAGTTCCTTCTCTAAATATAAGTAGAGAATGTCCCAGTTTAGTTTTCTCGTCACCTTAGCTGCTTGCAGTTTGAATTTTGCATATTGCCTGCCCATCTGATGGGAGATGAGCAGGTGTGCTCTGAGCTCTGTTCCAATTTACACTTTGTATTTTAAAACAGACCATAACTTGCCACAGGCGTTTGGTTCTAGGACAGAATGCCAAATACGAAACAGGAAGGTTTGCTTCTTAATTGCCTGAGTAAATAAAACTTTCTTGTGAAATGTGTTACTATATAAAACATTGATGAAATACCACAGAGTGTTTCTACATTTTCCAATCCCCACCCTCAAAAAAAAAGAATGCTAACAACTGAATTTCCCACACTATCCTAACAGCCACAGCCATTGCTCCTTCTGGTCAGTTGGAAGCATGGCAGTGGCTGGGAGCAGCTTCTCTGGGAAGTCCATGCAGCTTCCAGTACTTTGCTCACGGGGATTAGGGGCATCCAGAAACATATTTAGATGTGTTGCAACAAAGGCTGCAGCAAAGACATGAAATGATTTATTGTGTTTGGTATTTAGAAAGTTGGCTGCTGCATTAAGGAAGCGTATACCCACAATGCGCATCATGACTGCACAATGGACAATGCCCCTCAGTCACACAGCACGAGTCTTGGTGTCACTCCTACAGTGTTGTGTTGAGCAGAAATAAAGCTTTGCTTTCTACCCGATCTCAGATCCTTACAGCTGGGGTCTGTGATGAAGGCTACTGAGGCTCCTCAAGGCAACAGCATTACACAGTAATAAAAAATGTCATCATTTAGGACGATTCCTGCAAGTCATATATATTTTAGGAGCCAAGGAATGATATGGCTTCCTATACTAATGCTTCATGACATTGCTCACACTGACCTTTGTCATTAAGAAAAGGTCCATGAAACAAAGTGATGATCAGTTTTAGAGCAGAGATTACTTCAGACTCACTGGCAAACAATCTTGCACGGGGCTTGGAAGGCAGCAGCAAGGCTTCCCCATCCCTCTGTGCCTTCTGTGGGAGTCCTGGAGCAGAGCACCCAATTTCAAGCACACATCTGCAGATGTTCTGCTGGTAAAATGGGCAGTGCAAAGAACACTGCCATCAGCACAGGATGCCTCCGGATGACACAGCAAGGAGATCCTACAGCCATTTTCCTACACGTTTCAATATCATAAATCTTTCTCACTGCAAATGCAGCAAATTCAAAGTTGGACACCAATCAGAGCACACAACAGCTTGTCTCTCTGTTCATTTTTTACATGTCCTTTCAAAAACTATTTTAATGTATGTCATTATTAAGTCTGAATATCTGCGCTTTAATTTCTGCCATTTTAAGCATCCGTCTTTTCTATCCACCTCCCTTATTTTACTTCTGCTTTCTGCAACAAACATAAAACAATGAATTTACCAAATTCTGTCATTATGACATCATGAACTATGAACAGGATTAATCTCATCTACGCTAATCACCTACAAGTCAAGATCTAGCTTCACTGGCCCACTGGACAGCTTAGTCACTAAAGACAAACACCTGCAGCACTGACCCATATCCTGCCTCACAGTGGAGATGAACTATCTTGCCCCAGGGACCCATGTCTTCACTTTGCTTGACTACAGAGAAGTCTTTCTATCACTGCTTAGGTGCTTAGTTTTTAGGTACAAACATTATGCAACTACTCTGTGCAACTGCTGTTTCCTTCCTACGTCACAGGTTTTATTAACCAACAGAACTCTGTGATAGCTTTACAAGCTGCATAGTAGGCTACAAAACAGTTTATATGTTCAAACTAAATCATAATTGTAATCCTTTTGTTTGGTGTTCTAGAATTGTTTTTCATTGCAGTGATTTTCATATATTAAAAAAAGGACAATTCACGAAGGCTATAGACAGCGTAAAACATCTCAACTGGCTCTGACTTGAGCTTACGTATTCAAGATGCTGGAAACACATTACAGTGCTAGCTATATTAACAAGGATCGCTCTGCAAGTAGCAGGAATGGTCACTTTTGCTCCACACAATAATTTATAGAATGAGAGATCACGAATCACTGCTCTTCGAATACCCCATTTACATTGTTTTCATACTATGAGCCCTAATCTGCTGTTCCACTGTCCCTCCTGTGTCTGCATTCCCCATACAGTGACCGGCTAGTCAAAGCAGCACACCAATCATTATTGCACTGAAGCTCACCTTCTGTTTCTTTCTTCATTAGAAGTAGTGGAGTCTCACTGAAGTCAGCCAAAAATAAGCACAAGCCTAATTCTTGTGCCAGATCATGGCCTAAATCAATATAATGCTAGTCAGAATTTAGCTTCAAAACTCTTCTGAAATATGAGTAGTTCTGAGAGAACAGACTGATTTGTCGCAGTGCAAGAAATATTAATAAAGGAACTGGATTACATATCACCATTCTCTAATAATGCCTATGCAATCCTCCTGACGTTCAGATGACCAAACACACCTATGCACGGGCATACAATCTGCAGAATGACAAGCAGGGAACGAGAAGCCCAAAGAGCGAAGACAGTAAATACACAGCACACTCTTGCTGCAGACCAAAGTGCAAAGGGGTATTCTGGACACAGTATTTTAAACAAGCATTTGTATACAATTTCAGTGCTAGGACACTTAATTGAAGCTCTGAAACAGAATGAAGGAATTTGTAATCATTTCCTCTGAGATCCCCAGTCACAACTGTGATCTCTCAGAAGCATCTGTGCAGATTTAGCTTTCTTTACTCAGAAGTGAAGCTCCCTGTTCAGGTCCCCTAGCCCGCTGATGGGAGCCCACGCTCCTGCTGCACCAGCTCACCTTGCCCTGCTGCTGGTGGTCACGCTCCATGCTGGCCAGAAGCAAGGACAGCTTGAATCGACCCTCAGAAAGAAAAAAACTGTCCTTGATTATGCTCTGTGAAATGTAGAACAGTGCTCCTAGGGAAACATTAAGACACACCCTGTATGATTTAAATTCTCAATGGGAAAAAGGGCCATGTTCCAGTTCCTTTCCTGTATTCCTCCAACATTTGAGGGCTTGCTGTTTTAACAAGCACTTGTGGTATTATTCCCAAATCCTAGGATTCTTTGTGTTATTTTAATATTTAAAACTTATTAGAAAAGGCCTCCATTTGCCACGGCCCACCACTGAATGTTGATAAATTGCTGTGGGACTGCAGGCTTTTTTTTTTCCCCAGCAGACTTTGTGTAAGTGTAAATTTAGTCACCGTCATCAAAATATGAGTTATGTGCAACTGAAAACAATGACACCTATTGAGTGGCCAAAAAATGTTAGTGGCTATCAATAAATGATCTTCACTGTATATGGTGGTGTCAATCAGCGTTATTACTTTGCACATATGAAAGGAGTTTGGCAAGGCAGAGCTGCCCACCAGATGGTGATGCACAAGCACATCACCAGCATGCAGCATCTTGCCAGAGCTGGAGGATGCCTCACATCCATCCCTACCTCAGCCTCAGATCACCTTTTGCACAGCATTTCCACATGCTGGGTATATGCTTTGATACATACATAGAATTAATGCGTCAGCCACTGCAATACCTCCCCTGCTCTCATGCTGTGTGCCAAAACACTGCCAGCACCTACAAAGCAACGCGGCCAGATGGGAGCAGGTGTTTGAAGACGTGGATGGAAACAGGCTTATAGGAAACCACCCTCTGGTAAGTGTGACGAATCCAGCTAAGAACAGCCACCACATTTTGGTTAAAAAAGCACCACCAGACTGGTAAATACATGCTCTTCGGTTTCATAAGCATCTAAGGATGAGACTGGAAGCTGAAGTATTCCAACATTCATCTCAAAACTTCTTTACGAAAACACTGCTTTGAGATCACTACTTCCCTGTTGCTGAATGAGTAATAAAGTTAGTTAATCGTATGTTAATCCCCTGTTAATAAGCATTAATAAACATACCGATGTTTCTGATGCGTCAGAGAACAACAAAACACTAAAAATCTCTCACTTTCCAAAAATAAGGAAAGAAAAATAAGAAATTCAAGTCCTGATCCCATCTGCTGGTACTAAGGGGTTTATGTACAGCTGGTATAAAGAGATGGGGAAAATGAAGAGAAAGGTCACTCTGCTGGTAAGGAGGAAAAATATATAATATAATCACATCTAACACAGCCGTTGTTTCTTACAATGGAACCGGCCACATCTGAGAGCAGCTATTTGGGTTGCTTTATAAATATGGAGTCTACATTTTAATAGAACTATGCTTGGCAAGTTCCGAGATATTAAATGGTTCTAATCCTTTTCTACTTTATGACTAGCTCAAGAAATGACCTCTAGCTAGATCTGGCCTTGTTCTATCACGCAACTAGATTTTTCTTACAGAAAATAAATTAAAAAGGTGTGACCTTGCTGAGGGCTTGCAGAGAAAATGAGGTACATCTTGTCACAAGCAGAAGAGCCTATTTGAAACATGGTTTGTTCAATTTGAAAGGCTGCTGCTTTCCTCAGATCAGAAGTTAAGATAAAGGCAGTTGGATGAAAGGAGGAGAAACATTTCCAAGAGATGAAATTAAAGAGCTACACTGGGAACCCATTCAGCAACACAGTGCCTTTTTGTGTGCGGATTTATCTCGGACTCATCAGCCACACCTCGTCCCTGTGCACAGGGCTGCGCTCCTCACCGCACACAAAGCCTGTCAGGAAGGGAATGGCGAACACTGCTGGCAGGAGCCAGAGGACATCCCTGCAGCCCTTCCCGGCCCAGCAGGTCACAGCACACACGGGGCAGCCCACCTGACCTCACCTTGTGTGCGGGGACAGACCCCCTGCACCCAGACAGCAGCCATCTCGTGAGACCTGCAGCCAACAGCAGGCACGGCGCTGGCAGGAAACATCCCAGTGCCCGACGCCAGCCTGAGCAAGCTCTTTTCTTACCTCTTATTAAAAGTTTACTGCAAGTTTTCAGCAAATCCTTAACGTATCCTTAATCCTATGATGTAACCAAGTGCTGACAAGATGGGAGCCGTGAGGCTCTTCCACTTGCCTCGGCATCCAGCCTCCTCCTCCAGCGCACCAACAGACCCACCAGCAGCCCCTGCTCAGGCTGCCCACGGCTTGCAGCTCAGCACCAGCCTCCAGCAGCTGGGTCTTACCACTTCATCTGTCTGCACCTCATCCCTGAGGAGCCCCAGAGGCTTTGGGGCAGGCTGCTATACCTCCTGTGCTTGTTACCTTGTCTGGTGAAGCCCCAGTGCCAGCTGTGACCCCGAGCTCTGCTGTGAGGCACACGGACCCCAGGCTGGCTCTCCCTCCTCCTGCTCCCTGCCCCACTCAGTGCAGATGGGATGGATCTCGCCCACTCCAACAGCCGTATCCAAGTTTCTCACAGCTCTTTTAGCTGCTTTAATCCCAATTTGAGTGTTTCCTCTTTGCAACAGCGGAAAAGCAGAACCACAGTCTGTGAAAGATTGCCTTATCACAGCAGCTATCCAAATAAAAGCCAAGCACATGTTGTACTAATTCTTTCAACCAAACACTGCTTAATTTCGCTTGTTTAGAAGAAAATATGAATGTGAACAAAAGCGTTTGGTAAAGTGAGAAGTGGAATGTCAAACAAGAAAGACAAATATTTCCTCCAGAGGCTAAACTTACTGCAAAATATTAATCTCGTCTTCTACACATCTTCACATGTCTTTGGTGAAACACCTGTCTGGAATTGTTAATAACAACTGTTTTTCAGGGTGCACACTTCAAAGACAGGACTGCAACGTCAAGCAGTGTAAAACTTTTGAAGTAATTTTAGCTAAATACTTCTGTGACAACTGTCTGAATCGATTTGTCTTCGCTGACTATTTCCTGATATTATAAAAACCTAAGGCCTGGTTATCGGCCAAAAAGGTAAAAAATTGAGTGAGATGTAACTACTAAGTTGCATGAATGAAGCATAATAGAACCACGATAGCTGGTAGTTGATCTAGAAAATGATCCGTGTCCCTTGCTTTTTTATCTCTAGCAGAACTACGCTCTTTTTCCCCTGAAAGAATTAAATACAAAATATTTCATGCATATGAAAGGACAAAAAGACGCCAACAAGCCAATAGAACAATGATGACCCAATTATAAAGGCATTACAGAATGCAAAGGTTCTATTTGTTGATACTTGCTTAGTCATTAACACAGCAAAAGATGCAGATTCAAATAAGATACAAGATGTATACTTTTAATTACTGAATGACTTCACACCACAGGTGAGTATTACAGCAAAAAATGAAAGTTAGAGAAAAGGAAGCGAATGGGGCAGGGAAGGCAAATAAGCTGGGGCTGAATAAGCAGAAAAAGTTCTGAAAATTACAAAAAAGACCAAAAAACCCTTCAAAAACCACCAACAAAGGTGAAGCTGACCTCAAGACTTTAAGTCAGGCTCTTGAAATCCTAACTCATACAAAGCGTCATGACTTCAAGGCACACAGACATAAGAGGATTAAGGTAAATGTCCCACCTAAACGCCTGAGAAAACAAAGATTAGTCTTAAGTACTGAAAAAGAAACAAATTCATAGGGATGCTCCATGTGCAGGATGAATAATTGCAGGGATGTATTAAGAGCCCACTCAAACAAGCACCACCTAACATAAGGCAAAACCCCAGGTCTTATTGCCACCTTCTGAGTGCAAATATACTCATGTCAGAACTCCACAAACACCAACGAGCTGACTGATTGAAAACCCATTGAAGTCAGAGGCAAATTTCTCACTGACTTGAGCTCACTAAGACTCTCTGTTTAGCAAGATTAAGTCAAGGCAAACATCAGCTTTGTTCCCAGGGGCGGGCAGTGGGATGGCTGCCCCAGCATGCAGCACCCACCTGCCCAGCACAGTGACACCCACAGCACAGCCCCAGCATGGCAAAGACAGCCCAACACCAAGAAACAACCCGTGCTACTTATCTTACCACGCTCAACGTCATATTAACTTTTACGTTACGTTTATGATAGCAGAGAAGAGTGCAATGCTTCTTGAAGGATGATATCGCTTGTGGACATCATTCTACAAGTTTGAACCGTGTCTGTCAATCTTGACCCTTGTATCTGACATGGGAGATGTCAAATGAAATTTAAGCGTTTGCTTTGAATGCTGTACTCGTTTTCACATCAGAGAATATTGGAGAAACAGCAATGCAGCTGTTTGTGCATCTAGCAGACAGAAAGAGAAGCAATATGCTTGATGGACTGGCCAGCTTCCCACCAACCCATACGACTTCAATAAATTCTTACTAATTGAACGTTAGAACTTGGAAAAAAAAATCTCATTCTCATCCTATATCTGCTGGATGTAATCACGGTGTTCATCACCCTCACAGCACTGCCGAGCACTGGAAGAGTTATCCAGTCCCTCATGTTCAGTACAATTCAGTGAGAGAAACTTGGAAGACACCAAGCAGATACTAATTTCTGAGATTGCTTCACTGGGTAAAACTAATACATCTTTTAACTATTACAGTCAAAACCCCTCTCTGACCTCTTTATTTATTTAAACATGAACACAGAGATCTGGGAATAGCCTTTGCTTTCCCAAGTAGCCGGCCCAAAGCAATGCAGCCTCACCAAGCAGCTGCAAGCACAGGGCTGCATTTGGAGCACAGCTCAAGGCTGGGCACCCCCCAGGGCCCTGGGCCATGCTGCCTGCTCCATGGGAACTAACAAACCACCCTGCTCCACAGAGAGTATGACAAGCAATTAAGTGCTGTCAAGTCAATAACCTTTTGTCATGACACCAGTTAATGGGGGGAAGAATTCTCTTTTAGGTTTACACTTTTCTTTCCGCAGACTGATTTAAGAAAAGCCATCTATCACACAAGCAGCACTGTTTACAAGCAGAATTATTATTACTATTAATAATAATACATTAGGCAGACCCTGAGATTAACTTTCCATGAGTGAATCAAGACAAGCATGGCTCTGGTGGCTGAGATGATGGCTGGTGCTGCAGGACCAGCAGCAGCACTGAGGTGTCTGACTCAGAGGCACAGCAAGGCTGGCCGAGGTGCTCACTTGGGCTGGCTGGCGGAGCAGGTGCTGCTCACCCATCCCAGCAGGGCCGTGCAGCTCCTACGGCGAGTGCTTGGGCAACCTGGAGCCTCTGCAAGGAAAGCCCTGAAGGGAAAGCAGCAGCAGAGCTATTGCCTATGGCAATGCTATGGGAAGAAGCGGTAGTGACAAGATGACATTGAGAGTCTGACACTGTAGATTACCTCAGAACCATATCAAAATGACTCCCAGTTATCAGATCTAGATGACAATGAGACTCCAGCATCACTGTCATCTATCCTGAAAAAATAAATAAATGGTACATGCCACTAGCCACGGGAAGGGATGGTGATTATAGATATATTGTGGCAATGCTGTCTACTGTAAGGATGGCTCTGGAGCTTTGATGATTAACATCACCTCAGATTTATACCATTTTGTCTTTTGTGTAAAAAAAAAACCCTATACACATCAGCGTTACTTTTACTGTAGCAGCACCACAGCTGGCAATCATACAACAGAGTATTGATACAACAGTGGAACAATCCCAATTAAGCAGTAATAAATATTGAATTAGTACTTGTCATTCTGAGTGTGCAGAAAGGACGCGTGCATCCCTTTAGGCTCAGAACTGGGTTACCAGCCTGCAAACCTCCTGCACACCGATGCCCTTCTTCGGGAGACAGTGAGCAGTCCCACCAACACTGAGGCCAGCCCTGGGACAGCGTGCCCACTGCCACCTCCCATGCAAGGGAAGCAATGAGGGAGCAACACTGATGCTGACTGGCCAAGGGCAAGGCAGGGGGGCAATCGCAGCCCTGTGGGAGAGCAAACAGCAATACCCTATAGGCAAAGGACGAGCATGCCCAGAAGAACAGAAAAATACACCTAGCAGAAGAAAATACTTTTTTTTATCCTCCAAAAAAGATATTGGACGTCAAGTTTTTATTTTTGTTTCATTATGAAATTTCAGGGAAAAAAACTGCGCATTTGGAAGGAAAAGGGGCTGTTTCACACTGACCACCGAGTCACTTGTCTCCTCCCGTCACATCTATTTTCTTGTTCCTCTTCCCTTTCATTAGAATCACACACAGAAACTACAAGCTAATGAAACAATGATCAACATCTACTTCAATAACACTGAGAATTCTCAAATGTGCTTTGTTTGTTTGGGTTTTTTCCTACAAAATTAACATATTAGAGACTATTTACCACTGTACAAAATTCCTTTCTTTATTTATGAAAGCTACATCTTTACTATCATGATGTGAAATGAAAAGCCTCCTGTACTTGTTGCATACAATTAAGCCGCAACAAAAGCCAGCCCAAGCCATTTCACATTTCACAGGGCTGCAATTATTCTTTAACTGTTAGAATATGCTGTCCCCCAGGAGCTAATTACAGAAAAGCTCTCATCGCACACAAGAAACATACAAACAAATCCTTCAAGCACAAAGCAAATGTTCAACATTAAAGAGATGCATTCAGGAAGTCACACCAATCAGTTTGGTTCAGCTAATTACTAATCTGATTTCTGGAGTAGTTGCATTAGATAATTATGATGCCCATTCACAACTTGAAAGCCAGGACTTTGACTGATTATAATAAAGATCTAGGACTTGGAATAAGAGTAAGAGCAAAGTATGAAGCTCACATCAGAACAGTGCTGATGTGATTTATTTTCTTACTGCTTTTTAGGACCCCATCCCACAACCTGCCAAAGCCCACAGGAACATCCTGCCTGATCTCACCCACGTCAGGCCCAGACCGCCTGCAGAGCAGGTTCAGCAGGTGCCCAAACCCCTGCTTTCATTGCTGCTTCCCCTCAGAGCTCCATAGTGGCCTGGGAGCAGCCTCCCAGCCATCCTCCTGGCCTTCCTCACACCTCAGCTCATCACAGACCCTACTGTCATCACACCTGAAACTTCCCTTTCCTCTTTTTCATCCTCTCCACGGCTTTTTCTTGCTCTGGTGACAGTTTTGCTGGAGATGGAGCTTTATCCAAAATTACACACTCTGCACGAGCACATCCCAAACCGCAGCTCTTGCTCTGGACTTGATGGACCATCTAAGCTCCTACACAAACTACAGCATAAGGCACTGAGAGACTTGTCCAAAATGCATTTCCCCAAACATCAGTTTACTGGAATAAAGTTACTGCAGTTAAATCAGCCACATGTTTACAGGCAGCGACTCACTGTAGATCTCCATACAAATGTATCCAGTAGGAATTCCAACTTCACACAAATGCAAGCCGCTAGGAATTAAAATGCCCCCCTGGGTTGCAGCCTTGCCCATTTAGCATCATCCGTGTTTGTTTATACAAAAACACCGTAGTGCAGAAAATACACTAGAACATGGAAAGTGCCCTGTCTGCTCTAGGGTACAACACTTGATCATGTACAGCCCCTGACTACTGATGGATGCACGGAGGCATTAAATAAGCACAAAATCCAAACAGATGCTGAACTTCCAACAGCAGCACATGGCGAGCTGCCCCTCCCCAGAATGGGGCAACAGTGGTCAACAAAAACTAGGATTTAGCCTGTTTAAACAAGGAAGAGTCAGCTGCAACACTTGGGCTTGTATAAAAAGTCACAGGGAACAGAGTGCACATGCACACCTGCACTTCTCCAAAGGGGTGTGCAATACAGCAGAAGCACCCAACTGCACTGTTTGCACACAGATAGGCTGGACCCTTTTTTCAGCATTAAGGTGGAAGGAACTCTTTGGTCTTGCTGAACTAAGTGAAGGAGAGTTGCAAATCTGTATTTCAAAGTCAGTAGGCTACAATATTTGGAGGTCTGCTACATGAGATAGCTTAAAATTCAAAACTGAAAGAAAATTGTGTGGGGTGGAAACTAATGTTATGGAATCTGAACCAAGGCTACATTTATATTTCACTTTAATGCTCTAGCTGTTTAATCAAAAGATGAATAAAAGGTCTAAAAGACCAACACGCAAAAATATCATAGTTCTGGAATTTAGCTTTAGCTTCCTATTGTCAACCAATTACTGTGTAATTTTTTCCCTGTGACTGAATAACTAACTGTTAGCAAATAATGAAAAGGCAATTACAGCAGAGCTTTGTTCATATTACCCTCTTCATTTTATTCAGGCTATAATTATTGTCAATGCTGGAGGCTTACTGTACCATGTAAGTGGCACCAGGGAAGAAAATGGAATGGGCTGGTGCATGGAAAATTGCAAATGTCACAGCTACCTTCATCATCACCGTTGGACTTCAGAGATTAAAAAAAATAAGCAGCAAAGAGCTCTCCATGTGTGTTTTGCAGTATCTTTACCTCAAGCTGTTGCAATGGCTGATGAACTGGCAGAAGGGAAAAAAAAAAATCAAGTATCACGTCTGTTCTTCTTTTTGCCCCCCCGCCCCACCATTTCTATCACTGTTTAATTCCCAGAGGACACTTACTCTGCCACAGAGTGCCTGGAAATAAACTCATGGAAACCTCTTTTTAGCAGCGCTTCTCATTAAGGATGTCCATGCTGTTCTTGAACAGAGAGTGGTGTATAAATGATGTATTTGATGGGGTCTGAGCATCAATTCTTTGCCACATACAGGCACATCTTTATAAAAATCCCAAAGATGACAACCCGCATGCCACATTTACAGCCTAATACTGACCATTTACACCATACGCCGCTTACCCGGGCTTATAGTACCAGAAAAGGTAGAAACAAAGCAGAAACATGCTGCTGCGTTTGTAACTTCCTGAGAAACAAAGGGTATTTCGGAGCCCACTTGACAAGCTCAGCCACCTGCTCTGCAATGTGCAGACCCGTCTGAATGGGACGGAGCCGTGGCAGCACATGGGTGCCATGTTCCACCTCCAGTGCCACAACGGCACGTGCAGCAAGGTGAGCGAGCAGCCAGTTAGCGCTCAAGGAACTCCATATACCTTAACGGAGCGACCGTAACTTAGCTACCCTATGGAAGCTAAGGTCAATTCTTGGTTCAATTCATCATCTGTAGAAAAATCATCAGCTTAAATATACCTCCCTGTATATTTAAGTAATAGTATTGCTTGGCAATGTGAATAAAATCAGTTGTGTGCAGCCAGATACAAGCAGCTCCCTTTTTATGCATTTTCCCTGGCAATGCTTTGGGACCTTTGTGGTCTGTGGTCATTTTTCAGTTCTCTGTGTCAACAAAAACAGACTTTCCAGCTCCAAAAGGAATGCATCACATGTTAAATCCTTACCAAATTTAAGTCTACTTTGTCATTTTTTAGACCCTGAATAATATCATAAACTTTTGGGATTACAGAAATAATAATGACCAGAGCCCAGGCAATTTAAGCCTGCTGTGCTAATCACAGAGTAAAAAGTCCTTTATAATAACATCTATATGCTAGAAAAATAAAGACCTTTCAAACCACCCAAAGCCCTGCTTTCCATCCCCTGGTACAGCACAGAGGGCACTGCGGAGATAATGACGCACATCCTCCCAGCCATCCACCTCACGTCCCAACGTGTATGAAAAAGAATCTGATCGCTTCCAAAAAAGACAAAAAAAAAATCACTTTCTTAAAAACAAAAAAAAATCCCGATTTATTGAAAAACATCGTATGATGTCAGTGTGAATTAATGTTTCCCATAGGCATACTAATAAGCTCCATGACATAATAACTTGTTATACTACACCAGTGGGACCCTAAAATTATTCCAAAGATAACATAACACAACACTTGAAGCAGCAGGAAACTTCCAGCATGCTTTTAGATGTTTTACAGTGTTACTAATCTTTGAATTGCTTGGAAAAACTGAAAGGAAACAGAATATTTAGAATTGGAAGCACTGCAGTTAGAAAATGACTCCATTCCAAATTCCAAATGTGCACAGGAGATTAATGTCAATGCAAGAAAAAAAAACAGCAGCAGAAGGGGGGAAGTTATTAAATACACTTTCTAGGTTGGACATGTGCCTTCTGGTAGTCCAGTGGAAATCTGTTTTTATTTGGTTGAGTGATGGGGTTTGCACACACATACACACCGATTTCATATTAATGAGAAGAAGTCACCCTTATTTATTTACGTGCAGATGAAATTTAAGCTAATGACTGCCCAGCAACCTCAGTGCATGATGGAGAAAAGAAGCAGGGATGGCTCTGGTGTTCCTGCAGCAGGTCTGGACATCACCCAGTGCCAGAGCAGCCCCTGGAGCCCAGCTGGGGTGGGTTTCTGATTTGCTGTGTCTCAGCCATGCGCTCTCCTGAGCTAAACATTCAAACAGGCAAAACAATGAAGTGGTGCAGTTCAGTTCACGCAGCTGTCACAATTTATATTTTAATCTCCCCACTGAAACCACTCGAGGTTCAGGGGAGGAACGACAAACCCCACAAAGGAAGCCTGCTTGGTGAGCACTTAGGAAAAGCTTCCCATGTGCAACCCCAAGGCAGAACATCACAGCAGGAAGTGACGCAGAGCCAGGCAGGGCTGGATGGCTTTCCAGTTGATGGAATGAGAATGCTGCTTGTCTCATTCCACCCTGGCTACATTAATCCCATTTTAGCACCATCCTTTCTACTTGGTTTATTCGCACCACCACCACTTCTCAGGCCAGGCTGAGCCCCGTGCTGTAATTCTCCGCCAGCATTATTTTCTTTCACTCTGTAAAGGACAGTGCACTCCTGACCACTGCTTCCCCTCAAACCGTACAGTGTTCAACCACTGCTACAAATGAATATTCCATGCAAAAAATGTTAACCTTTGATCCAGACACATGTCTGCAGCAAGCGATCCCGTTGTGCTGCAGCCCTTTGATCACCGCACAAAAATTGGAACCATTTGCAAAAGTAAAACTGGTGGTTTGCACACAAAGCAGACCCCAGAGATGGCCCTTGCAGGGATGCACTGCCCGCACGGGATGGGGACACCACCAGCACGTGGTGCTTGCACAGGTCACACGCACCGACAGAGCCTGAATCTGCAGGCAGGAGATGTCAAAAAGGAAGCGTAATGGTGTGTCTGAAACAATAAATTGCCCCAAACTGAGTGCAGTGAGCCATCGCAGCTTACTGCGTTATCACTGGGGAGAGAAGCAAAAAGGAATGGTGAAAGCTACACAGCCATGAAAGATTCGCTTTCCTACTCATCCACCGAACAGTTTCAAGATCATGGGAATCTCCAACAACTGCGTGAAGCCATTTTCCACAGCAAACCTAGAACACCTGGTGAGCCCTTTGAAGTCCCTGCCAAGTAACTATCTTAAAAAGGAAGGATATACCGTAATGTGAAAGCGTCAGATACAGAGCACTACTGTTACAACAAGGCTGGGGCAGGCAGAGAGAAGGGCACGGGGCAATGAATGCTTCGGGCTAGAAAATGAATAAGAGGGAAATTAATGGAGAAAATTGGATGGAAAAGGAAACATTTGAAGGGTACGCAAAGGCCACCAAAGGACTGAACAAACAGCAGCACAGAGGAACAGAAATGATACAGCAGTAATTTAAACATTAATCGTATTCCCACAGTCCACAGCAAAGGATGGGAAAAGGTACGTTATGAATTTCAGTACGACAGAACAGTAGGATTTTTTTCTATTTCCACCCACATGAAGGAATATAACACTGATACGCCTCTGGAAAACCTGTGAGCCCTGCACCTGGCACAAGCTGGTGACGTCTCCTTATCCTGAACCTTCCCTAGTTCAAAGAAAAGTGAAAACACATTCTGAAATCTGGTTCCACGTTCCTTTGTCACATACAGGAGACTTAAGGTTAGGAAGGAGGAGAAAACCTGTTCAGTGAGATTATATCAGAAGAACATCACAGAGTTCATTCCTTTCCCTGAGAAGCAGAACACGGGCTGTGTCAGGACATAAACCAACACAATTGCTCCGTGTATTGCAATGCCTCTACACTCAAAAAAATCCAAACCACACAAATGGGAAAGTACATCCCATGGACAATCATTGGGGACATCTCCTCAGGAAGGCAGCAGCCAGGAAAAGGAACGTGGTCACAAGTTCTTAGATGGTTTCTTCAATTACATCTGCAGCAGTATCAAAATTTACATCCCTCCATCCAAAGTTGTTGAGGGATGGGTGGAAATGTTACACACTGCTGTAAAGTAAGACAGATCCCAGACTGGCAGCAGCAAATTAGCCTAAAGCTATTGCAGTGCAGGACTCCCAGGCATTTCAGCTTCCTCATGCTCACCTCTGAGGCGATTATATGAGGCATCCTTACTGAAACGCCCTTATGCTACCAAGTATGAAGGAGATAATGTCACAGGCTTTCACACAAAAAAAGATGTTCACATTTTTTCCCCTCACAAACGTTACCACCAATGTGCAGCAGCTTTAGTACCCTCAGGAACTGTCAGTGCTTGTACTCCATGGACACAAACACACCAGCTAAAAAGCCCACTGGTGGGCTTTAGAAGCAACCTCCACATCTGTGTGCTGGGACACATCATGGAGCTGTCCTAGAGTGTCAGCCAGACTGCCTTCTGGATGGAACTGAACTAGAAGGTGCCCAACAGAAGCACACTTGGTGTACTCCAGCCCACAGGACAAGCAAGAACCCACCACACTGTGTGTAGTGCGTACTGAGCATCCACAGCTCCACCTGGTTTGATCCATAGATCCACAACCTGATTCACATCTCCTGCAAACACTGGAGAAAAGTACATCCAAACAGAAACTGTAGTTGAGCACTTTCTAAGGCATCTTTTGGAACAATAAAACAAACAAAAAAACCCAACCAAACACACACACACACACAAACCAAACAGAAAAAGAACCAAGCATGTAAACTGTCTGCTGTATGTATCTGGCCTTTCCTGCAAATAAAACACTGTCTGAAGTCTACGGTGTGTAATTAAAAACGTCTAATTCATCCAAGACAAGATTGCCTCGGTGAAAGCCTGTCACCTCCTATATGGGAAAGCCATGCATTATGTATTTTTTACACTGATGTATCTTTGTTATGCAATGAAGAATGTTTCAGAGACATATAGAAAACAAGCATTCCATTTCTGTGATTTGGGTTTGCTACAATTAGCAGAAGTTAATTCTGACAGCTATTTCCCAAAATACAAGAAGAATCTGAGAACAGATAAAACAGAAACAAAGCGGGATTCCTGTGCTTGTCTGTCAAGAAAATCTGCCACCATCCTCTGATAAACTCTGCAGATGAAGAGTACGAATGTAAGACTTGGAGTGTGAGGGAGAAAGGAGTTTGTTAAAGATCACAGTAATAAACACGAATGTGTTTATAGACAGATCCCAGTTCAGAACTGGTACTGGAGAAGACTACGAGTTCACTGGACACAGAAGCGCCTTCATGTCATTATTAACTACAACGAACAAAATATGGAAAAGGGATATGTATGGAAATGAGCACAATGTATTCATGAGATATCACTAGTCTGAGAAACTGGTTTCACAGGGCATCCTCAGCTGTACCTCTCATTTCATTTCTTTTCACTCAGAGGGTGGTGACGCACTGGAACAGGTTGCCCAAGGAGGTTGTGGATGCCCCATCCCTGGAGGCACTCAAGGCCAGGCTGGATGTGGCTCTGGGCAGCCTGGACTGGTAGGGTTTGAAACCAGATGGTCATTAGGGTCCTTTTCAACCCAGGTCATTCTATGATTCATGAAGCCGGTATCAACCCAGCGCACTCAGCTGTAGAATCTTATTTGAGTTAGATGGTTACGAAGGCACAGAAGAATCACGAGATAAAATAATAATCTCTCTTTCCTTAAGGCAAATAAAGGTCACAAAATAACATTTAATTACTCACTCTTCTAACATTTATAAGGAAGTAAATTTTAACTACTCCAGAGTGAATATCGAGGAACCAACAACAAACCGAAACATAAATGGCAATTATTTCATGTTTCTGCAGAAAAAACAAAAGCTTTTTCTACCAAAGGCAACTGATTCCCCTTCCACACAGTCCAACTGGCCTTGGTATTTTGCAGAAATGCTACAGCACTCAGGTTGTTACAGCTTGGAAAACGAATGGTATTTTTAATAAATCGGCTTTCCGTAATTAAAACCTTTCTTCCAGCTGTTCCTGGTTCTTATGTAAGACTGAAGTTAAACTGGGGTTGAACATTCATTTCAACTGCAGCCTTGTGAAATGAGGAAAAAAAAACAAACAAAGTTTGAGGTGCAACCAACCAGTGTCACCTCCCTAAAACAATGTTCAGTAATATCACATGGGGCAGCTTTCTGTGCTGGTAAGGCTATAGAAAAGGATGCAACAGAAGCACACAATCCTGTCCTGGATTCTGTTTTAGCTTGGAGTGAACCCACCAACACACACTGCATCGTACCACTGTCTGAAGTGATAAGTAGATCCCAACATGTAACGCTTTCGTCAGCAACACCAGAACAGAAATGGATCCACGGATCCTCAGCACATAATAGACCACACCATATCTGGGCTCTCTATTCTACAGCAAAGATTAACTTTCACAAACTAATCATCAGCTCTAATGAAGACATTCACCAAATTGCTGCCTGGTTACTCCCAATGCAGTGCTGTATCATCACTCCATTCCCATCCCAATTCTTTTTCATTAATTTCCTTCAATCTGATGGCCATCTTCCATCAAACCTGCCCTTCCACTTTCTTTACAAAGCCCCAAGTCATCTTTTGTTCCTAAAAAGCATTATTACAAAGTGTTCATTCTTCCAGTGGGCAACAGACACCCAGCACAGAAATATTTCTGGTTGTGTATTGCACCCCAAAAATACAAAACCAGAAAAAAACACCTCAAACCATCCCAACAATTTACTGTTCGCACTGAGAGTTAAAAGAAAACTTGAGAAGATCAGATTTTTTTCCATTAGGCCTCTTTTCACTCTTTTGGGACCTGCGTGTCTCCCCCTCCGTCTTCCTCTGGAGTACCTATATCAACATTCCTCAATGACCCGAGTAGTATTTGGTACTGGGTATTTCATTTCTACACCAAATGATGCTTCACAGGCCTGCTGAGAGACACAAAATCCTACAGCTCAGAGCCAGTGCCATTCACAGAGTGATTTGCAATTCTGTTGCTATAATAACTCAGAAGAGAGAAGGTTTCTGCAATGTGAACTTCAGGCAGAAGGAAATGGTTGTGACGAAACAGTTAGAAAGTGCATTGCCATCAGTTCTTGTACAGCCAGCACCGAAGGATGGAGTTGCCCAAATAAAGACTGAAAAAAGAAGCCTTATCTGACTCCATTAGCTGTAAATTGGCAGCCATTAAACGACGAAGAAGCTTCTATTAAGGTCCCTTCCAACCCAACACTTTCTATGATTCTACTTATTCAGTGCATCCAGAACAGGCACCAAAGACATCTATTTTCCCCATGCTACACGGGTCTTAAGAAGGCGCTTGAGGAAGAAGTTATTGAATCGATGTATCTTAAGCACCAACGTATTTTGGAGACAGCAGTACGGAGTCTCCCTTCTTTTGGCATATCAAAAGAGTTTTGAAATTATCTGTTCTCAAACCGTCATCTCCCTGTTATCAGAGCCTCACTAATGCTGATCTCAGTTTCAGGCGTGCATCCCTCATCAAAACCAAGGAGAGGTGAGCATTCTTATCTATCAGCAGACAAGGCTGCCTGGAAAACAGCCATAACAGGGCAGTGATTGCTGAGTGCTGACAGCATAATTCACAGCTACAGTGCTATTAAAACATCTTCCAGTTTTTCCAAAGATGTTCCAAAAATTGACTCACATAACCCTCGCTGTGATATGCAGTCCTGACAGTAAGAGAATGACCACATAATCCCCGCACTCTTCCTTTAAGCAGAAAGGATTAGCAGATCATGTATTTCTGTAAATCTTCATTGTACCAGACAGTCAGAAGTCACGATAAGAGAGAACCACGCTCATAGTCATGACTAATAAAGCAGAGCTTGTCACTTCTCTTAGGGTCAACCAGGACTGGATTAAGCCTATCTGGCTTCCTTTACAAAGATTTATAGGATACATTTTAAAATGTAAATGACCACCATAAATTGTGTGAGATTAACTGAAGAGGTAGCTGGCATGTATTTATTATTACAGTTATAATGCTATTAAGTATTGTTGCAATTAAAGCAAGACCCACCTCTTACAACAGCATAAGGACAAGGTTAGAGTCCAGGTCCAAGCAGGGAAAGCAGCTGACTGAACGGATTATGTATTGCTTGAAACAACTTCACTTGTGCACAGTTTGTTAGCCAACAAAAAAGCCAACAGACACCCAGCACAGAAATAAGTCTGGTCCTGCTCTAGGAGTGGGCAGAGATGAATAACTAAGAAATCGCTAAGCTGATGCCTGAGCATCTCTGCTGCCCAGAATAAAGAATGCCCACGTTCTGATGTGGCAGCATCAGCACGCCTCTGGACAGAAGTATCACACAGCTACACTTAGTTCAGTTCATCTTGCAGGCTCCCCATACAAATAGTTTCAGGGAGGCTAGCTGTTACATCAAGAGAACTTGTACCTGTAAAAACAGGGTCATTTTCTATGAATTAAGAAAACACATTCAGATGTCACTACAAGCCGCTTGGAGACAGGACCCCAAACAAATCAATCCTGACTCTCCCCGGGGACTTGAGCTGAATCTTGTCAAGGCAGAGTCAAGCAGAGACCATGTCATCAGAAACATCTGCACAAACCCCAGTGAGTGGCATCTGCTTCTGGAAACAGACAGAGCTTAGGAGAGCACCGCAGCTTTCTTCCTCCCCTCTAATTCCAGCCTCGTCAACGAAAGGATTGTTTTGCAGACCCTGGGGTTAAACGGAGGAACTCTCTTCAGAACTGTTGAATGAGGAGCTGGACACCACTGTTAGCTCCCTGGAGCACTGAGAGCTGCTGTTTAATCTTCTAACACGCTCCAGGCAAGGTCATTTTTAATCCTGAGAACAAGATATCACACAACTGATTGGCAAAACCTTTCTGGAACTGCATCAATTCAAAAAGAATCTTCCAACACTTAGCAATGGTTAAAAGAATAGTAGCTATAACTGATTCAGAGAGATTAAAAGGATAAATCACCGAGGATGTTGGGGAAGATAAAGCCAGTAAAGTGAATAAATGTTCTGGGTGTGGAAGGAGACAGGCTGGTTTATCAGCCAACAGCATGGAGTCTCAAACCTAGGGCTATTAGGATTAACGTTGCTCTGTCCTTTAGAAACCCTCTAATGTATTCAGCAAAATGAAAGAGGAAAAATGTGCCTGAAGTGAGAGAATGTCATGACAGCCTGGTCTGAGAGCCCTGAAAGTGTTGGGAACCAAATCCTTCAATTTGGCAGCACAAAAGTCAAGAGACAGCGTGACCGTGGATGGTCTGGAGAAACATTCTTCACACTGTTGTGCTTTTTAAGATGGCTCTAGTCTTAGCAGTCAGTTGTTCCAAGGCAGAATTATTTCAGTTTGTCTCCAGAGATTACTTTCAGCATTATTATCAAAACCAGCAGAAAATTTTCTGCACGAGTCTGTTGACAGGAATACTGAAGGAAACACACTCCTCTGATATTTCATGTGTTCGTTTGCTGAGAACAGAGAAGGATGAAATGCAAACGCTCCACACTCCTGTTACGTTCCAATTCTATTAACAAAAGAAAATGATGTGCTTTTTCTCTTGCATACAGGGAAGAAACTCTAACACAAAACCCCTCTGGAAAACAGCTCTATTTGCGGGAGCTGCAGAGGCAAGACTGACTGGCACTTCCCTTCAGTCCTGGAATAAAAATCTTCAAAATGTGATCATTTTGAGCTTCCATCCATCTATCTGGAAATTCACTAATCACTCCTGTGTGTGAGTGGCTCAGCATGAAAAATAGTATTACTCCCTGCCGTGGCTTTAGCAAGACAGATATCAGCATGGCATATTCATATATCCCTCTGTGGATTTATATGTAAATATGCCAGCATCTTTGCGGAGGTCTCTTATTTTCTAAAGATCCCTTTTGGCTATTTGCTATTAAAGCTATATCCATACATATGATATTATGCTGCCCTTTGGTCTTTACAGAGAAAAGAGGCTGTCATAAAGCTATCTTTATCATCCTTTGTCCTGAGGCTCACACAGAACAGCAATGTTTTCAGGGCTAACGAGATCCTTTATAAAGCAACTTCTACAGACAGCAGCTACTTTTTCCCCAAGTAGCTTATACAGTGCTTATAGCCGACTCTTTATGCAGAGGGATGGGGTGTAATAGAAAGGATTCCTAATCTGAAAAACTGCAAAAACACGGAAAGCCACCTAGGAGGAACTGAGTGAGTCCACTATAGGTTTGTTTGGTTTCAGGGCTAGGCAAAAGTAGCCCCTTCCCCCTCCCCCCACCTCCTGGACCACTAAGAGCCATTTGGAAGGCGAGCCATTGTTTCCTTCTGTTTTTTCTCCTATTAGATCCAGGAGAGCTCCATCTTGGCATGTACAATTCCCCTCTGGATAAGAAGAGAAAGAAGCAATTAAGTACAAAATGCTAACAAGATGTCTGAGTGAGTCAACTGTGTTTCTAAAGTATCTCTGGGTTTTTGGACACCTATGAAAATCGTTTCTAGGTCAAAGAAAAATAAAAGTTAGGGTAAACCTAGAAAAAAAAAGTGTCGTATTAGGATATTTATATAAACTGTCATTCTTGTGTTTTCCCCAAACCTCATGTGCTCTAAGCAATCAATCAACAGCCTCCACAATCAGACTTGGAGTCCTGATGGAGTAGGAAGATGTCATCCAGGGAGGAAAACATGTGGAAAATCTGTTAGCCATGTGTGTCATTACTGATGTCAACATTTAAGTAAATATGCAAGACCTACCTAAGATTCCTCCATACCTACTGCAATACAAATAACACAGCAAGCTTTGCCAGATTAAATGATTCTACATTTATCTCAATCTTTTATCCAGCTACAGACCCGTAACTCAGCTATGCCTTCTAGACCGGGAGCTATTTGAAGACAGCTGTGTAGCAAATAATTCAGGAGCAATTCATTAGATTAATTAAAGTTTTCACTTTAATTACAGCCAATCTGACCTGCAAATAAGCATCTACTCTTAGTATTTTCTGAATGCAAGCCATTATATAATTAATTCCAAGTTGCAAAAGCAGCATTCAGACTCCAGAGATTCCCAGCACAGGCAACATCAGCAGTGCTGCTCCATTCAGATCACAGACAGACTGCAGCAACCGTGCAAGTCAGGGAGAAAAGCCGCCACTTTGCATCTAAATATTACATAACTATTGATAAAGGCATCCTCAACTAAGAATTAGGATTAACCTTTCAAAAACTCATTTATAATCACACATAAGACCACGGAGAATGTTTTAGTACACACGTTTAAAAAGCAGAGATTAGAAAAGCACAACATTTGGATTATACAAGAACAACGTCCAAAGCAGAGCACTTGGAAACAGGGCGCCCCACTCAAAACCTTACCACAAGCTGCACACATCTATGTTATGGTAAAACCCAGATGCACTGTCATTAAGTTTTTAAAAATCAGAGAGTCCTGAGCAACCTCAAATTTTAAGCCACTAAATCTCAGTAATAGTTTTTAAGGAGAGTTCAAAAGCAAAACAGAAAAGTCAAAGTCCAAAGGTATCACAATGACAGATCAAAGTGTGAAAAGGGATTAATGGCATCTCCAGCAAATGAAGTTTAAAATTCTAGTGTATTAGAGAAGCTCTTTTTTGAAATGGTAATAGGCTGTACCTGAGCTGAAAAGACAATTAAGATAGTGTTAATTTTTTTTTATGGTATCTGGCAGTAATATTTTTATCCTGTTAATTATACAGTAGACAGCAAATGTATATAATATGATAGCTCCATGCTGAGATGACATGCCTGCTGCCTAGTTAAGTGGCTACATTTATCCTATAATTAGCTTGCAGGAATGTGATTTGCATTGCATACCTAGGAGTATATATAATGTCAACTATGCCACAAAAGCCTAAAATGGAAGCTGACACTCTCTTAGCTGTGACCTCTGTATATAACAAGGTGATGCCTCTCGTGACCTCCTGCTCTTTGTATTCAACCACACACAAGAAACGCATTGAAGAAATGCTAAATGTATGACAAATGCAAAACGTACAGAAATTTAAAGTCAGGGCACAAAAATCGGGGCTGGTGCTTCAGTCTGAACTCATCCCTTTACCAGGAATCAGGATAACGATGGTTAAAAGGCAGCATCCCCAATTTATTGGCATTAACTTTGAATTTGTTTGCTTTTGTATGTGAAGGAGATTTCCCAGGAGTGTTTTCCCATCTACATATACTTAACTTCCATGGGAAATATGGAGATTCTCTCTGCAGCTACATATAAAGGAAAAAACTTTGTTATTAAAAAGCTAACTTAACATCTCCTACATTTGCTGAAGGTTCTGTTTGAGCATAGGGGGCTGCACTGCTGGACACATCTGGGTGAGTAAACAGCTGGAATGAAACCTCAACCCCTTGGTGAAGGGAACCACCAGCCATTTTGTTTCTGCAAACACCAGCAGGGGATTTCACGTTTCAAGCAAGCTCTTGTCCTATTCTGAGCTGTCCCATTGATTTCAGACTAATTGTCCATGAGTCACAGGTTCAGTTCTTGTCCAAGAACACGCAGCACCACACTGTTCTCAGAGGTGGAAATGGAAACCAAGCAGCCACAGTTCCGAGGCTTCACTAAACTTAAAGCCTAACCCAGGCTTGGCACCAAATAGTGCCAATAGTTCTGCAGCATCAAGAGAGGTGATCAGGCTCTCAGGCGCATGTCCATAGCCTCTCCTAGCCATTCCCATGCTGGAAGACCATACGGGAGCAATAGCAGGGACACCGTGCAGCACAGCTGGCTGAGGTCCTGCCGGGAGCCCAGGGCCACAGTCATAAACAGCCACAGAGCAGTAACACGCAACAACAGACATTTACATCTCTAAA
This sequence comes from Excalfactoria chinensis, assembly GCF_039878825.1. Lineage (NCBI taxonomy): Eukaryota > Metazoa > Chordata > Aves > Galliformes > Phasianidae > Excalfactoria > Excalfactoria chinensis. The sequence continues at coordinate 14,890,754 of NC_092835.1, forward strand.
AAGACTTCTGATTCTTGCCCATCCACTCACTACTGCATTTTTATTCATGTTTCCACCAAAACAGCAACACTGCCTAAAGCTTAAGACAAACATCAGCACAGCGAGGCGCATTCCCACCGGACAGATGCGCAGCCCCTTACAGCATGAGCCCCTTCACCACCCCCCACTGTGCTCCCCACCTTTTAACCAGGCTGCCTCACACTTGGAAGTCCTCTCAAAATTTGCAAGGCGCTCCCCTTTAAACATTTCATTGTGCAACAGGGCTCCAGCACACACTGGATAGCAGCCCCTGGCAGCTGTTGCATGCGCCCTTCACGTTCTGCCTTTTGAAATAAGCCTATTATTCTCCCTCTTTCTTTTTGCCCCGCGATGAAACGATACTCTAAACTTCTCTATTTAAAGTACATAACATGCTCTCAAGTATGTGTTACTACATCTGTTTGCCTCATTGAACAGCTGAAAAGCATTTAAACTATTATTCACTTTTTTATTACTATTCGGGACATGTCTGCGTATGTTCTGCCCAAGCTTTTTTTTTTCTTCTTTTTTAATAATAATAACGTTGTTGATTGTTGCGCTACCACCTGGTGCTGCTGGCAGCTGCGTTCTCAGGACAAATCTGGAGATATGTGAGGGTTCATTAAAGCCCCAGGTCCTGGAGGCACGTGATTAGATAAGAGCTTTTTGGCTGGGTTTGCTGGGTTGGTTTTCATTTGTTTGTTTAAAAAAAAAAAGCAACAACATGATCTTGAGAGGTGGAGCTGCTCCTTCGTGTGACCCCGGCATATCCTCAGCGGGTAAAACTTACAAACAAATAAAAGAACTCAGCATTTTATTACTTGACCAGCGATTTCAGGGCATTCTTAGACATGGGACTTTTCCACAAAACACACCTCAATGAGCTACAAAAACAGTAATTTAGTAACTGCCATCAAAAGGATGGGTACCATATAAATCTTCCTCACACCTTCTACCCAGCCGCTCCTTTAAGCCCACAACGTTCCCTAAGAGCAAAGGAAGATGCTATTGTAAACACCCCCACTGCCACTCTACTACCTCCGGCATTGGATGGAGCTATTGCTCACACTACCTTTTTGCTGGCAGGCAACTGCATAAGAAGTGACACCCCTGAAGAGCACCTCAGCACCCAGAAAAATCAATGACATACACAATGCTGTGACTCCCAGCGCAGCCAACAGGACTGGGTGCTGAGCCACAGCCCAAGCTCAGTATCAGGCACCTACCAGGCAGAGCACTTAGAGGTCACTTCATTACATTGGATGCAAATCGTGTACACAGGAGCCAGTGAGCCCTGATACACTCCTAGTATTTGGCTGAATTCAAACAAAACTGTTTTCCCTCATCCGTGTATTTTTAAGATTGTCATTTTCTCCCTTAAACAACTCTTTCTAGTTCACCTGATACGTAAGGCTTCTCCAAAATCCCATGGAGTCGTTATCTAAAAATCAAGCAGAAGGATGCTGGAGGAGTAATTTAAACAATAGCTATTTCTTGTCCTGATGGAGCTACTCCATTTTACAACATGTTGAAACACAAGCAGCTTGATTAATCTTAGCGGGCACCAAAGAATGCAGCGAGGTTTCTGCCCTATGGGAAAGCGTTTGTGCCAGGTGGCAGAAATATTCACCCTGAAGAGAAATGGATGGTTTTCAATAACTGTCATTTTTCTCTGGAACTACAAAATAAATACACACACACACACACACGTATGGTATGAGCTTTTCAGCTCTGATTTTGATTTTCAAGTTTCTGAAGTCAGTCTATCAGGAAAAGAAAAAAAAGTGAATTACAAACCAGCTTTACCTCATATGCCCTGGCTGAGGCCCATTCAACCACCTACACGTGCCCTGTTCCTGGCGTGTTGCACAGTGCAAGCCTGAAGGGTTGCAGGCAGCCCCTCACCTCGGTGGGCTCTGCTGGCAGACCATCAGCAAGAATGACCCACTGTCCTGCTGCTGTCCTGGGGCAGCCCCAAGTTCCCGTGGGGCACGTCCCCTTCACTGTACTTGGTAGGATTCCTAGTCCTCTGCTCCCCATGAAAGTCACTATTTGGCTACCAAAATGCTTAATAAAGAGCAACTTTGCTGCAAAGCCAGTCCAGATACATGTAAGGACCTGCTGCGCGTCTGTGCCAAGGTGAGATGCCTATGAGAACAATCCAGGTGGAGGTGATGCAGATAAACACAACCAAAAAGACACTTGCTCAGCCTGACAGTGTGCCTACATAAGGGCCACTTTCCCTGCAGGAAACAGGGAGAGCACTCTGCTGCAACACAGGAATTTCAGGGAAAAGATGCACATCAAAGCATCATCCCGAGTGCCTGGTTTTAACTGGTATTAATATTTAACTGGAAATCAGTCTCACTTGACAGCGGGTGAAACATACTTTGTGCAGGATGATACTGCCCCCAGCAAGCCTGGAAAATAAATGCTGGGGGAAGCACGGCATCTCCTGCACGCCGGGCCGACGCTTCAGAAGCGCAGAGTAAGGAAGAGGTTACAGGAGCCAGTCTCAGTTCGGAGAGCACCTGAAAAAATGTTGATTTTTGAAGACAAGCCCAAGGGGAAAGCTGGTGGGAAATCTTCTAAACCGTGTGAAAGAAGCAGGGCTTTGAGATCTCCCAGTTTAAACAAACATTTTTGTTTTGTCTTTAACTCGAGCTAATGAAGTGCCCCACTTAGTCTGAATGGCTGAAGGGTTAGAACAACTAATACCGACATCGCCTCAGGTCAAGAAGCATGAGCTCAACAACTACCTTTTAGTATTCAAGAGCTGCTGCAAAACAAGCCCGGAAACCCGGTGAAGCTAAAGAAATAGATCTACCTTCAGCTCCGAGTTCTGCTGTGCTGACTGAGGAGACAGGAGACACAGTAGGGGCTGCGACTCAGCACAGCAAACACTTCAGCCATTTATGCCGTTGATGCTGAGATATGTAAACAGCACTTGAGATTACAAGCATGCTTGCATATGTATGTCTATATGGAGACACCATACCTATATATTTCAGCAGCATAAGGCAGTCGAACATTTCTGTAAATAACTAGTTTTTTGGGTGCGCTGAGCTGGCTGCTGTGCTGGAGAAGCCAAACAAGTGAGCAGATTCAAATGGCAGAAAATCCCGTGAGCACATCAAACCCAAGCAGGCTGCATTTTAAAGATGCTAACGTTCCTTATGCTAAGGAATAGCACCGAACTTGCTTTTGTACTACAGGCCAAATCCAGTTTGCCCTCCTTAGACCAGAGGCCTCATTCTGCTTTTTGCAGTAGCGAGAGCAGGAGGAGAAAAGTTTTTTTATTTCCCAGTAACTTGAGAGTTCCCCAATTACACTTAAAAACGAACATATTATTAAGTTGCTGCTTAACCTATCTGAGAAGCATGTTTACATCACAACACAACACAAAAGGCTGCTTTCAGACCTTGCTATGCAGAAAATGGCTTGCTGTGCACCCTATTCAGCTCAGTTCCCGAGATTACAGAAAACACTTGACTGCAAGAGAAATCATGACAGACACGTGCAACGGAGCTCACTTCTGCACTGCCAATGAAAATGAAGAAGAGATAAAGTCCTGCGAAGCGTGCCGAGGTGTGCCTGGCCTAAAGCACAACTTCCTGGCCAGAAGGAAGCATCTCCCAGCTCCTGCAAGGGCACAGCACAGCAACCCAGAGGTCACGTGCTGGACCTGAAATACGGTGTAAGCAGGGGACCCAGCACGACCCCTGGAGCTCACCTCAGATACATGCTGCTCTCTTAGCAAAATCAGTGGCAGCAGAACAAGCCAGGTAAGCTGGTCAGAGCACAGCCTGGCTGAGGCCCCCCAGGTACTCCCAAGTTTGGGGCACCCACTGCAGCACAAGGGCACTACTGCACCGAGGGCACACTGACACAACCATGCTGCACAGGCCTGATTCTGGGCTATGTTTGTGCCTGGGAAGTGCTAAAACGCCGAAGCACGATGTTTTTAGACTTTACCAATAGGCAGCACATGAAACACTAGAAATGCCTTTGATCTTGGCAAAATTAGGAGATAGGACTGTATTTGGGTCAACCGCCCCTTCCTTCTGCACCCTTGTAGGAGAAAAGAATCTGAAGGGAAAGCAGCACAACAAAGAGAGCCTCGCTCCTTTGAATGGAGACAATAGATGCAAGCATCTCTAAAATAAAGATATTGAGATTAGGTTATACACTCCTTTAAAAAAAAAAAAAAAACTGCATTAATTTTGATTTATATTTAAATAAAAATGATTAAATTTTATCTTCTAAGATGGAAATGTTGTGATAAATACTGGCCCGTGGCCAAACTAATCTCTAAAGCCTACAGCTTACAGCCCCTGTTGTCTTGTATGGATATTTGAATGGCAATGGGTTTTATCAGTATTTCTAAAGGCACTCATTTAATTACGTGGTTGTAAGAATTTTCAAAACCCCAAAGAATTAACACCACCAATCCATATTCATATTTCTCAAATTAATTCAACCTGAACGTTTGAAAATATTAATTTAAAACAAAAAAAAAACCCACACTCTCATTTTTATTTCAGTAAACACAGAGAGCTCTTTTCTGCTCCCATTTACGCTCTCGTTTTATTTTTTGTTTAATTAGGAGAAAATGACGTTGCGAGCTCTGCACGTCACACAACGCTGGCAATCGATCTCGTTATAATGGAGTGTGTGATCAGAGAGGATTACTGCGAGAGAGAAGGATGCTGGCTGCCCACAGCAAGGGACAAGCCCTGCCTGCCCCGCTCCTGTCCTAGGAAGCCTGCCTGGCTCTCACTGCTCTAAGCCCACTGACTTCCACGGTGCTACACCCACCCCACAGCACTGTGACCCCTCCAAGCAGATTCACCGAGCCACCTACACACAAGGGATATAAGACCAAGACCTTTTTAAGGGCTGAGTGACATCAGTGCTAAGTGCAAACACAAACAAGAGATGGAAGAACACGACCACTGCTGCCATGTTCTTGGAGACTCAGAAACAGCTGCAACCTTCAGGCTTAAAACAAACCCATCGCAGTGATAGTTAAACTGTAAAAGCCAAACGCAGCCCTGCTCTATACAAAGATCACCAACTCCCAAACCAAAGCCCACACAGAACTGGTTTGTGCCATGTAGAAACACAACTGATGCACGGATGTGCAAAGAAGCAGAGCACACATGCTCACACAGTGCTGCAGGTCTCCCACGAGGCACAGTTAACACACGGGCCTGCTCTGTTGTGCAGCCTCACATTCAGCCCAACGCTTCCAGTTGGAACACAAGACTTCACTGCACAAGGATTAGGGGTTATTTTACCTATACACTAAAAAGCTGTAAATGAAAAATATATTTACCATATAAAAAATAAAACTGTGTTTTAATTAAAAACATTAAGATGAATCTAGCTGAAGATTTGGGAGAGGGGGATTTCTTTGGTGAAATCCTGTTCATAACGTGCAGTTCATTTTGATTTCTTATGATCTACCCACAGCCTGTAGCAACGCGGCGTTTACCTCAATGGAAAAAGCCACAGCATCAGACTTTGCAAGCTTCTCTGCTCAGCTGCTCACCAGGTTCTTTTACAGCCAACGGTTTAAAACCAAACCTCTGGCTTTTCCAATCGTCACTCTGGCATTGCAGCCCAGGTACGTCACACAGCATCCTCTGACAACTGCCTGCCCAGTCTGACAGGGCGCACAGGTACCTCAATCAGCATCCTTTCTTCTGTCTTATCCCATGTGTAATTATTGTGGCATCATTCTAACATATTTACTACACGTAGGAGGGAAAAATGACATTACCACATTGTAGTTACCACTTGAACAAAAAGAATTATGGGTATATGCAGTTATTTGTAGAGAAACGGTCACCATTTCTATTTACAAGCAGAAACGTTTAGAAAATGAAAACTTCTCAGAAACAAAACAAGGCCACTGCTTCAGAAATCTACCCTATTTCAGGTTCAAGAGCACAGCAGATAACTGACTTTTTAGGCTCCTTCTAACGCCCGTCCTTCTATCAGTTTAGCACAAGTAACAACACCAAATTCCCCACACTACCACTAAGGCTGCTTAGAGGACTTGCTTTCCTGCAGGAGCCATGACATGGGAGACTGAAATCTCTAATGAAATGCCTCGCCCATTGATTTATGCAGCCTTAGTGGTGCCATTAACTGAAAATTGTTCTTTTCATGGGCTTATAGAGGATCTGGTGGCTGTCATTGCTCATGATTCAGTGAAATTCGGGTCTAAAATTACTATTGCATTTGGGAGGATATGTGAGGGATGGAAATCTATCCTCGTTTTGTGTTAATATTCTACACAACACAAACATAAACCTTCCACATCTAATAACGCATTGAATTCCATCACCAATACAGCAGCCATTAAGCAATCTCTCCAAAAGTCTCCCTGGTTGAGGGGGGGTGAAAGAGGAATATTCAAGTACTAGTATAGAATATTTGGGGGGAATATATACATACACACACACATATATATACATATGTATGTATATAGGTATGCATATATATATGTGTGTGTATGTGTGTATGTATATATGTAAGAATAACCAGGCAGTAAGCATTTTAAATTGTATTTCAGACACTAATGCAAGCAGCTAATCCTATTTACATTCATATTAGCCCTGGGTATCTTTTTCCATAAGATTTACACATTTGTATGCTTGCATGAGTTGAACTGCTTTTTGCATGATATCAGTACTTTTGTAATTTAAATCTATAAAAGGCAATTTCTTTTAAATATACTTCCTAACAGTGGGTGAAAGAAGCACTAAACTTATTTGAGAGCTGTACACATCAGTAAACATGTGCACTGAACTCCAGGCAATGTGCTGTGAGAGAATTAATCTTATACTGTATTAGCTAAACAGAAAGAGTCTGAGACTCAAAGCAACAAGCACGGAAAACGCCCATACATTGCCTTCCTATTGCCTAGAAAATGTGCATGTTTTAGAATCATATTTTTAAATTTAAGCCTTTTCTCAACGAGTGGTTAATTTGCTGTTCTTACTCATTTTAGATTTTACAACAAAGGTAAGTCAAAAGGGAGGTTAAACACCATCATACGGACCGTATTTAAATGCCTATAATCTGCTCGTACGTCCTACAAATACATAAGTGTCAGACTTCAGGTTAGACATTAGGCTTTACATCTCTGTGGTGAAATTAACAGGAATTAGAAGATGTCTTTATGCCAGAGGCGTGGAAATCAGGGTGCTCATATGAGAAAGTTCTCAGATATGCTCAAGGACAGAAACTACTCGAGCTGTAAGACTTGGACCATGTGCAGTTTGGTGATAATGCCTTTGTTGCTGCTGTCTCTATTGCTTTATATTAGAAGTTCACTGTTTTTTCTCCCTCAATCTGAAACAACATAATCCAAGTACGAACAGATTTCAAAAACCCTTTATAAACAGTCAGTAAACGACTCGTCCTACCCTGCTGAAGTTACCACAGGAGGCTGCTGTACATCATTTCTCCTTTCTTCTGTAAATTTGGCCCATCCATCCCCCCCTCACGATCCCAGTGCCTTCTGCTCCAGCAACCTACATTCTTCCTACCTCACCACAGCCCACGAGCCTTCTGCCCTGTCCTTTCGCTCTTTGGAGGATTCTTCCACGCTTCTTCCTACTTCGTTCTTGTCTGCCACTGCTATTTGATAACAACACCTTATAACACTCACAGTGATTCTTTATGAATGAAGAAATGCTGGACCATACATTAGAGATCACACAACCGACGGATACTGCCTGACCTGGGAAGGAGACAACCAGCTGTGCCATCCTCACGAGCCAGCTGGGTTTGTGAGCCATGAAACCAGAGGAGCTCTGCTTCCAGGATGGGCTTCCTCAGCCTGCTACCTCAAAGAGAAGGCATCGCTTAAATACAACAAAACAAAATTCTGAGTAACTTGAGCACCTGTCCTTCCAGAAGCAACAGGATCAGTGCCCAGCAGACAAATACTCTTGGATTGCTAATGCCCTTCCTAAAAACATCAGCTATTTGCAAATGACTGGGAGGAGTCTACAAGCAGAGGAGAACCTCAGGTTGACAGAACAATAGGCACGCACCTGCAGCTGCAAGAACACCAAGAGGGGCTGCGGGTCTCCAGGTGTGCACCAAACTGCAGCAGCGCTGCTTTGTGGGTTTGCTTTTGGTTTTTTGTCTTACCCCTAAAGGAGTCAAGAGCACAATTCAAGAAAGGAATCTATCTGGAAAAGAGCTCGTGAAGCCCTTGATGAGCTGCATCTCACACACAGTGCACACTGAGCTGCTGTAGCACAACCTCCCTTCCACCCACCCGTCAGGAAACAGCTCCATGGAGCAGCTCTTTTGTTTTAGTCCTACTGCATTAGACATGAAAACTGGATATAAATACTGCCTTAACGATTCCCCAGTCAGCCAAAGGGATCAACCTGAACTCAGCTCTTTGAAGTTTGGTATTACACACTCTTCTCTGTGTATCCAAATTTTGTCCTGCTTTTATTTTTCCACACTCCTTACCCCTTTGTAGGGAGGGACTGGAAGAGTGAAGGGAGGGAGGTGAAGAAGAATGGAGAAGGGTAAACCAGCACACAATGGGGAGTGGGAGAAGGGGACTTTGTAGTTAGTCATAAGGGCCTGGGTTTGTTCCAGCCTGCTTCAAGTCCTGATGTGGATATGAAGTCAGTGGCAAACTAACACCCTCAACTTTAGTTAAAAGAACTATAAATCTGAAATGAATGTATAAATAATATGCAACTGTCTAGACAGTATAGGTCACTTGCAAAGAGACTGGGTCAGGAAAAGATTGTCCATCAGTCAGACAACCATAACTGATTCTGATGCTAAATAATGGTTTAGATATTCAGTATTCTATATATGCGAAAGGCTTCACTGAGCATTGGATCTTCCCAACCAAAGTAGCTTTCTACTTACACATATCTTTATGCAGCCGTAAGAAAATGCACACGCTATTTAAACATTAAAATTAATGCTGAAAGAAAAAGCTATTTAGCGAGGGACTGGAACCAACCTATGTAACTGGCTTTTGGTAAAGCAAAAAATAACTATCATATTTTATCTTTGGTAAACAACCGAATCTTACGATACCGACAGAATCTTAAAAAGGGCTGGAATTAGAACTTTGAGCTAACAAAGAAACTTATTTCACTTACAGAATCAGTTCACAGACGCATTGGGGGAATTGCGCGCTGTATAATCCTACCTGGAGATCTCCCACTTCAGAATGTGCAGACTCTCAGGTATCACAGATGTAACCACATTGACTACGCACGCTGTTGGAATTATTATGTGCATGGTAATGCGTTTTGGTTTGGTTTTTTTTTGCTATTATCCTCACAAAAGAAGTAGGTGGTCTTCACATAACAATACTGTCATCCCAGTGCTTTCAGGATATACAGAAAGTTTTGGCAGCGCTTGGGTGATAACAGCCAAGAGCTACAGAAAATACTCAATTCGTTAGCAATGAAGAAAGCACATTTTGATACGCCTGCTAAAAGAGAACACGAAGGTACGGGGGGCAATAAACCAGCACACTCATCTGGGGCACAGCTGAGAAGCAGGGGCTACATCTGCATGCAGCAGGCGCTGGCTGGGTGCCGTGGCACAGGCTCCATGGGGACACAGTGCCGCATGCCTGTGCAGTGTGCTGCCGAGGGGTGCGTGGGAGCTCAGGAACAGACTCCATCAAACAGAACTGCAGCCATTCCTGGAATGGTGTGCCTCCTACACCCTGCTGGTGCCGAGTCTGAGTGGAAATGCACAGGTTATCTTGGCCTTCGAGTCCGAAAGCAGCCAATTGGTAGTAACTACTTCTCTATGGATTTAAGCTGAATTCCTATTAAAATCTTGCTGTATTTTTATCTGCAAAAGGTATTAAACATTTCTGTACAGAAGCTGCAAAACTGTGGCGTGAGCTCAGGTTATGTTGACCTATCCTGGCCCCACCTGAATGCAAGACCAAACCTTACGAGGAATTTTAAATGCTATACACAAACAGAGAAGAGAAAGTCATAAATGCTGAACGGAAATGTTGCTCCTGTCTACCCAGGGTGTTGCACACAGAATGGGTTAAGGGCTGCCAGGTGCACCAAGGACACTTGCAAACTTACACCCAGCAGAGCAGCCCAGCCCTCTGAACACTACGCTGCAATAGATCACCTCCCAGACACAAAGAGGGGTATGAGGGCCTGGTGGGCAGCCCTGGGGATCACCTCCCACACCCAGTGAGCCACCCCTGGTAGAAAGAATGCAGAGGGGAAACATCCAGGTTTATTTACAGGGCTTAATGGCCAGAATATTGTTAATATCAATAGCACTGGTCCTTCCTCCAAGCACATTTCTGTATTTTCCTCTACCAGCAGAAATGGTTAAGAATGAGCATTATACACAAGTTGTCAGAGACTTGTTGTTAATCAAGCCTAACAAAATGAACACTGAAGTTATCATTTAAGCCGTATGGGCTAATCCTGCTCATAAATAAAAAGACTTCCTTGCAGTTGAGAAGAATTAAGATCAGGATGTACACAGTTAAATTGAAACGTTACATCTTGGGAAGTTTTTTGCAGCTTTTTGAAGGCAGAGATTTCGTGAGAGATCCTATTAGCTGATAGCATTTGTTGTTTCTCCATTAGCAGCCTACAGGCAGAGATTTAGGGCTCAGAGACAAACAGGTGACGCCAAAATAGCTGTTCCTGAACAACTTTACATGTGGACACTTTTATTCTGGAATAAGAATGCAGTTATTCAGAAATACCTATCCCTATTTTAAATTCAAGCCCCGCATTAATCCAAATTAGCTTTCAAGTACAGCCATCCCTTAGGCTATTAGAAACCCAATTGTGCCTGGTATTACAAACTGGTGTAGAAGTCCTCTTCTACCATTCTGCCTCTAATCAAATTTATTCTGAGTTGCACTGAGGGGAAAGCAAACTCACACTCACATGGTACATGACTTGGAATCTTTGAATCCCTGTTCCTCCTGTGCTTTATTTCCTAATGATCTCTGTCAGCTGTTCAAAGCAGCTTTGTCACTGCCATCAGGTTCATCCGACTGCTTCCATAAACCAAGGTTCAAACGGGCACCGCTGGGCTGGAATTAAATGGACTTATTTTGAGTCTAAAACATGGCTCTATAAACTTGGAATATTTCAGTGGTGGTGGAAATTCTTCACTGCTGCCATCCAAATGGAAAACCTTTCATTGTGGAGATGCTGCCCCATGTAAAGAGGTGACTTTCTCCCTTCCCCCCCCCCCCTTTTTTTCTTTGATTTATAAAAAGCAAATAAAAAAGCCAGGCTGCTTTGGAAAACATCACCTCTGAGGTTTAGAAAGCACGAGTTTAGTAAGTAATTCTAAAGGCTTGTCTATACTTGAAAATTAACTCGGATCAAGATAGAAATGTGAATTTATAGCACAGCATGTTTTTATAAAGTTGCTCTCTTTGCAATAAGCCCTCAGGTGCTCTTCATACACGTATTTTCCTTAATGAAAAGTACCTTGGCTTACACAGACAGCATGCAGAGCATGGAAGAAGATAATAACTTTCACATATTTTTGCAAAACACAGACAACCACTGGAACCAAGTTCCATTTGGGGTAGAGGGGAGCACCAACAGAAAAAAAAAGGTGAAGGAAAAGCAGTCCATATTACTCAGTGCAACGCTGAACATCTTTGAAGCACGTTCCCTCCCTTAGCACTCCTAACCATTCGTACACCACTACGAACCTGGCTCCTTACTGAAAAGATCCTGAAAGTATGCTCATTTCTTAACAACAAACAGTAGAAGGCAAAAGCAAAAGTAGCAGCCACCAACCAGCGGGGAAAGCAACAAGCTGCAATCTCAGAAAAATAAATGATAGTTTTCAGTGCTTCGGGGCTTAGCTAAAATTAAAGAGCATAGAAAAGGAGGCTGGAAAAAAAAGGTGACATTACTGAATTCTCCCCGTATCAAGGAGGGAGAACGCAGAAATAGGGTATGCTGCTGTGTTGTCTCTCACCAAGGAGCTTTCTCCCTTCAGTGTAAAAGTTACAGAGCTATACTGAAATGCTCGAGATCCTTACAACCAAGTATGGCATGAGCTGCCATGGCACCCAGCTGAGGCCATTCCCTTATCCTCACACACCAAGCCACACTTCCAGAAGCACCAGTGCTGGGCTATGTCTGCATTCCTGTTCCATGGAACCACACCGAGCAGTTTTAGAAGACCCCAGCCCAGTTAACAGCAGGGCTGTCTGGCCTGCATGCTGGAGAAAACCACACAAACCAAACCAACAGAGAAACAGCCTTCACTCATCAGCTTAAGCAGAGAGGGCAGCACTTAAACAGTCCTCAAAAAGTCATTTCCTACAAAGGTGGGATTCATGGGATCAATTCAAACCTCCATTATTCCCAATGACACTGCTCCTCCATCCTTGGGTCCTGGATACATTTAAGCAATCTGCTATTCCCTGCTTTGGCATTACATTTTGGCAAATGAGTTCTTCCTGAAAGAAAGTTTTATTGCTATTAGGAAGTCAATTCTTATGCAACACTTGGGGTGAATGTAAATATGCAATGAATTTATTTGTGCTCAGTTAATGCAGTTGTCCCTGCCAAGATGGCTTTTTTCTTTGGATCTATTTGCATTTGATATGGTGACAGTTTGACCTTTGCAATCCAGAATTGCAGTTTTCTTAGAGTTATTCACATCTATCAAGAACCAGCAAAGCAACATTACAGAGCCGGTCTTCAGCGCTTTCCTAAAATTACATTTTCCTTTCTAATATAGAGAAGAAAAAGCTACAGCACCGATATTTCTTCCTATTTTCTTTTCCTTCCTAAGTCCTAATATTGGACTGCATGCTGTAACTGTAATTACCTCATTATCAAATCATATCTTGCTGATAAACTACTAACCTGTAAGATTTATCTTTACCTGAGAATGATGTGAAAGCACACTGTAAAGGTAGATGCAGGTTTTTGGTTTTTTTGCAGTTATTCAAATGGCGAGCAACCTGGTTTGAATTCGGTGAGACAGAATGGAGAAGGTGCCAAGTGAAACAAAGGCAAAGCCAACAGCTGACCTTAGAAGAAGAGAAAGGAGCACAAGAGAGAACCTTTGGCAAAGGTATTGTTAGTGGAATCAAGGAGCATCACACTGTACGGTCACTTAGACCACGATCTCCAAAGGCTCAGTGGGAAGGCTTTATGCAGCATGCCATTGGGAGTCAGCGCACGGGATGCAAAATTAAACACGAGTAATCCTTTGCAGAACTGGGGCCATATTTAGTTAACCTTTAGTGAAAAAATAAATCTTAAAGTTGTTTTCTAAGACTCTGTTAAGTCCTCCTGTATTTTAATAGGAATGAGGGGTTTGTTTCATTTTTTGCCACTCGATTGTTTGCATGGCTGAAAGGAAAACAAAATATTAATCCAACCCAATATTTTGAGAATCAAAATCCCAAACAACACGTGAGAAAGGCAGAGGAACACACAAGCACTAGGGAAGGTCTTTTCTACAAAGCCTTGCGCACGCTTAAATCCACTTTAAGAGTCGAACCATTATGAGAGCTTTAGAGGTTAAAACAATAAAAAAATATATATTTCTCACATGTAGAACACTTTGAAGAACAAGTTGCCTTCAAATTTCTGTCACTGACGACAAGTCAATGATAACATTACGAAATCAGGATCACAGAGATGCCAGAAAAATTAGTCAGAATGTATCATGCTGCCAGATCAATCTACTGCCCCAAAACTAAGAGTGAGATCTGGACAGCAGAGGAAAGGAGAAACGAGAGCTACATTTTCAGGACAAAAGCCCAGCAGAAAGAGGGTAATTTTTAATTCTTATTTCCAAAGAGTTGCAAGCTTTTGGCTTCTGATAAAAACAAAACAAAAAGAAGAAAGGTGCGGGGAGAGCTGGATGAGAGAAAGAAAGGAAGGAAGAAAGAAAAAGCCATTCCAGCCGAGTAATAAATCCCAAGGCTTAAAAGAAATGTGCACTTCACCTCAGCTGGCCACCCTGGAGCAAAGCAGTTCCCCCAGGGACAATTCCAAACTGTCCTCACACCCATAAGGCACTTCATCACAGCCAGACTTCAGTTTTTCAGCAGTTGCCTAATCACAGTGATTTCACATCTTGGATACGCAGAATCCCCAAGTATAAAATATATAACAATATATAACAATATATATAATATATATATATATATATATACACTTGTGCTGCAGGGGTCTGTTCCCTGAAAGGAAAGATGGGAAACAGGCTGGACAAGGTGACTGCAGACTAACGAGTCACAACCATCCAAAAATGGGCAGTTTCACCCAGACACATGTAGTGTCCCTGCTGTCTGATGCTATTGACAGTACTGACCAAAAGTAATGAAAACTTAATTCTTCAATGTATTACAAAACTCTCCAAAAATGTGAAAAAAATACCAACAAATAGAAGGCTCCAGGGAGACCTCATTGCAGCCTCCCAGTACTTGAGGGGAGCTTACAAGTAGGAGTGGGACTGACTTGTTACATGGGTGGATAGTGACAGCACAAGAGGGAACACCTTTAAACTAAAAGAGGATATTTAGGTGAGGTGTTCGCTCAGAGGGCTGTGAAATGCTGGCACAGGCTGCCCAGAGAACTGTGTATGCCCCATCCCTGCAAGTATTCAAGGCCAGGTTGTATGGCGCCCTGGGCAGCTTCATCTAGTGACTGCCAACCCTGCGCATGGCATGGGGTTGGAAACAGATGACCATTAAGGCTCCTTCCAACCTAAGGCATTATATAATTCTTTCTCTGTGACCCAGCCACACACCTTCAGAAAGAGCAGACACTGTGAGGTGCCTGATACTAAGCTGGGAGAGCCCAAGGACTCTTGACTCAAGAGTCTGGCTGACCAACAGTGTACAGATGACAGGAAACATCCCATGATCTAAACATACTTTGCAAGACCAGTCACCAGCTGGGTTATGGAGGATCAGAAAGGGCAAGTCTGGATCCTAGTGCATGCTTACCTCTAAATCCCCATTCTTCTATGGGAAATGACACAGGATTTTATGGCAGATATTTCACCAAAGCCTGAGCAAAATGGATGGCTGCATTCACCCTCGCTATCGCGCTCTGCGTCATACACTCACACTGGGAAAGTTATTCAGCAGCTTTCTGACAAGGGGCTCTGAAGAGCATCGTGTGATCTGAGGCAAGCTGAACGGGGTGCTGTTCTCACCAGAGACGTATCAAGTCCCCCGTCAGTCAGCGCTCAGCACACCAGCACCCAGCCTGTCAGCTGCGATTTGCGCATCTCCTGCGAACAAACCATCCTCAAAACATAAACACTGCTACACACAGTGCGATTTGAGCCACAGCACCTACTTGAATCGAGCTTATCCCCAAGTCCCCTGACACACCTCCACCGGACTTCATCAGTGTGGTAGAAGGAATACACACGAATGACCCAGAATGTGACCGCATGCACACTGCCTGCACGGACGATCAACACTGCACACAGCAAGTCTGTAATTCAAGAACTCCATCCTCTTTCTCCACTCAGAGACTCTACTGAGAGCAATGACATCATGCTGATTCGTTTAATACACAATTCCCTATTCAGAATATACATATACACACAATGCCAATGACCAAAAAGCATTTAACAGCACCCCCGTGACTCACAACACTATTCCACACATTAGTTACAGTTCAAGTAGGAATAAGTCTTCATGCAGTAAATACTGCTTAGGAAATAGGTATGTATTTACATTTGATACATTGGAACACTGCACTGCACTGGGAGAGATCTGGCTGCACGTGGGAAGCCAGGACTTGTCCTTCCATCCATAACTACACGGGCATGAATGGGACACCCGTCTCCTCCAGCAGCCCATTCAACCAGTCATGTTCACAGAGCCTGCAACTGATCCCTGCACTTCAAAATCGTTGCCAGCAATGCCAGTAAGACACTACAAAGTTGACTGACCAACATGCCTGCTCTCATTTGTTTTGTCATTCTCAGATCTCTTCTTAAATTACTCAGCATTTCTTCTGTTATTCATATTTGGCAACGGTACCACCCTGAATGAAAGCAAACTACTATTTGTTTCAACTTTACACAGCTATATCAAGATAATTTCTCTTAGATGTTTGAAGAGATGTTATTTTCCCAGATACTGAATATGCTCGACTATCTATCTGGGAGCAAAGATAAGAAGGTATCTCAGTCAGTCAGCTCTTCTAGGCTTTCCTGCTACACGGAGGATAAAAAAAAGTTGTGTACCTTATAAATGGTAAAATGGAGTGCAAAGACCAAGTTCAAAAGTGAAATGTTCCCAAAATCCAGTAGGTATCTGTAACAGCAGGTTTCACTTAAAGTGGATATCGCTTTACTGGTTTTAGCGAACTTCAAAGTAAGTGTCCTAATGCTACTCATTTGGTACGTCTGTTTTACATCAGTCACAATCCTCTATCACGGTTTCACTTCTGCCTGATACTTATCATAAATTTTTGTAACTGGAAAGCACACTTAGTATATGGATTAAATTAAGAATGGTTTTACAAAGCAGCATGATAGCAGACATTTATGTTATTAACTCACTTTTTTACATATCTGCTGATATGCTGTTAGTTCATGTTAAAATATGGTATGGTAATCCATACCACATCCGTAAGCAAGATAAATATATTCGACTGAAGTAGAATCAGAAATCAAGTTAATGGGGCTCAGTTGCAACTAACTGAAATGTAGATTATGGGGTTTTTTTTTCAAATACTATTACGTTTTAATTCATTACAGCATCTTAATTCAATGGAAAATGGCTAATTTTAATAAAGCCAAGTCTACACTGATAGTGAAATCTTATACCTACAAAAAGTTAAGTCTCCTGGGAACTCAAACTGGGAGCGATACAATGAGTAATGAAAAGCTATTACCCCAAATGGAAACGTCACACTGCCTGCCTGCAAGTGGATGGGCCGGGATGATTTTGGGGTGATTTCATAGCCTCTGTTTGAGGAGCAAGACAACCTGCAACACCAGCATCTGCAAGGCAACTTAAGGGAGTTTCACACGACTTGGTGGCCGCAGCCAGTAAGCACTAAGGCTTCTCTGTCCCTTTAGAAAAAGCCAACTCCAGAAGAAAAGCTGTGGGCCTGTGCTTTCTGTGAGAAGTAAGCTACAGATGGAGATTGGGTGGCAACCCTGGTTCTCTATTACACGTGGAAGCCCACTTCCAAAATCAATACAGAAGCAGGTGAGGTCAGTGGAGGTACGTTTTGCTCAATTTCCTACCCCTTTGATACAATCTAAACAGGATATTCATTGCTGTCATTCCATTTTTTCCCAAAGCAGCCGTTCTCTGTAACGTGGAGATCTTTTTTTCCAACAAGCTCCCTAAACGTAGGCTCAAACATACACTACAATAATAATCTATTGTCAAGCCTGTTCTTTTGCTAGAAATACTTACTTCTGCATGGGTCAGCTGTCCTACTTCCAGCCTCCCCAGCTTGTGCACATAACACACATACAGTTGCAGTCACCATGACCAGGAGGAGTCATTTGCAGAAGGGATGGTGGAACTCTTACTCATGATCCCAGGAGCAAATGACCCCATCAGATACATTGCCAAGGTAAAATTATTCCTTAAAGCTGTAATAACAGCCAACCACTGGAGCTTATTTTAGAAGCATTTCATTAATACAACAGTACGAAAAAGAAAGGCTGAGCGCCATTAAAAGGGAAAACTGCAGCAGGCACGCACACGTTTGTGCAGCAGGAGTGGAACTCTTGCTTTCTGTCCAACACACGTGCAGCACTGCACCATCACACAAAGCCTTTACAACAGTGACTCTGCATACACAGACCCGGGCACAGGCCCCTGCAGGCAGCAAGGACTGGGGCTGCAGCATTCACTGCCTGCACACACACACAGGGAAAGCCAAAGACCTCCCTGCAGAGGTTCTAAGCACTGTCACTTTTCCTCTGCAGTATGGATGAATACTGTGACTTTACCTCTGGCTTCAAAAAGCTAACAAAATCTTTCAGCTATCTATTGCTGCTGTTTCCTTTTACCTGATCCCTTCCTCCACCACTCCTACTGGCAGTGGCTGACAGAATAGGAATGGGAAGCACAGCTCAGCACAACCACGCAGATCCTTACAGTAGTAAGGAAAGTGAGATGGTGCAGAGGATTTGGTGTTGAGCCAAGCTGAATTTTCTTCAAATAGACTGAGCCATCAGCACAGAGTCAGTGAGATCTTGGAGAGCTGCGGGCAGTTGTCTGGGTGCCTCCTGTGCAATTGGGCTTAGTTCTCAGTTATGTATCTAAGTGTCCTGCACAAAAGCAAGAGTTGTAATTACTCCTCTGTCCTCCTCCCAGTATATGCAACTATGGTATTTAACCCATCAGACTTGGACACGTTCACAAGTCACAGCTGCCCCCAGCGAGGAGGAATAATGGTTTACGGTAATTTTGAGATTATACAACAGTTATTTAGTCATTTCATAGTACAAACGACTACTTTAGTAAGCTTACACATAAGTTATTAGTGAGGTAGATAACTCCTTTGAGACAGTAATTTAATTACTCCCTCCCTTGAAAATATACAAAATCTAGCACACATAAAAGGAGGCATCTCATGCACTGACTTGTCCAACGCTTATAAAGACGTACAGAGACATGAAAAGATGCTGCTGGAATATATGTAACCACCGAGTTCCAGAATAATAGCAGTCAAGAAGATAAGATATCGAGGATCTCCGCAGTCATTAAATACTGCTAGAGGCCACATTAAAAAAAAAAGTTACTTTTCTCTCGACTGTATCAGTACATTGACTCGCATTCAGACTGTGTGCTTTTCAGGGCCAGGATCATCTGGTTTGGATGCATGCTGCTCCACATGCCAGGACTCTCACCCAGAGCTAATGCTCCTAGATCGGTTACTGAAAGAACAAAATGCTACAAATAGAAAAGAATCAATTGCAGGTTTTAGCCTCTTTTCTTAGAGTACCATCACACCACCACCTTCAGCAGACAAAGAGGTCTGAACCACCAAACTCGGAGACCCAAAGCCTCCAGCTGCAGCAGTAGGGGCAGAGCCCACACACTGCTCAGTCAGCTCTGCAGAGTGCACAGACAGCACGAGCAGAACCCTGAATGGGTCAGGTCAGCACTTCTGGACCCCTTTCCCTTTGAGGTACTCTGCAGCTTCTTGTTTGGAATCATGTTTTTCTGTCCCACACCAAATGGAAGAACCACAAGAAAAGCTGGGCAAAGGAGGACGCTGAAGGCAGAAATCAGAAACCACTCACCTTAGGTGGAAGTTTAATTCAAAGGGTGCAGAAAACAGCCTTTAAAGGCAGAAAAAAATCATCTAGCTCTCGAGGTCTGTTCCAGCATAGTGTTCATACTGCTACACAAGTAGGTAAGCCTTTTTTTCCTCCAGATAAAAGCATGATTTCCAACCTCTATTAAAACCCAGCACCAGACTTATTTTTTTGGTAGGCTGGTTTAGAAAGAACGTGAATGCCATCACTGCACTAATTCCATCCCCCCCCAAAAAAACCCACCCACAACACAGCCAGACTGCTCAGACAGAACTGCATAGATAATCCTGTGTAACGCAGAACACAGTTTAAGCATGAGACCCCAGAAGACTTTACTACTCCTGTGCTACGTGCACCACGTAACCATTTCCTGGCTCAGACACCACTTCTGGTGCCCACATGTTCCATCCCAGCCACCCACACCAAGCTGCTCATTGTTTAGGGTGGCTTATGTGCGTAATCCATGACACACGCACCACACCAGCAACACAGAACATGCACCAACTGCACGAATACTTATCAATCAATAGAAGGGCAGCCCATCAAAATACTGCTATTCTCTAGAATGAGGGAGCCAGACAGCTGGAGGCAGGTATGTTCCTCTAAAAGAAAAAGCATGCTACAGTAAACATCCATTCCTGTTAACTACAAATGTCAGCATTAATGACTACGTAAGAATTTGGATAAAACACACATTTGTATAAACGTTGTTTTGAAAATAGGAAATGTAGTTCAGCAGTAAGCCTTGGATATGCAGCCTGAATGAAATGGGCAGCAAAAAGCCATTCAGCACCCCTGGGCACATGGCACCCCCACACACAGAGCACTTCTCACTGCCACTTTGCTGCCTTGCACTTTATAAACTTTGCTCTTGTTCTTACACTCTGCACCCAGCAGTAACCAGGAGCCGTGAAGGACTGCAGGTAACAGCACGACGCAGTACAAGCCACCATGTCCTCATCAGGATGGTCCTTGGGTTCACTTCTGCTTTCATCATGGCACCAATACACAAAGACTCACACTGAGCTCCAAGACAAGTGCATCCAGACTCCAGCAAGACCCCAAATTCAGTGTGTCAAGGACTGGGTCAGGCTTTCCCATAACCTCCCTTCACCAATCCCATCCCACTCCAGCCAAGCCTTGATTCATGACTCAGCCGTACCTCACACCAGGGAAAGCAAGAACTTTCACTGCCTTGCTCAAACAAGGTAACTGCCCAGAAGTCAATAACTTTATCACTGGAGATATTGCTGCTAATTGTCTCAGGGGCCCCATAAACTTAAATGACTCTCCAGATAAGGATCGGCAGACTTGCACGTGACACAGAGCTCAGAGAGAGGCACCTCGGGAATGCGAGTCAATCACAGGTACACAGGGAACAGGAAGAGCAACCACTGCAAGAAAGCGTAGCGTAGTTTTTCCTTATGCTTTCATATCTCATATTCATGGCAGAGAAACACAGAGCTCGCACGACTCACTTTGACACAGGGCCTTCATCTGCCACAGAGACCAGAGCTCCATCTGCCAGTACCTTGCGAGTTCAGTTACTTTCAGAATTACTTCAAAGAAACTCTCTGTGAGTGTTTTGTCAACAGCTCTGGAAGCCACGTTTGAAATTACATAAAAACAAACAAACAAAGGCAGGAAGAGAAGAAAATCACCTTAACAGTTATAAAACAACTGAATTCGGCCAAGATCTTACGGACTTGTTCAAGGAACAAACACTGCCATTCTCAGGTGAGCTGTCCGTACAACGTGCACAGATCTGTACTTGCCAGAGCTGACCTGAACACGACAGTAAAGCAGAGCGGCTGGGCCCATCGGTGGGTTGGTACGTGTTTGAGGGTTGGCTTTTTAAAATAAAAACCTCAGGAAAGAGAGTTCAGTGCCTGCGTAGCAGATCTTCCCAAGGTAATTTGCTACGATGCTAAAAATGGCCCCAGAATATCAGAGGCGAGATTTCATTTTATGATAAAACTAAAAAGCGTGTAAATTACGGTTGGCAAAATAACCAGGGATAACACTAATTTATGTAAATACATACTCTGCAACACAAAGAAATATTCATTTTTGAGGAGCATGTAATAAGATTAAAAACCCACTGATTAAAGCGAATAGCCTTTTTTTAATGCATTTCGGGTTAGATGGAGAAGGCTTCTAACACGAAACTGAATTTTGCTGAATTCAAAATATAAATAAAAGAAAATTAAAGAATTAATTAGAAACAACAAGATGTATTTCTCATCACAGCCGAGAATACAAATCAGATAAGATAAAAAGGAATTTCATATCAAGTATTGTCTATCACCCACCTCATCTGCCTGTGCGATCGCAACTTCTGGGATTCTGCTGCTTCTGTCATCTTTTCATCTCCACGCCGAGCTGCTTCTGTTCCTCCACGAACTGAGGGATCCGAGGAACCACAGCCCAGCACTTCAGCACCATGCTCCTCATCTTCTGGAAAGTCAACGCCGACTGAAGTCTCAAAGTCTTCTACAAAGGCTGACAGGGGCTCTTTGTTAGCGCCGCACGCACTGTCACAGGTTACCTGCGCTTCGTCAAAGGTCTGGTGTCTCAGGATGACAAACTTTGTTCCCTGCTGAACAAAGAAGAGACAAGACATAAAGGGCCTTTCAATAGGACACTGACTTCTTTAGCTTCGCCGTGAACTCTATTTGATACGTAAGGGATCCTAAGCATGTATGATGCTGGAGACTATCAAGTTTCAAAGCTTTTACAGCGTCTTTCTTGGGGAAAGGATGCTGCAAACCAAAATTACTACAGCGACATTCATCCATTTCCGCAGAGAAATCCTTTACAGGAAGGGAAAAAAGAAACCTGCACGCACTCAGTATCAAATAAACAAGCAAGTCTCAGCAAGAGGAAGCGGTCTTTGAACGTGTTCACAACCACAAGAGCGGGATGAGCTCCCAGGCCAGGCTCCAGCATCTCTCCCAGGCTGACCGTGTGGGGAACTGAGCCGGGCTGCTCAGCAGAGCTGCTGGGGGGATGCTGGCACAACCACTCAGCCCACCTTACCAGCACTGTGCTTATCCACACAATGCAATGCATCACGCATCCAAGTGACTGCACTGCTCAACTCCTTCCCTTCCCAAATATTGGTCTCCCACTAAATTCCAGGCTTCAGCATGGGTGAGCTCTCATCCCAAACATGTGTCACACAACTCTGCATCCTGGAACCATTTATTGCTGCCCTTCTCTTAATGCAATACAAAGGCGCATGCCGTGCAGTCCCACAATCTAACATTTATAATAAACAAAAATGATTTCATTAGTCACTCTAAGCCTTCCTCCTTCTGGCCTTCAAATAAAATAACTCAACATTATTTTGTTTAAAAAAATTGGCCGAGTATGACTTCCCAAGCAGCGCAGTAATGCAGCAGGAAAGGGAAACAGCCTGTGATCCCAGTGGTGTAATGCTGGATCCCATGCAAAGTACAGCTTTCAGGATTTACAGAAAAGACAAGAATGACCAAGTAAAAGGCTCAAGTTTCACTAAATAAAGCTGTGCAGCAAATTTACACTGGTCAGTTATATACCCCAGTAAAGCCACAGTGATCACCGTGCAAAGACCAAAATACACACCTGTATGCATGAGAAGTTCAGACCTTTGGGATCGGCAGACTTAGCTCAAATACACCCAAACCATATGCTAAGGGAGCTCCACCACAGTGCAATGAGTTTCCTCCTCAACAGCAAAAGAACAGCACGTTTGCTCCTGCACGTGTGCTAGATCCCAGGCCCAGCAGCAATGCTTACAGGTCAGAAGGCAGCTGTGCCAATCACAACTTGAGCACCACTGATCTGCTGCGTGCTTTCATGGTATGGCTGGCAATGAAACATGTCTTGAGTCATTGCACACTTGGAGGATGCTCACAGGAGGCTGCCCTGCAGTACCGCAAGGCACAGCAGCAACGCAGCTGCAGCACCGTGAGTTGAGCTGTATGTGAACAACTGGCTTTGGCTACTTTGCTGATGCAGCAAGCTCGCAATTGGCAAGCTGCTGGCCACAGAGGGCCTCCTTCAGCTCTGCGGTCACAATATTGAGCTGCAGCAGTGAGGAAGGGCTGCTCTGAAGGCAAAGCCTTCCGAGGAACTGGGGACAATGTGGTGTGGGTTGCTGCTAGGAGGTTTCCAACTCCATTCTCAAGCATTTAAAAGGTGGATAAGGAAAGAAATACTGATTAGAACTGTGCTATGCTTGGCTTTTTCATCTTTAAAGAAACATCCTGGCCTTACCACAGAAAATCAGATAAGAGCTATAGCTTTACACTTGGCTGTAACTACGGAACAAAGTGGTAAGGGCAGCATCAGGGATACTTCAGTGGATAACGTGTTAATTTTCACTGCCAGAACCCCAGGCCCACTCTTTTTGTAGTTCTAGAGCCTAAACACACCGAATGCAAAGTGCTCCTGGGCCTGATGTCACACCTAACAGCCAGCAAGGCACATCTTATTGGTCGCCATCGCAGACAGAAGCATCTTCAAACAGAAAGCCCACTCTTCTGCTAAGCATCCACTCAGAACCTTCCTACCCACCAGCTGTAACTCCAAGCTGTAGGAGCTCCTCCTGGGAAGCACTGCACACCCCACACCCAGCACCTCACTACATGGGCCGCCATCAACCGCATCCCAGGCTGATGTGAGCACACAGTGCTGCATTACATACAGTGACTCCCACCACGTAACCTGCTCCGACGGGCGAGCTCCCACTGATACCAGCGGATCATATGCCCTTACATCCCCACGACGACTCCATTTGCTGTCAGTTGTGTAACGCGGGCAACTTTGTTACCAGCCAAGCGGAAACGACAGTGGGGGGAAATTCTGCGCAGGGAGTGTGACACGGCGCTGGAGAAGGAAGCATTAAATGAGAGTGAGAGGTTATAAGTCTGACAGAAACCTGATCTGTGTTCCCTAATTATGGAGGCTCACTTCCACAAAACTGACACAAATGTTAAGCCAAATTAAATGTTGTCTAATTAACTATCATACACAAGGCTTCAGAGCAGAATGTCTACATGTTATTTAGCAAAGTAACCAAACCTCCAGCGGCTGGACGGCCTGCACACAGGCAGCTGCTGCACACACCCCATCCCACACCCCTCCCTGCAGCACCATCTCTGCAGACGCTGTTTCAGGAGCTGGGAAGTGAGCTGATGGGTTCTGTCCTCCAGGACCAGATGGTGAAGGGTTCTGGTTCCTGCCCCAGACGGAACAGCTGTGGCCGCCCTTTCCCATACAAATCACTTCTTATCCCATCTTAGCTTCCCAAAACATGGGTTTGTTTGTTTAGGAAGAGCCATGTTAAAATGCAACAGCCAAAGCACTGGAAAATGGATTAGTGAGAATTGGGGAAGAACTGCGTCCAGCAGCGGTTTAATGGCTAACACTGCCCGCACGCAGCGCAGACAGAGCCCTACTGTTCATGTGCTCTCGGAGCATGGTGGAAAGGCCAGATACAAGAAAAGGAAAATGGGGCAAGAAGTGTGAACAAAGCCTTCTATTAACATAATTCCCCCTAATTGTTTTACAACTGTTAAACTGACAGTATGAAAGGCTCTGCTATTATTCCCAGCTGTAGTCTCCCTCTTCCTACCCAGCCTAAGCTTCCAAACACTCAAGTTACTCAAAAACAAATTGAACAGAACATTCAATGCGAAGCCAAGCTGTCAATGTCCTCCTTTTTGCTTACACTCTACCTACCAAAGGCACAAACACAGCCCTACAATCTTGCCCCATTAGCACCTGGAACGAGCCCATCAAGGCTGGGGGAAGCTTACTTGAAGCATTTTCTCAAACACCAGCTCAGAAAATTCCTGGGACCTCATCCATAAGAAACCACAGAGGGTCTTCTCACCTTGCTGCACCCCACACTCCATCAGCAGCAAGCAAAGGCATGCAGGCATGCCCTGTTAGCAATGAGGGAGCCCATCAGCCAGCTGCACGTGGCACAGCTCACCTTCCCATCCATTAGGTTCAAATCAACTTCCAGCATTCACTGGAAAAGCTGCTTGAACTGAGCACGGCCAACAGCACAGGGGTGAGGAGACAAGAAGCCACAGAGAATCTTTATTCCCTTATGCCCCCCAAACAGCTATCCCCTTACTGCTGGGAATAACGGGAGGAAACTGCGCAGGTCTGAGCACCTTTACAGGTGGCAGCCTTCCATTTCTCAACAGGTGCTTAGCCAGAACCACAGCAAAATTAAACAAAAAACTATTTTTTTCTAATAGATATTAGGAGAATAGAACTGGAGAAAGGAACAGGAATCAGAATGGGGGTGAGAAAACCAATGGAGAAACAGACAGCAGAGAAAGGAAAACAGGGGTCTGCTTCAGAACCAGGCCAGCAGTTTGCCTCTCTTACAGCCCCGAGGTTCCCAAAACCAGCACAGACACATGAGCCCTCCATGGCTGAGCACCAGCACACACGACCTGACTCATCACACATAACCATTAAAAAAACAAAAGCCTTCCTGAAGGATCTGAGCAGTGCCCGTTGGCCCAGGCCCTGAGCTGTGGCCGTGCCATGGGACCCCCTGCCCTAAGGCCCTCTGCTCACTCTGACCTAAGGAAGCTCTCTAAGAATTGCCATGAGCCTTTTCCTCCTCTGAACTCTACCAGCACTCACGACAGCCTCATATTTTCCAGCACACAGATTTACTTTTTCAGTTCATTTTAGAGAAACGCCCTAATGCTCAGATGCGAGCGTTCTCAGTTTACAACAGCCTTAGAGCCTCCTTTGACTTAAACTTGGAACTGCCATACGCAACAGCCTGCTCACCTGCGCATCTGCCCTTCCTGCACAAACGAAGCTCAGCTCTCCTTTCTTACCCCCAGCACAGATTTAACAACCATCTCCGGCACCCAAAGAAGTTCATAACATTTCTACTACAAACTTATTTCATTCTGCAATTACCAAATAACATAATTGTTCTAATTATATATAAAGCTTTACTGTAAATTAAGATTAAACTGGGCTGCTGAAATAAATGCTAATATCTTTAATTGTGGGATGAATTACCTTGGCTTCCTCACCATTCCTCAAGAGCAAGGCTTCCAGACAAGCATGACTGAACAACACCCTCACGTACATCCACCCAGGTGCGCTGTGCAGCAAGCACAAGCAGAGCTGAGCTCCGAGCAGAGGGCACGGTGTCCCTGTGTTGCTTGTCTTTTGGTGGGCAGCTACCTGCTTCCATGAGAAGGCCCACGTTCTTCATTTCAATGTTTAAGATGGAGCTGACAAGCGCTCCCTTCTGCTGGTGGAGGTCAGGAGATCCTCCTGGAAGCGCAGACTGAGGGCAGGCCGTCACAATCTGCACTGCTGAAGGTGGGAAGTCGCAGCCCCAGCACAGGGCAACAAGAGACAGACACCAAAAGGCCTTCTGCCACTGCTCTGCCCTGCCTGCATCTTGTAGGGGATTGCCCACCGCAGCACTCATCTCCTCTATGCTGCATCTGAATTCTGATCAAAGTTAAGCAGAGAAGCTAAGATGTGTCTGCCAAGAGGTAACCATCAAACTGCCATTCCCACCCATCTGGCCTCCAATTTGATCCCAGGCCTCCCGACTGCAACAGCAGCCTGCATTTGCCAGCTCCTGATCTATGCTGTTAGCTTATTTAGTATATGTTAAAGGTAGGTACGATAAATTTGATTTGCAACCCATCACGTCTCATTTGCGTGATGAAGCCGTTAGGATAAAATGCTTCTGACATATTACAGTGGCCTATGACATGATGCCAATGGAAAATGACATGCCCCACCATGCTGAATATGAGAACATTTCTCTGCAGGACCGATATCTGCTAACGGTTACATATTTGTCCAGAAAACACAGGAAGAATAAATGCAGATTGTTATTATCCTCTCTCAGCACCTTTCTCAACGCCCTTCAAAACCAGCCCGGAGCTCAGCAGGTAGTGCCAAGGTGCTTCCAAATGCAAAGAAGTTTTTGCCTATCATTGTAAAGTAAAAAACAAACCATTAGACAAGTGCTGAAACGCTTCTATTTTGTACACATTTCTTCATCCGTTCTCCCTGTATCGCTGTCACAGCAGCCATAGCACTGCAGCAGAGGAGGCCTTGCTGTTGGATAGCACAGCAGCTCCAGGCCTGCAGCACAAAGGAGCATGGCAGCCCCAGAGAGGCTGTGCCCTGGCCACAGGGCTGGGCATGAATCAACACCAGGGCATCACCGGTGTGTGGCAGCTCCGCTAAGAGACCTGAGTATACTTTGTAAGCATTAATGAATTAATGGTCCAGCTCTTCTGCCAGTGGGAAACACTATCCTTCTTGTACAGGCTGGAAATCTGGGCAGAAAGAGGTTAAGTGATTTGTACGGGGTCACAAAATAAATCTATGTAAGCTGGAGCAAAACTCATGTATTCTGTCTCCAAGTCGTGAGCTTTAGTGTGAGCCCATTCTTCATCCACCTCGGTCACGCAGGGGCTGGTGCCAGGATCACCAGATAACAGACACTGCAGCTCTCACACACACAACCTCCCCCTCCTTCTAACTCCTCATACTTCAGAAATCCTCACATCTTCACACACTTTCTTCCACAATGAAGTTTTATCAGCCTGAGAATTTGCAGCAAGGTCCAAGTAATCGCCCTGCAGAGCCTGCACAGAGCTCCTAAAGGCCAGGCCAGTGAGGACCCCCAACAACTGGAGAAAGCCCCCAGCAAAGCAGCCTGCTCAGCTCACTCATGTGCACCTGCAGGACCTGTGCGTGGGGATGAGTGAGCAGCACTCGCTGCCCAGCAGATCCCAGGAAGAAGCAAACCCTGACACTGGAAAAGATTCTGTTCCTCTCGCCAGCCCTTGTGATGAGATTAAATTAATTAAAGAAAACTTTAGATTGAATACCCAGGGCAAGAAACCAACTTCCTGATATTCAGATGTATTAAGCAATGTAATCTCCCAAAGGAAGCGGTGGAACCCATATTGCTCAGAGCACTTAAAGCCAGACAGGACCGAACAATTAGTTCCCTTGTCCAAACTGAGACAGACAATTTCTCACCTGTGAACGGGCGCTCTTCCAGCAGACAAGCTCCGTCTTTAGCAAGAGCAGTTCTTCCCTCTGTGCTCTCACAGACATGACTGGGCAGGTGCAGCCCGGGGAAGGCAGGGCTGCTGCCAGCATCCCACGGCCCCACAAAGCTCCCATGTGTGAATGGGACACAGCCCTCCATGTCAAGAGAAAGGAAGGAGACCCACAATAGGGTTCCGAAACAAAGTCTAAGAACACGGAGCATCTTGCACTGGCAGTGCCCTGCTGACTGCTGCATGAGCACACTGGCTATGTAGGGTTGTGCAAAGACTGGCTCTTCCCCTGCACTTCCAGCACCGTGCATAAATGCAGACCAAGGGCACCACACACCTGTTCCTGATTGCCCCAGACAGGCATGGTCTGCAGGGTTGTCCCACCTCAGCCCTGGCACCCAGCTGTGGGGCACTGCACCCAGACACCCACTTTGCCATGCAAGCAGCTCTACAAAAGGTCCTGCTGTGTCCTCTCCCCCTCAGCACACAGCCCTGAAATTCCTCTGCATCATCACACGTCTCCTTGGAGCTGCAGCTGCATCTCAGCCCTGCTAATCACCTGCAGAGCAGCCACACCTGTGGCACAGGGCAGGGACTGGAACACAAAGGCAGCCCAGCTGGGGACATCTCCACCCACTCCAGTGCACCTGGGGGCTGCCATGGGCCCAGAGCAGCAGGCTGGCCCACAAACACCCACCAACAGTCCTTCTTTCCCCCCTAATCAAACCAACATCAAAAAGCAAACCTGCACGGCTTCAGAGCACGGGCAGCCCAATGACGAAAGCCTACTTGCACGCACAGCCCTCTTTCAGTTCAGAGACATCAGATCCATTTCATTTTCTTAATTCAGGTTGGCTGTGTGATTTCAGCTATGTCCAAGTCTAGCAACAAACGTGTAATGCTTCTGTCTTCTGAGCATACCAAGTCGCTTTGCTATAATGCATCTGATGGGTCAGAGTCCTCCTAAATCATGCTCATCGTAAAGCGATACTGCCATCACATAAATTGAAGCCTTTTAGTGCAGGCCTTTCATCAACTCATAATGCTGTCCATGCCTCGAATGCTGGATGCTTCAGAAAGCCTAATTGTAAGTTCAAGCTATGAAACGCTCATTTTTCTCTTCAAAACTCTTTTGCTCACAATTTCTTGTTGCCCTATGGTGTATATTGATTTTATATATTATACAGCAAGAGAGATAATTGCGCGCAAAGAGCTGCGTGTCATTTAGGAAAAGGGAAAATAAATAAATCTATTTGGTGATAGCGGGAGACGAGCTGAGAGAACGCATGGCAACCTCGCTAGAAAAATACACACCAGTTGCAGGCTCTGCTGTAACCGCAGCAATTACAGAAGTAGTCAGTAGGTTACAAAAGTGCATCGTTCAGTCTCATTCCTGGGGACCCCGGCCATTTGTCTGAACTATATTCTAGCCTTCATTCTTGGCGTGCAGTAAATCTGAAGGTGGGTGTCCCCTTTGTCAGCCTATCATGAAAACTGTACCAGGTGGCTAATCCTCCTTAGGGAACTTGAACCTTGGCAAAGTATCTACCAGAGTCTGAACAGATGCTTAGGCACTCATTAACCAATTCATTTCATCGTCACACACGCTACGCCAGTGTAACATTAAGAGCCTAACCAGCCTTCCTCCCCACCCCCACAACGGAGAGCCAAGACTGAAAATCTGCCCTTCATTTGTTCAATATGGCCTAGGTTTGTAATGCAAGTTTAAGTTTTCCAACTGTCTGGAAACATGCAGATCAGCAACGCAGCACAGCATGACCCCGATTTCAGAGTTTGCAGAACAGTGGGATGCACTTTTTGAATGTATTTTTGTGGTCCGGCTTCCCTATTTATAATAAAACAAGTAGCAGTAGGAAGCCCCTCTCTCCATGGGTCCAATTCTGTAACCGCAGTTAGATGAGTTGTCATCCTTATTGTATTGACAGACTCATTGCTGTAACATCGTGCCCTGCTGCAGAATCAGGCCCTAAAGACCGTAGAGAGCTCGAGGAGGACTTGAACCTTCACTTTGCCCTTCAATGGCACAGTGGGTTTAATGACATTAGCAGATACCTGCGGACTCAGGATCTGGCTTCAGCGGAGCAGGAGAAAACAAAGAAGAAAGGAAGCACACAGCACACAAACCTCAGCAGAAACTCGGGGGAGATCTACCACAGAGCAAGCTTGGGAATCTCAGCGTGGGTTTGGCTGGTTTCAGGGAGAGCATCAGAAGGAACACTGAGCAACCCTGGGCTGAAGCTGGTCTTTTCAGCTTTTGTTCCAAGGCAGAGGTTGGTGGCACAGCAGGTTGTGGCACGTCACCAAGGTGAGGACCTGACACAACCTGCAGCAGAAAAGGGCGCTGTGTCCTCAACCGGACCGATGAGGAACCAGGAACGGCCACGGCCTGCCTGTTTTGTACGGCACTGCGAGCAGAGATGGAAAGATGCAAGGGCCCAGTAAACGCCCCAACCCAAAGCTGCTCGTCCCCGTGAGCCCGGCCGTACCTCAGCACCCTGCGGCCAACAGGTGCCCATCTGCGGCCCCGGCCTCGTGCAGCACCACCCGTCACTTACCTGAGAGCCCCCGCAGGGCCGCCCGCCGAGCAGCCCCGAGCGCTGAGGTCCATCTCCGGGAAATCCCGCAGCCCAAAGCGGGCCGTGAGGCGCCGGGTGAAGAAGAGCCGTGAGTTCCACATGCGCTAAGGCCGGCCCTGCCCGCACCGCCTCCCGCACGGACAGGCCGCACCCCGCGGCGGGGCATGGCGGCCATCTTGTGCGCAGGGCGGCGCCGCCACGTGGCGCTGTTCCCGCCCAGCCGGGCAACATGGCGGCCCCGGCAGCGCGTGCCGAGCGGGAGCGAAGCTCGTCTGCAAACGGCGCGGCAGCAGCTGCAGCCGGTTGCACCTCGCAGCATGAAACGCGGCCTGAAACGCACCGACAAGCTGCGCCGTGCCCAAACACCGCGGTTTGTATTCACAAAACACAGGTGGCTTCGAACTGCCCGTGTCACACCGTGCCCAGCACAGCCAGCAGCGCTCGTTGCAGCCCGACGTCCGGCGCGTGGCTGCAGGGAGCTCGAGGTGCAGCTCCCTCACCGAGGCAGCGCGGTAAGCCTGGCTGTCCGAGCCGTGTCCGGTTGGAACAGCCCCGGCTGCTCCCCCTGTCACAGCTGTCGTTCCAGCCCTTTGCACTCAGGCTGCATCGCTTTCATTACCAAAATAGAAATTTGTGTCCTAAGCGCTGTTACATTACTAATGCTAAATATTTAATTCCCCGGGGCTCTAATTATGGTTGAGCACTGGCAACACTGATTCTACTTTCTAATAACAACTGTAAAAGCAATGTGAGCATTTCTCAATTAATTAAATACATAGCGTACGAGTAACCTCTTGTCATCGTGCCCTCCAGGACCTGTGCTAATTTGTGTGGAATAAAATGTTTGGAAAATTAACTGATATACCCAGCCTGACTGTTGTTGTTCTATTAAATTACGGCCTGCCATACCAGCCTGGTGTAACAAGCTGCATACGGCACGGCTTCCTTATTTCTATGACGGTGCAGTGCTTGGTTGGAATAAACCCACCCAACAGTGCTCAAGCCATTTCCACAGGCCGTGTCCACAAGGCCTAATGAAGCAGGAAGGAGGTGGTCTATGAGTGCTAGCAACAGCAGACTTAGAGCACAGCAGCTATGAAGCACGAAGCCTCGCTCCAGTTTCCAGATCTCACTTTCACCTTCTTTCACATCTGAAATTAAAAGTGTTAATTAAATGACTCTCTCCTGTACAAGTCCCATGGATTAGTTGGTAGTTTACACTTTAGCACGTGGGAATGGACTTGCAGTGTTAAAGCAGCACACAAAGGAGCTCAGAAACCAATTTTTCATCTTCAGCTTGCAGAGCCCAGGCTGGTGGATGGATTTGTTGGCATCCAGGAACAGCTGAAAACACACAGCTCCTCCTTGGCACATTCAGATATCAAGCTGGTTCCTACTGCACGTGCTAACAAGATGCTAACATTAACAAGTGTATATTTTCAGTGGATATGATACAGCCCTAGAGATACCAAACACCCATATACCACTGCATCCTATGCATCCCAGTAAGGAGCAGGGCTTTTTGGTACTAAAGATAGTGCTGATAATTCTAACACTTTCTGTAAAGAAATAGCAAAAAACAAACAAACACCCAAAGATTTAAAAAACTTGTCCATGTTTTTTATTCGTAGCCACCGAATCAGATTCCTTCAGCATTGGCTTTAATATCATGTTTTATTATATTTTATGGCAAGCAATAATAGCAAGGCAAACATAAAAAGTGCTTAGAGCTTTACAGATTAAATGTCCCCAAATAGGGAAGTGAAAGCAGGATGGCCTTAAGGTGAGTAACAGTAAGAGCAACACTTTTGCAACCACACACAACACAGATGATGCTACTAAGAATTTCACATTGCCAAAGCAGTTCTTACCTCTCATTAAATAACACCGCCATACTCAGCTTGCCACGCAAAAGCTGTCTGTGACTTAATTGGAACTATTTTAAAAGAAGATTTGGGGGAAGAAAAAACAAACAAAATCACCTGCAGCCACTGAGCTGGTCAGCGCTGGGACTCCGTGACTTGCTCTCTGTCAGCATGGAGATGGCTGTGCTTTCACCTGGAAGCATTCAGAAAACAACAAACAGCACATTTACAGCAGCACCTGCCTCCCCTGCTGTGTCCCTTCCCACTGATCCCAGGCACACAGCTTCCTCCCACCTGGCACCATCTGGGGCTGGCAGAGGTGTGGCTGCTGCTGCTGGTGTCAGCCCGGCGCTGGGCTTCCTCCAAGGAGTCACAGCAGAAGAACCTGGCCTTCTGATATTTGACCGTATCTGTTCTATAGCCAGTCTGAGGGATTTCATGTACAGCGCACTTAATCGCTGTGTGCTGCAGTTATGAGTCTATTTTTTGTCACACCTTGTAAGGCATTATGTATGAAGCACATTGCACTCATCATTTAAAACAAAACCAGGCCTCCAATTTATGTTACATGAGATTCCTCGCTTGCTACACCAAGCTCTTGGGCACTAGGAGCCGCAAGTCAAACTAAGCAGGATTGCATTTCAGTTTAAATAAAGAAACCAACTGCAGGATTCCTCTGGCACCGAGCAATCTGGGATCCTCAGTCAGCATTACAACGCTATTTTTTCTCCAGATAAATAGAACCAGAACATACAATTACCATCAAATCAAAGTCTCGGGTCTTCAGCATTTGTGTGCAGGTGTGGCTATGAAATGTATACAGAAAAAAACCAAGGGCACAAGCAATGCATCGCAGCAACAGTTCCCTTCCTAAAGACAGTTTTATTTAACGGTGTAAAAACTGAAGTTACCTTTACTCCTATTAAAAGTATCTCGACTTGTCTGACTGGCAATAAACCCTGGCAGCATTCTGCTCACATACTGGGTTTTAAAGAACATGCAGCGTGTGTCAGCTCCAATAAAAGCGGCGCAGCTCTTTAATTACTCCATTCGCCCAGGAGCTGCTTTAACAAAGTATTTTTCCGCACGTGTAAAACTGTAAAATAAAATAAAATAATCAGTCATCTGTGTGCAACGACTGCTCAGCATCTAACAATAATGGATATACTGAAGAATAGAAATGTCAGTTATGCCAAGCCTGTAATTCTCAGTGACTGACTACAAAGTACTTGTAGCCGGAGTTAAGCTTTTAAAACTCTAACCCTAATCAATCATAAACGTAGGAATAAAAACTTCGTGGCCTTTTGTGAAATCTGAAACACTGCTGCACAACTTGAAACAACGTTTCTAACTTCTTCTGAATCACACCGCATTCTTCCCACGTCAAATATGTTCTCCTGCATGAAAGCAGGCTTGCATATACACGTCAAACCATAACAACACCCCTCTGAACACACGAGCTAATTATACCTGGCATCTGGGACCTCCCCGATAACATATTGCTCGCCTGAGAGCAGTAGATACCCAAGCTGGCCAAAACCAAAGTTGCACAAGATTCAGAAGGTGAAGTGCAAACAACCGCTTTTCCCTTTTGCAGCGCCTGCACCCTGAGCCTGCTGCTGAAGAGCCATCTCTCCAGGCTGCATAGAACTTTGAATTGCACGACTTGCACGCATTTATTTCAACCTGGGTGACAGCACAGCAACAAAAAGCCCATTAAGAAGAAAAAAAGGCAGATAACCGGATGCGATCAACTTGCCACCGCTTTTTTTGTGATGCGTTGGTGAATGGGTGCCAGCTGACTGATCTTAGCAGAGGACAAACCTCATTTACACACAGCAGGACGCTGACAGATTATTTTAAACCTAATAATTATTTCTAGCAATGAGGCGACGTTCCACTTTGCAGCAGTGCACAAAAGACAGTCACTCTGAAAAAAAAACAAACCTCATGTGCTGCTTTGATTAATTGGCGCAGGGTTGGATGGATGGAGGAAATAAACCCACCTAAAGCCAATGAAACAGCACACTCCTTGGAACTGAGCGCGGCGATATTAAACAGCAGTTTAGAAAAAGGCTTGATTGTAGAAGTGAGGAGACTTGCCAAATTAGTTGGTTTTGTTCCACTTGTCCCAACTGTTTTTGTTGTCGTTTTTAAAGGAAGGACTCAAGGAAACGTGCCTAGCAGTTCAGTGGGAGCTGCCATGCCCCGGCTCTTTGTTACACTGAGGTACCTCCCTCTCTTCTAAGCCAAAAGCACGACTAAGGAAACTCAGTCCGAGCCCAGGTGTAACAAAAGCCACAGAAGCCCGCAAGGAATTCTTCCACCCCACTCAGCCATTTGATCAAGCACGCACAGCTACGAAACCATTTCACATGCCTTCAAAATCCCAAAGTGCTAAAAAATCTACTATTCCTTTTCTGATCATTTCTAATTATTCATTACTCTTATTAAAAACTTGCACTTTAGACACTGTCAATAACCGATCTTTATCCCCATATACTGGCAACACGTATTGCCTTGAAAACGTTTTGCTATGTCTGGAATATGAAAACAGTCTCATAAAACCAACTGCTGTATTAACAGACAAACAGATTTCTGTCAGGAACGCCTCTTGTTCAACCGAGATTGAACTCAAGTTAGAGGAGTTTGAAAGTAAGAGTCGAATCCTATTTAGGAAGGTAAAATGTGTTTTGTCCAACAGATCTGTGGCGAATGTACAGAGAAACCACACGTTTGTAATAATGAAAATAAATCATTACATGCCTGGGATCCTGATGTATTCATACAGAATGCAGCAACCACTGAAGAGCCAGAAAGTCTAGTTGAAACCAACCTATTATTTGGTGTATTAATAAGAAAAAATAAAAAATTATATACATATATATATATACATACATATATATACACACACACATATATCTGCTCTGAAATTTTGTTTTCTTTTAATTGCTACATAAACAATGTGACAGTCTTAACTATAATACTTGATCATTTTAAGTGCTCAGACATAAAATTTTACTCACTGGCATAACGCAGCCATGACAGTGCTCCACATAAGACAGATGTTATTTTACAGTACTGGTTTAATTATGTATAACTATATGGTATTAACACTTGAGTAGACAAAAAGGGTGGTTAGAAAGCCACAAGTATTTCATTAAGTATTTTAACATGGGTATGACAATGGCTCACATTAGGATGTGAGGATTCCAGGCTGTCTGAAGGAGCTCTGTAGGCTCAGCCCTCAGCAGCCACAGATGGGTCAGCAGTCCTTGGGACATGGTGCTTCACTTCTGAGCACAGAGAGCTCAGCAGGGGCCTGACCTCAGGCTGCTGTCACAGCGCTCAGCCCCGTGTCCAGAGCCACCCTCACCTTCACCTTAGAGACTGCATTAGTAGCAAACTGAGGATTTTGGAAATCATGTGGTCTGCCTCCTTGAGCTACACATGCGCTGAGCACTGCACTGCAAGGAGAGGCTAACGTGATTAAGAAACAGTTTGATAGATGAGCTCGCATTTTTTCCCTGGTGTACAGCAGTGCATAGCCAAATTAACTGAAAACTTGGCAGGAAAGCCACACTTTTTTGATGTGACTCACACAGTCACATCACACCTAGCATTTCTTTTCATCCACAATTGTTAAATACTAGCCACTCTAAGTGTATGCACAGTCCCCGGCCTGGGATTATCTGCCTTAGTCCTAAGAATGCCCAAGTCTCATCTTCTCATGCTCCTACTTTTGAGGCTAGCAAGAGGCTTGGGAACAGCTTTGGTCTGAAGGTACCGTGACACAGCAGTGCTGCTGGGGATACATCAGCCAGGGGAAGCCGTCCCTGATGTGCACCAAGTTCTTCTCCAGATACCATGTTATTTTCCTCCCTTACACACGGCACATGAGAGAGGCCAGTGCATACTTCCTCATTCTTTTGCTCAGAACCAATTAAAAGGTATCAAAATGCAGCACCAGCTGAGGTAGAAGCTCAGTCCTTTCTGAGACTGAATTCTTTTCATCTAGCAGTGCCCCAAGAGGAGACACGAGCAAAGTTGCTGCTCTCAGGTTTCTGACTGCTCAGAAAGCCTCTTGTTCTTTGTCTGCCCAAATCTTGTTAATGGGACAGCACCTACAATCCACAGTCTTTATGAAAAAAAGGGACAGGTTTGAAGAAACGTGCTGGTTTTACCCAGAATGCCTCCAGTACCAATGATCACCCATACTGGCACAGGGAACATCAAGAGCTTGCATGTCTTCCTGGATTCCTGCCCTTACTGCAGGAATCAGACAGACCAGCAGCAGTCAGTAGGCAGACAGGCTCTGCTGCAGAGGCAAGAGCTCTTCCCATTTTGCTAAAAGCTGGTCAGGGCACCAAGGGTCAAAAGCCATCTTCTAAGGCATGGTTAAACTATCTCTCTAGTGAGTGTGTTCACACAACAGTGTGTTTGCGATATATGGAATCATCACCATTTGAGCATCTTTACCACAGAGGATTTCCCTGAAATCACCATCCCCTGTTAGCTACACACCCTCACACCACCTCTCTCCACTCACATTGAAGAGTACAAGTCACAGAGCAAAGGTTTAGTTTACATGATCCAGTACGTCTCTGAAACACGAATGTTACACTCAACACAGCTCCACCACTTTCCAACAGGTCAATTGTTTTACCTTAGAGATGCAGCTGCACCTGCTGAACACACCAAACCACTGCCACCAGCTCAACTCCTCTGTTGGTGACACCCCTTCCCAGGCAAGCCATCGATGCAGCTGGTCTGCGTGCTTCCTGCTCTTCCATCAGAATGACCCAGGCCAGCAGCAACCAGCATGTGATAACCTGATCAGCTTGTGCTGCATTAGTTCTGGGTGTGCTCAGGAAAACAGTTCAACTTCCTTGCGTAACGGGAGTGATAACCTGCAAGAGAGCAAGCAAGTGTGCACGAAGCCTCCTTTTTAACCAGCACAACAGCTGACAGAGGAGGCTGTATCTCTTGCCTTCTCTGAAGTTAATCCCAGTGGTTTAAAGCAGACTAGTGGAGAAAAACAAAAACACAAAACCAGTGACAACACATACGGATCTGAAATTACTCTAAAATGCAACTCCAAGGACACATGAGTTCGACTAGAGTCAGAGTATAAGCCAGATACAGTAGGTTGAGTTATAGTTGAAAAGACTGAACGGAGGAAGTAAGAGTTAATAATTCTTAGTTTGGCATCACAGGACATTCCCAACAGTTTGTCTCTCCTCCAAAGAATTGTGTTTTGGCAATGCACCTATTCACAAAAATCACTGCACAAGTCACTTGTAATGGAGGGGGGGGGAAGCAAAGAAAGTAAAGCACCTTCCTTTGTAATGCTGTTAGTCTGAAAACTAAAGAAGGTTTTACAAAGCGGTAAAATACGCTGATCAACACATGAAAGGACAAAACCTGGTTCATTCCTTATTTGTTCAGGAATTACTATAAAGAAACACTTTGCAGGAGGCTACGGCAACAGTAATTTAGACAATAACAAATTGAGTGCTGTAAGAATAACTGTTTC
Source organism: Excalfactoria chinensis (assembly GCF_039878825.1). Lineage (NCBI taxonomy): Eukaryota > Metazoa > Chordata > Aves > Galliformes > Phasianidae > Excalfactoria > Excalfactoria chinensis. The sequence goes on from NC_092835.1 coordinate 14,929,143, forward strand.
ATTGTGGGAAAAAAAAAGAACCCTGGCAAGAAAACTTCTCACATGGCATTCAACAGACTTTCAAATAAATGGGTGAGGTATGCAAGTTCAATTAGTCCAGAAATAAAGACCTTCCAGCGGTTTACCATAATGACAACATTGTATAGAAAGACACAATAACTCTTTGTATCCTAAAAATTGTCAGTTTCATTTTACAAAGATAACCTCCAAAAGCATCTTGTCACGACGATCGAGTTTTGAGGTAAAAAAAACCAACAACCTGTCATTTGATAAAATGATGAAATTAACTGTCATGAGAACCACTTACGCACTCCTCTTTCCTGCTGTCCTTCTCATCTTGGCAGCAACTGATAAGAAGATTTCAGGGAGGTTCGGTCATTGACGGCAGGATCTAGAAGAGAAACAGCTCTACATACAGTTAGCGTTCCTATTCACAGCTTCTAGTTACTGCATTTCACTAGCTTGCGCTTAATTAGTTCCCTTCTGCCAGTGACATGAGCACAATGGACAAACTATTTCATACAAATCACTGTTCTCAGCTGCAATTACACCTTACTCCATAAAAATATTGCCTCTTAATAGTGTATTCAGAGGTAACATTTACACGGCCCTGTTATCTACCGACTAAGAATTGTTAACATCAGCCAGTAGGAACCACACATCCCTCATTATCACACAGTTCATTACTTAGGGCGCATGGCTGAACGTGAAGCTGTTACACTGCTATGTAACTTCTGAAAAAACACCACATCATGGGAAAAAGAGCAGAAAGATGCAATGGCCGTCAGAACTCAAGAACAGCGTGTTTTCCCAAAACCATTACCTGAGATTCTGTTTAGCTAAGCAAGCAGCTTCGTGGGCTGGTCAGTGAAAAGACCCGAGCCTTGTATCCCCAGAAGACTGCAGGACAACCAAGCTTCCACCAAAGTAAATGGATTCCCACACTGAAGCCATCACAGTGCACCTCCAGGTTTCTGCAGCTCACAGCAGATCTCTAGCTGGCTTCTGGCTTCTCTGCCTTCCACACACCAGACACATCAACTGGCCTTAAGAGGCAGCCGAGTTCTTCACACCAAGAACACCTTCATGCAAACAGCTTCTGCCTTTTTCCACCTTTCTTTCTCCAGTCCACGCTACCATGCAGTCACTGCACTGACGCAACAACTGCACTTTCTCCTACTGCCCTGCAGCAGCACATCTGCTGATGTGAAGATGGCAAGAGGGGTCTTCATCCTTACAGCAATCTCGCTGCCTTTTGGACAGCAACTTGCTTCCTTTTTCATGCTGAGCACTGTAAGGACAGAGCATATGGTCCTTCGAAGGGACATCAAATAAATATGACAGGTCAGTGCAATCATTGCATTGAGTGAATTCAAATGATGCCGTATCTAAAATGAAGTGTGTGCACATAATAAAGATTCAAACGACAAAGCCCCCTACCCTTTACCCCTCCTTGAATTATTTATGAATTCTGAAACTCCAGCTGTTGCCACCAACCCAAGGACATTACCTCATCCTGGGAATGACATTTCCTACTAAAAGATAAGTTAAAACAACAACAACAAAAAGACATCGGAGCTTCCTTAAAAGTAAAATAAACAACAACAAAAAAGAAAGCATAATGCCTCTTTCCCCAGCACTGAAAATACCAACAATCATTTAAGCTCTTGTTTCTCAACTTGTTTCCATAAGGCCAAATGCAGATCTCAACACTCATGCACTCACTCAGTCATTCATTTTGAACTACAGCAGTTAGGCCAGATCCCTCAAAGCACCCTGGGTCCTCCTTGCTGACTGGTATGGCGTGGCTCTCTCTTTCTATCAGCCCACCATACACCCCGTACCACCATGTTGAGTGAAAGCTTCTAGTACATAATGTGCTCTTTGTAAAAAAAGTTAATATTCCGCATGCAAGTCTTCTGTAATGAAGAATTATTTGTGCGTTAATTACAGAAAGAAACAAAACCAGCAATTTCAGCACAAGAAGTTCAGGGCACAAGGAATAGATTTCAATTAGCTGTGCCTTTTAGATTAGCAAATTCTGGATGGTGTTGACCACTTACAAACCAGCTTTACTCAGGTGCCATGACACATCAGTCCTTCGATTTCCATGTACGGATGTGGAGCTGGGAGGTGTCAGGGAGTTTGATTTCTATCACCTACATTTCCATGTCCTCCCCACATCCTGCACCATTTTGGGACGCACGACCCCTAATTATCAACCCTAACCTATATTCAGTCTTGTATGGCTTAGCTGTCGGCTCTTCTCTACCACAAATTAGATTACTTCATTTTTACCCATTAGCTTTATTTCACAGAGTTACCTCATTTACTTTCACCTAACTGAACTGAGTTTATGTTCTGCTGGTAGGAGATTCCAAATGTTACCAACGAGCATTTGAGATGTGGGGGTTTCAGTTTGTTTTCTCTTTATTAATCACCTGAAAACAGCCTAGCAATCGCAGCAGTTCTAATGCTAAATGGAGACACCAAGAAATGCAAGAGCTTCCAAGTTCCCATCACCAGAAATCTCCGGTATCACCCGCTGAGCTCACAAGCCATTTGTCAGCTTCCTGCAGCCAAGAACGCACCGTTTGGCCTTGGTGCCAAGTATGCCGTTCAGGCCTGAACCGGAATGCCACGCAGGCAGGTATTTAACAAGCAAACACGTCTTGGGGAAAGGCAGCAGAACAAGCTACCTGGCTTGCAAGTAAAACAAGCCAGTGACGTTCAAGAAAAGCCCACTTTGGTTCAGCAGGACCTCTCCAGCAGTATCTGCTTTTGTTCAGTTTGGCATCACTAAGCTCGTGCAGTGTTATCCAGGAAAAGCAGATGTGGATAAAACAAACATTTATTTGCCCTTCGGACTGCAATAGATCTGGCACCCAGCCCCAATCTGCCTCCCTCTTCCTCGCTACTGTGGGAAAACTACGCAAAGGAGTCGTCCCCTTCCCACCTCCTGCTGCTAGCCAGAAAAAACAAAAGGAACAGGAATACAAAGGACAGTCAGACAGTTTGGGATGGCTGAACCACTGCTGATGAGTTTAATGTCTCCAGTCGAACCCTCGCCTGCAAAAGCCCCCAGTGAGGTTATTACTCTCATCATTAACGGCTCACCAGTGTTCTGCAAACCCCTGGTGATACACATAAAACCACTCAAACTAAACATCCTTCTGCAAATTAACAGATTATGAAAAACAGGAACATCTCTCAGATTGCAGGGTTGGCATTTCATTCACAGTGCCACAGGTTCTCAAGTGAAATCACTTTCTAGCTGTGCTAGAGGATGACATTTGCAAAAATCCCGTTTCTAGGAAGACATCCTTCTCAAGATTTCTCACAAGCTACTTGGATGCAACTGAAGTCGCCCCTCAGAAAATAAGGAATGTCATCTTATGGCCCAAACACCCTCACTAAACGCTCCCGGCTACAGTCTTATTTCATAACAGACGCATTATACACAAACACCTCCAAAATGTCGTTTGGTGCAAGTCTGCATTACACAGCCACTTCTACCCAGTGTTTTGCAGTGCCTTCCTTCCCAGTGTTGCACGGCGCTCCCAAATACAAGTGACAAATTGATCCTCTCCTACGATAGCTTTTCTAGCATTCGATATATTTAACGTTAAGAAAATTGCACCCCAACGTGGTCTTTAATCTAATCCTTACCCTGAACAATTGAAGTACATCCGTATTAATCTATTAGATGCTTTCCCACACCACACCTATGGCACTGCATAAATTACTGTAATATAAATGAATTACTGCTTGAAAATTCTCATTCTGTAAGGAACATGTGGTGTTACAAGGCACCAGAAAGAAAAATGTGCACCACGGTAACTAAGTTTTATAACACAGTATATCCAGCTTCTCATAAACCAGCTATTCTAAATTGTTAAAGGATGAGAATATTAGACTGATCGTATAGAACAAACATCAATATGTCCGAGAAGTCAATAATATGAAATTAAATCTGCAGTTTATTTAGATACATTTCCATGCTCATATATGCGAAATCCACTTTAAAAATGCCATTAGGCTAGCTGAAGAATATTACTGCTAGAGACATTAACACCAGCAGTAATTCTATCTCTGTCCTGGATAACTTGCATTTTTCTCTTTAATCATCTGATCTGCTGAACTAACCAGAGGAAGGAACTTGAAGAAAATAAGCAATCAAACAAGCACCAAAAAAAAAACCAGCAGCTCCGTTCTTCGTGCTGCACGTTGCTACTGTTTAAGTACAACTTGTTTAAAGCTGCACAATTGCACTACCTAACAGTAAAGAATGAAAAGCTTCTTGCTACAAGCTAAAAAGAAAGTCTTTACCATGCTCCTTGAAGAGCTCATTTTCACATTACTCAGGCTTCATTATGCTGAATCAATATTCGTTTAGTCACTGGGGTTATTGACATATTTTAAAATAAAAGTATACCCTTCAGCTACTGCACTCATTACGGGTAATTTGTCTTGTCAGGGAGCAGGGAATATTATCCCAGTCTTTCAGGGGCTGACAGCCCATGGAAATACCTCCCCTTGGTTACAACTGTAAATAATTTTAAGGTAAAATATTTAAAAATCAATGACTGTTTCCTGCGATCTGTCACAAACAAATCAATCATCATCTCCGCAGCCAGAGAGTATGATTCCAAGGATATGAGAGCAGATGAAATGAGGGATTCTAGCCAAGAATTACAAAATCACTTCACATAATGGTGTCATCATTTAAACACTTAGCAGTCACTGCAACTGCCACTCATTACATCCAGTTGGGCAGAACCCCAAGGAAGAGGAGGGAAAACGCCATTGCTGTTATGCAAACAAACACTGTATTTAAATGGTTGACCTGTTAGAAAATAGCACAGAGATAACAGTTCGGTTTGTCTCTCCACAAAAGCTCTAAAAAGCTTTTCTTTCTCAATGGGAAAGTCTCCATAAATGAGCGCCTTGGAATAGGAAGTGTTCTAAAACAAAAGTAGGCTTCACAAAAGGCATGCAATGATATCTGGTAGCACCCCTGCTTCTAAAAATATTTCCATCTCCTTCACTCCAAATTGCTCCTAACAGAATTACACGTCAAATTCTCCAGAGATCCAGAAAGGAAAATTGTCTGGAGTACCTTTGTCTTTTAAAGACCAACAAGGATTTCAATGCTTCTTTGTCCTCTCCAGATCACATTTCACATCTAATTTTCATTAAGCGCACACCAACTCAACTTTAGCATAGGTAACCGCTGCAGAATACGGGCCAGGAGGGAGACAGTCATAACCTACATAAATTAATTGATGGTATATTTTCAACTCGCACTCAAAGAGATTAACTGTTGTGCATGGAATTACATTTGTATAAAGGATCAATTTATACATAAAGAATTAATCACCGTGCGGTCAAAATGCTATAAACTGCTCTTTGTAAATGTGAATCATTCTATTTGGATAGAATACTGCTAATACTCGGGCCAAAATCACTTCCTCGTTCACTCCCCACCTCAGCACAGACTGCATTTCCACCCTGACACTGCCATGCATCAGACACATCTCTGCAGATCAGCTACGATAAAAAGGCAGCAGACAGGATGCAATTGTTGTGCAACTGCAACCATAGGCCAAAGCCTTGTGCTCCTTGCACAAACAACTCCCAAACACCCATGGAGTGCTTCACTTTAGAGCCTATAATTTGAGCTCTTAATCTTTAATGTGCAGCACTCGTTATCACACATTCATTTTAATCACATTAACCTTACCAACTCGTATTTCCAAGTATTTATCTTGCAACTATAAGACTGAGGAAAAAAAAATGCAATCAAAAGATGGAATTATTTCCTCTTTCCTTGCAAAGAATATATATATATACATATATATATATACACACACACATATATATATATTCTTTATAGTCTTTTCAAAATATGAAAGAATAGGGCATATTCTACAACTAAGCAAGCTTCTCCAAGATAGGCATTCCTTTCATGTAGGTTTTAAGTCTTCTACATGGAAAACACACATCTCTAAGACTAACTCTTTATTGATATGCATCAAAATCAATGTTGCTTGTAGCAAGGTAGAGAGACTCTCTTCTGAGCAAAATAAACTATTAAAAAAGAAACTAAAGTCTTGGGCCAAAAGAAACCATTACTGGCTTTGAGGCTAACCAAGTGCAAGAAAACTGCATGTACCAGCTGAGAAGTCAATCAGCTTCTCCTGGGGAAAGGCCCCTTTATTGTGAAAGGAAAGCAGGGGGTGGGGAAAAAGAAAAAGAAAGGAAGAAAGAAAGAGCAGCTCCTAGAAATGAACTGCAACACCACACTACGGAGGGCATTGCTTCCCTGGATAAAATCTCAAATGAAGCTGTCCGACAGAGACAGCCTCAGCACCATCAGCCCTTTTCAATCTCCTCACTGGCCACCAGACCAGAGAGAGACCCCACTTACCGCATGCAACGCCTTCGGTACGGCGCAGTGCTTCTCTGCCCCGAGCGGCTGCAGCTCTCCCCAGCGCTGCTCCCCTGAGCCATGCTGTTATTGCTCGTGGCCATTAGCCAATTAGGTGGGTCAAGAATCACAGCAGACAGACCAGATCCATTCCTCCTGCACGCCAGCTCTCCTATTTGCAAAAAAAAAGAATGCAATGACTCTTTCCCAGCATCGTAAGGCCCTTAAATATTAATAATAACTAAGTCACATCTCCTAGACAACACTGTCAAATCTTTTCATGCAATATTTGAGACTCATTGGGCTCAGGAGGCAGAACTCCCAAGTTCAAAATGGAAAAGGCTCGCAGATTCCACCTTTGGAGGCAAGGGGTCCCAGAGGGCTGCGCTGCAGTGGGCAGCACACGACAGCTCCCAGCCAAGGATCCCTGGGAAGGAAGGGCAACACATGCTGCAGCACCGCAGACAAACAGATATTTCTTAGGTCAGCATTATGAGTGTTATTTTCTGCTGGACAAAGCATTAAGTTATTGTAGCAGCTAAGAACTATGAAGGACAACGGATGTGTCTTTCTGGTCAAGAATAAGAACCATTTATTGAATAAAAAGGTATTGTTCTTCACTGTGACTTTCTCAAGTCATACAAAAACTTGCAGACAGCACCACATAAAGAAATGATGCTGTCTTGCAGACAAGCTAACAGCACTTCCTCTAATGCCCAGTTCCCCCATTTACTCTTCTTACTCATACTGTTTATTTGAGCCACTAGCCCACGTACATTTATTAAAAGCAGTTCCATATGACCAGTGACCAATAATGCAGTGCATAATCAGTTACAGCATGCAGCCTTACTGATAAAACAAAACTATCAGCAACACTACCTAACGGCGTTTGTAAGATCTCCATGTTCAGGTGTTCTGAAAGGAGGACTCTTCTTCCATCCATGAACTGCTGAGCTGCTTAAACTGGTCTCGCTGGGCTCATCTAGAGAGAGAGAAGAAGAAAAGAAAGGAAAACATAACTATTACAATGTTTGCCATCTGCACCACATGACAGCTTTAAAAGAAACAGGACTAACACTGGAAACATTATTTCTGCTTTTGGTTACAGACAGAAGCCAGCAGCACAAAGGACAGTGCCACTGCTGCAAAGCTTTATTTAATGAATCATCCTGTACACAAAACAAATCACTATGGATTAGCTCTGAATAGGACATGGCTAAAAACTGCTGCAAGCCCAAGTGCATCCTGGCTTCGGACAAGTCTCCTGCATTCAGGTGTGCTTGCTTGAGTGGAGGGCTGGATTCATTCCCCCATCACAGAGCTCTCTGCTTCTCCTCTTGGCTATGCTCTGCCAAGGCAAAACACAGGCATGGGGAGATCAGGGAAAGGGAGCCATAATGTTATCTCTAGTTATCTATATGATATCAAATTCTCTCTAATACCCCTTACAACCAAGGATAAAGGACAGAGCAACACAAGGGGCACTTCATCCACTGATCTAATAGAAATGTTAAAACCCACACACACCATGTTATTACCACATCCTACTGGATGATGTTGGTTCTGTGTTAGCTAAGAGTTGCACCATAACTAAAGCCAAATGGCAACCAAAGGTCTGGGAAATATGGAAACTCAATGGAATTTGATTAATAAATCAGTTATAGCACAAATAACTTGCTTTGGCTCGAAAACACAACAGTCTATTAAGTGATATGTGTACGGACAACAACTTAAATCCAAGTATTTCCAGGAAGTGCAAAGGCTTCCAGGCTGGCAAACAGAGGCACTGAGGTTACACACACACACACACACACACACACACACACACACACAGAGGCCACATGATGTGCCACAAGCTGAACAAGGAAACAAGCTGGGACTGCAGACTCCTTGCTCCTTTGCTGCTACCAAGTCTTCCCCATCATCTTCTCGGTCCATCTAAAACTCCTCAGCCATCCTGCAGCCTCTCAAATAACCACACAGGTTGCCTTGGTGTTAGTGCTACCAGAGGACTCGATAGCATAGTTTATAGCACAGAGGATATCAGCTGGTGTTTAACTGGAGCGAGAAATTAAATACAGAAATACACTTAAGAAAAAGCAAAGAGCCAGCTGAATAAAAGTGTCTGAAAAGTGCCTTTTCCAACCCAGGCTGTACAGAGCTGCCTCATTCCCAAGAGGCATCCACACAGGAGCATGGAGAGGCTGCGCTCCTGCCCAGCCAGCAAGGAGCAATTCCGGCACCGTTAACATCATAAAGAAGTTGTAGGCATCTTTTTATAATGACAGAGTATTCTTAATAAAAGCTTCAAGCAGGTTTTATAGCTGCATATTATCCAATGAAACCAGTAATAAACAGCACTGTAGCGTTATTTAGTGCAACTCCAATACGCCAAGAGTCACAACCTTGGCGTTATTTATCGCACTGGCTGCAGCGTTAGCTCCCAGCTTTACAGTAGCAGCCGTAGCCATGCTGTCCCAGCACACCACCATCTGGATATTGATACTTTGTTATGGGATATGAAAGAAGAGCTTAGTTACCTAATGCAGCTTAATTGAAAACAGAAGACCTCAACGCCACGCGTTATTCTGTACAAAATTAAACATGAAGGGCACGGAAAGTTTCATGGATGCCAGCACAGAATGTTTGAGAGGTAAATGTTGGTATGTGACAGAAACACTGAGAAACACCAAAAAAGCTGTGCTTACGGAACGAAAAAGCTGTGAAATGCCTCCTTCGGGAGGAGCAGGAGATCAATCCATCACATTCGGTAGCACAGTGCAATTCCTGTTCCCTGGATCAGCCTGGAAGCTCAGACTGGCTCCGTGCTTTGAAACAACAGCTACCCCTCACCTGCTCCTTCAGCACAGGGAGGCAGCTGCCAGCAGAGGTGGCTGCTGGAAGGGAAAACTGGGTGAGACATAAAGGAGCGGGCTTTCTTTCTACCCCCCACCCCTTCACTATAGCCAATCATACTTACCACATATGCCCAAGGAACGGTAAGCAAAATTAACCTTAAAGACATACTTAACTTAGTCCATATCGTGGCAGCAAATTCACTCGTGCACGTTTTTATTACACACACCCAAGAGGGTTTTTTGGTGCAATTAAGAAAGGATAAAGAGCGATAATCAGACTTCTAGCAAACAAACAAGAAGTGATTTTGCCTCCAAAGGTTTGCTGAAAGAAAACAAGGTGAAGGTCTGCCTGCGTTGCACTGTACCTGAGTGCCAGCACAATGAAGCTGAGCCAGCAGCCCACAGGGCTGTGCCTCTGAGTGCGAGCAGAGCGCTGACAGGCAGAGTGCAGGGAGCTGAACTGCAGGGATGAGGGGAGGGCTCCCCAGATCCATGCCATGCTGAGAGCCACGCAGGACTCACACTGCATGCACAGCCCTGCACCTCCTGGCGTCCCACCTGGGGCAGCAGCAGCAGCATGCACGGCAGTGCCTGCAGGAGGGCAGCCCACAGCTCAGTGCCAGAGCGTCGTGCAGGTGCTTTTAGCTCCTGCCCAGTGAGCTCTGCGTTGTAAAGTTCGTTCCACAGTACTGTGAAGGTGAGAAAACCAAAATCTTCTTTTCTTTACAATTAAAAATATATATAAATATAAATAAATAAATACACAGAAACGCATATATACGTAAGTTTTGTTCTTGCTGATGCAAGTTGTACCTTCAGACGTACGACATAAAGCACTCCTAGCTGCCAGTTTCTCCCGCAGCCCAAAGTCTTCCTCCTGTGTGGCTCGTAGGGGCAGCCTGGCACACAACGGCTTTTCCCAGGGCCTCCAGGCAACGCGTTCACAAACTATGGGGGAAACATCGTTCAGGACGAGTATGGTACGTCAGGAACTGCCATACAGAAATACCAGGAAGGGGCTGGAAATCACCTCCATCTCTCCGCCTAGGGAAGAAGGAAAAAAACAAACACCCAAACGCTGAAATGATCCTCGTGCATCTCCCTTCATAACTCACGCTGAAAGGTGACGTTTTTCTCCGGATCTTAATTAAGATAACGATGCACACCTGTGCCGGCACTCTCTGCCAAGACGCCATTATCCGTCAGCATCTTTTCAGTGCATCCAAAACCCAATAAAACGCACACGCATCAAAAAAAAAAAAAAAAAAAAAAAAAAAAAATGAAAAAGAGAAAAACGAAAGCGAAGAAACTCGCGGTGTTTTCTCTTTCGATGCGTTTCGGATCCGAGGCAGCTGCACCTGCGAGGGCCGCCATCGGAGCAGGCTGCCGTTCGTGCTGCCGGCAGGGAAAGCCGCGCCGAGCCCCGCGCCGCTCCCGGCAGCCGCCCGACCGCGTCCGCGAGTCCTAACAGGGATCACGGCAAAAGTAAAGGCGCAGCTTCGGCTCCGCGGCGCTTCGTGCCCGCGCTCGGTGCCGGCCGGGCCAGAAAGTTCAGCAGCCGAGAAATTACGTTAACAAACAAACTACCGGCAGACAGGGCGGGCAGGGCGGGACGCAGCCCGTGCTCGGGGCGAGCCTCCCGCCGCACGGAGCGCCTTCCTGCCGGAGGGAAGGGCAGGGAAGGGCCGCGTAGATACAGCGGGAAACAGAAACGTCGGTCCGCGAAGGGCGTCCGAGCGGCGCGGAGCGGAGACGACAGCAGCGGAACCGCCGCGGACGGAGCGCTCCGGGTCCCGACCGACACCACCGCGGCCTTACCGCCTCCTGCGGGCGCCGCTCCCATTAGCGCCAGGCGGGGCGGCAGCCGGCAGAGAGGCTCCGGGGCGGAGGCCTCGCGCAGTTACCTCGCCGGCAGAGGGCGCCCCGAGCGCCGGGGCAGAGAGGCTGTGGGCAGCGGAGGCAGCGCCGCGTCCCGTCCCGTCCCGTCCCGCTCCTCACCTGCCGCGGGCAGGAGGTGCCCGTCCCGTCCCGTCCCGTCCCATTCCATTCCGTTCCGTCCCGTCCCATCCCGGCCCGTCCCGCAGCGCCTCCACACGCCGCCCTGTCAGCGCCGAGCTCCCGCGTGCCGCCAGCGCCCCGCCACTCCCCCACCCTCGTTCAACCCCCCGCGGAGCGACGGCTCCGCCAGCCAATGGGAGGAGGAGAGGGACGGCCGGCCGCGAGGAGACGGCCAACCGGATGCCGGGAGGGGCGGGGGCGGGTCCCGCGGCAGCGGAGCCCGCCGGGAAGTGTAGTGCGGGCCGCGCCCGCCCCGCCCGCAGCCGCGCCCGGTGCCGCCGGCCGATCCCGACGGTCGGGGTTCGAAGCCCGAACCCGGCGCGGGCCCCTCCCGGGAAGGCGCTGCCGTTCGGCTGCGGGGAGGCGGCCGGAGCCCCTGTCCCGGCCCGCCCCTGTCAAACGCCGCCCCGAGCCGGCAGCGGGGCCGGGGGACTCGGGTCAAGCACCGGAGTAACGAGATTCCCCCGGCCGGGGACCGGGAGAGCGACCGGCGGGGGTGACCCGGGCCGTTCCCGGTGGGAAAACAGATCCAAGCGATCGCAGAGGATCGCGGCCGCCGATCGGCGGATACTCGGCGCCGTCCGTACGGCCCGATCCGCCCCGGTTCCCCACGAGGGCCGCGCTCCCCTCCTAACCAACCCCCCGCCCCGCCCAGCCCCGGCCCGGTCCGGCGGCACCCGACGGCGCGGCTCCGCGGTCGGATCCCCGCGTGCAGCGCGGCACGGCCGTCCCACCTTCGGCGGAGGGAGGGGCGGCAGGGGAGGGAACCGGGCGCGCGATCCATCTCGTGCCGCTCCGCTCCGCTCTCCCCGCCGCTCGGCACACGCCGAAAGTTGCGGCCGCGCCCGCACGGCCCCGCGCTGCCCGCGAGCTCGCGCTCGGCGCGGGGAGGGCGGGAGCGCGGAGCCCCGGCGCTGGTTGGGCCCCGCCGCGGGTCCGGGCCCGGCCCGGCCTCCTGACAACACCCCGCGAAGGAGGAGCCTCGCCGGGCCGCGCAGAAGGCGTCAGGAGCTGCGATTTCCAACTTAGCATCTTGGCAGGACCCCGCGGAAAGCGAGAGCGGGGAGGAAGGGGAGGGAGGGAAGGGAAAAAAAAAAAAAGAAGGGACCCCCCCCCCCGCCCCCATCACCCCCCCGCCGTGCGAGGGGCAGAGACAGAGCGGGGATCGCAGCACAGAGCGGGGGCAGAGCGAGCGGGAAGCGGTGCCCAGCGCGGGGCGCGGAGCGGTGCCGCTGCCCGGCTGGCGAGGGCGGCCAGCCCCGGCCCCAGCCCCGGCCCCAGCCCAGCCCGGCGCGGCGGCTCCCCCGGGCCCGCGGGTGTATGTGTGCGCGGGGCCATGTCGTATCCTCAGGGCTACTTGTACCAGCCGTCTGCCTCCTTGGCTCTCTACTCGTGCCCGGCGTACAGCACCAGCGTGATTTCCGGACCCAGGACCGATGAACTTGGGAGATCTTCTTCGGGCTCCGCTTTTTCCCCTTATGCCGGATCTACCGCCTTCACCGCCCCGTCCCCGGGTTACAACTCGCACCTCCAGTACGGCACGGACCCGGCCGCCGCCGCCGCCGCCGCCTTCACTTCCTACGTGGTAAGAGCAGCCCCGGGCAGCGACACCGCGCCGGGCACGGCACCCCTTCCCTCGGCCCCGCTTGTTGTTCCCGTTCGATTTCGGGGCTCGCGGGGACAAAAGGCGGCGCGGCCCCGGCGCGTTCCTCCCGCACCGCACGGCGCTGCGGACGCGGCCCGGGGAGAGCGGCCGGGGCCGGGCCGGGCCGGGCGGTATCGCGCGGGTCAGCGGCAGATCCGGAGGGACCGCTCCCGTTTCCCCAACAAGAGGGAAAAAAAAACAACCTATTTTTGAATATAGCGAAGAACAGACCGAGCGTCTGAATTCCGCAACCGTTTTCTTGTTGCGGTGTAAAGGGGAACGAACCGACAGCGGCCGGAGGTGGGAGAAGTGCGGCCGGTGAGCCCGGCAACTTTCCCCGCTAATTGCGCTCCGATGGGCCCCGGGGCGCTCCGCCGCCACACCCGAAATAAAGCCGGGGGTCGTGCTCGTCTCCTCCGCTCCGTTCGGGCTCCAGGCAGAGTTTCCTTGAGTTCTTTCCCTTTTTCTCGTTTATTTTTCCATTTTTATTTTCCCAGCCTCTTTTTTTCCCCCCCCTCCTCCTCCCCCCTCATTTGCTCTTTCCTTTTCCCTTTATTCCCGGCCCGGCAGGTTGTCCGCCGCGGCGGCAACCCTGGGGAAACGGGGGGCAGCGGGGAGGCACTGAGAAAGCAGCAGGGAAGGAAAGCAGCGGGAAGGCAGCGCCGCGCTCCCGGCCGCGGGGCAGAAAAGCGGGGTTCCCTCGGGGCCGGAGCCTTCGGGCCGTTCCCTGCCCCCCCCCCCCCTTCACCCCCCGGCCGGAGCGGCGCTGCGGGGCGCTGCGGGGAGCGGGCAGGCCCGGCTGCCCTTGCCGTGTCATTGCCGCCCGCCGCCGCTTCGCCCCGCGCTCACGGCCGCTGCGCGTTCTCTCTGCAGGGTTCTCCCTACGAGCACCCCCCGGCCATGGCAGGTTCCCTGGGCTACCACCCGTACGCGGCGCCGCTCGGCTCGTACCCCTACGGGGATCCCGCGTACCGCAAGAACGCGACGCGGGACGCTACGGCCACGCTCAAGGCCTGGCTCAACGAGCACCGCAAGAACCCGTACCCCACTAAGGGCGAGAAGATCATGCTGGCCATCATCACCAAGATGACCCTCACCCAGGTCTCCACCTGGTTCGCCAACGCGCGGCGGCGGCTCAAGAAGGAGAACAAGATGACCTGGACCCCGCGGAACCGCAGCGAGGACGAGGAAGAGGAGGAGAACATCGACCTGGAAAAGAACGACGAGGACGAGCCGCAGAAGCCGGAGGAGAAGGGGGACCCCGGCTCCCCAGACGCAGGTAGGCGGCGGGGCGGGGGGGGGGAAACGCGCCCTCGGGGCAACCCGGTGCGCCCGGGCAGGGGGGAGCGGGCGGCATCGCGCGGGGTTGGGGGCGGCTGCGAGGCCCTCGGGCCGCCCGCCGAGCCTCCCCCCCACCCCGGTCCTTTCCCCCGCAGGAGCGGCGGAGCCCAGGGCCGCACCGGGCTGCGATCGCCTGCAGGAGCCCCCCAGCCCGCGGGAGGCCGAGGCCGGCCTGAGCGACTCGGATTGCAAGGAGCCGCCGGAGGAGCGGCTCGACGGGCCGCCCGCGCTGCCGAAAGCGCCCGGCGCTTCCCCGCTGGGGCCGTGCCCGGGGGGCCGCGGTCCGGGCCCCGAGGAGCCCCCGCCGTTCCGGCCGCCCTCCGCCGCCGCGGGGCCGCCGCACGTCGCCGAGCCGCACCCGCTGCCGCCCGCCGCCGCCTCCGTCATCCACTCGCCGCAGCAGGCGGCCCTCGCCAAGCCCAAGCTCTGGTCGCTGGCCGAGATCGCCACCTCGGCGGACAGGGCGAGGGAAGCGGGCGGCGAAACGGCGACCCCCGGCCCCGCCGTGCTGGGAGGCGGCGGCCCCCAGCGCCCCTCTCCGCCGCGGCCCCGCTCGCCGCCCGCGCAGTGCCCGTTCCCCAACGGGGCGGTCCTGCCGCGGCCGCTCTACTACACGGCGCCCTTCTACCCCGGCTACACGAACTACGGCTCCTTCGGGGCCCTGCACGGGCACCCCGCCGGCGGGCCCGCCGCGCCCGGCGCCGCCTTCAATGGATTAAACCAGACTGTGCTGAGCCGGGCCGAGGGGCTGGGGAAGGAGCCCAAGGCGGCCAGGAGCCAGCCCCAGGCGGAGCTCGGCAAGGACTCGCCTTACGAACTGAAGAAAGGTATGTCCAGCATTTAATGTCGGCTTCCCTCCTTGCCCCGCTGGGACTGTGCTTCGGTTCTTTTCTTTCTTTCTTTCGTTTTCTTTTTTTTTTTTTTTTTTTTTTTTCTTTTATTTTTTCCTTCCTTTCTTTTAATTTATTGAAAGAAATCAGAGCTCGCCGCCGCAGTTATTTTTCCACTACCAAAAGAAACGCAAAAACGAAACAAACGGCACCGAGCGGTTCCCCCCCCCCCGCGCCCGCAGCGCTCCCCGCGGCCCCCACGGACGTTTGTACGGACCCCTCTGTATATTTAATGTAGCTTTTGTATTTAAATTGATAATACGGTATCTTTGAAGTAAATTATGAAATCGAGACACCTGTACAGGCATTAATGTTGTTTTCGTAATATAAATATATACATTTCTGTGTCTTTTTCCGAATTGTTTCATAGTTTTAAAATATATATATATACAAGTTTAATTTAATTTTTTATGGCTAGTGGTTTTTTTTCCCCCCCTTGGGAGCGCGCTAAACTAGAACGAAAAGAGGGAAAAAAGGGGCAAAGAGGAACGGCTCCCACTTGTGGGATACGGTGCTCGCTGGGAAAGGGGCGGGCGGCAGAACGCAGCCCCGCTCCGGCAGCCGCAGCCCCGCTCTCTTCCCGCAGCGGGCGCGGGGCCGATCCCGCACGTAACCTCATTACCCGCAATCAGTGCCGCGTTTCACGCGAAGCGATCCGCTGCTCAACTTCGCTAATGAGTTCGATTTTCTGCCAGATTTCCCCTTGCTGGCGGTGCCCGGGGCCGCGGCCGGGGGGGGGGGCAGCGCTCGGGGCCCCCTCCCGGGCCCGCGGTGCTTGCGGGCGGCGGCAGGTAGGGGTCACACTCGGCCCGGCTTTGGCGTCCGCCCGCCGCCGCGGGAGCTCCGCGCCGCCGCCCGCCGTCCCGGAGCTCTCCTGGCCCCGCATTGCGCCGAGGCGGGGGACAGCGCCCGGTGTCCGCGGGAGCCGAGCGGTCCGGTCCGGCGGAACGCAGCGTCGGGAGGGGGGCGGCCCCGGGCCGGGAAGGGCTCTGCTTTGTGCCGCCCGGCCGGAGCTGGGGGTGTCGGGCGCAGCCGGGTACGGAGGGAGCGTTTCCAGCAGCGGGCAGCTCCCTCCGTTCTGTTCCCGTGGGGTTCGGTTCGGGTTCGTCTTTTGGTTTGTTTGTTTGTTTGTTTGTTTTTCTTTTTTCTTTTTTAATTAATTTATTTTTTTTCCTGATAATCCGGATAATTATTCCGTGAGCCCTTCAACTTTGGCGGAGCCGTTCGGTGTCCGAAACGCGTTTATTCACGCGCGTGTGCGTGTTACGGGGGTTTAAAAGGGTCCTTCGTGTGTCACGTCTGAACACCTGGGTACCCGAACGGTGCGTGCGATCTCATTTAAAATCAAAACTGTTCCGACCGGAATGTCTGAAGACTGGAACTGTCCAGGGACAAAACTACGTTCTTTTGTCCCTTTATAAATTATACAAGAATTTTTACCGCCCGCTCCGAGCCGCGCTCGTGTCCCGCACTCACAGCGCACAACTCCGCGCCGGCCGCATTCCGCACAGGAGCAGCGCAGCGGCCGCGTGTGCCGCGAGGACGGGGCTGTTCGGGGCGGCCCCGGGTGGGATTTCCCGTGGCCGGGGCTGGCAGTGCGGAACCAACAGGTCCTAAACGGGTCCGACCGAACGGGGTTTCGTTTCTCAGCGAGCGGGGACGGATTTAGTTTAATGTCTCTCTACCTTTGACCAACTCACCTCCCTGTCTCTGAGAAAGCCGCTCCGCACGGCAGCTCCGGAGCCCCGCTCGTTCGGTAGCCTCGTTCCCTAAAACCGGGGCTGCTTTCGGCTGCTCTGTTCGCGGTACCAGTATGATTTTCGTTTGATACATAAATTCCGCTGGGAATTTCCCGTTTCCCTCAGGTCGCGGCCCGTCGCCCATTTAAATCGTAACCATTCCTGCGGCCCCACCGCTGTGTTCCCCCCGGTTTTGCCTTTCCCCGTCCCTCTGCAAAGGGGGGCGGGGGGGAGGAGGCCGGCGCTACCGTTGCCGCTTTCTCCTTTCTAACAGCAAGGGGGGGAGGGGGCAGCCCGCCCTTTCTGCTCTGCTATGTCAATTTGTCGTTCGAAAACAAAACAAAACACTTTGAGGACACTTAAAATACAAGTAACGGGAGCCAGTGCGGGTTCCCGGGAGCAGCGTCCGCCGGGCCGCGAGTGGGGCCAGGCCGGCAGCAGCAGGTAAAAGCAGCAGCTGTAGGAGCAGCAGAGCAGGTGCCCGGCCCGGCCGCAGGCGGCGGCGGCGCAGCCCCGAAGGGCTCCCGCTCCCTCCGGGCCCCCGACATCCTCGCGTGGGGCCGCGGAGCCGCTCGGGGCCCCTCGCAGAACGAGCGGAGTTCCCGCCTGCGGCCGCTCCGAGAGCCTCCGGCACTGGAGTAGGGGCTGCCCCGGGGGAGCCCCGCAGGTTCCCCAGCAGCACTCCTCAGGTCGAGGGACCGGTGCCGGTCGGGGGCAGAGGAGCCCCCCCTTGTCCCCGGGTCCTTTTTCAGTGGCGCAGGGAGACGAGGAGGGGAGCCTGGAGCGGCTCCGCTGCTTCCTCTTTCACGCTTAAAACCAAAACAAATCCGAATTCGGACACCCACATCTCAGGCCGTGTTCGCAGCCTCCTTCACCCCGGCTGCGGCCTTTCCCGTTTATCTGCTCCACGGGTCTCCCCTCGGGCCGGAGAGAGGGAAGGGACGGCGGGGTAGCGGGGGGCAGCCAAGGGAAGGGGCAACGGAGCGCTGCGTGCAGAGCAGAGCTGCCCGAGAGCGGGTTTGGCCGCAGGCAGAGCCCGGTGCGGAGCCCGAGCCCTGGGAGCTTCCCTGTACCCGCACGGTTATTAGCGGGGGCACCGAGGCCGGCCGGGAACGAGTGTCCCGAACCCCCCAGAACCTGCTGCCTTCCAACCGAGAGCTACGGTAATAATTCCCCGTCTCCCCGCCGGTTCCTTTAAGATCTGTCACAAACACATCAATGGGCCCGAAGAAGGAGCTTTGGCGGAGAACAAGTGGCAGTTCTGAATTTACCTTTTGTGTGCGCCTCAGATGCAATCTTAAGGCATTTTTTCCCCTCTCTTCCACAGAAAAAGAGCGTTAATCTGCCCCATCTCGGGGCCCGAGGATCGGAGCGGAGGAGACATTCACTGCGAGCACGTAGGGGAATAAGGGTCTCGCTTTATTGAATCATCAAATCCCAGGAACGAAGCTCTTAATTAATTATGGGTGCTAAAAATTCAGGCCAGCTGCTTCTTTTTACTCGGCTCTGACAGAGAAAGACAAAGTCTGCGGCGAGCTCCTCCGAGGCGCTCCGCATAAATCAGCGCTCCCGGCCCGCGGGGACAGATGGCGCCTCGGCCCCGCGCCGCCCGCATTCCTCCACCGCACCGCGGCGGTGCGGGAGCGCCGGCCCGGCCCGGCTCTGTCCGACGGCGCGGCCGCGGGAGCGGCTCCCATTCGCCGCCGGAAGGAGCGGCAGAACCCCGCGGTGCCCGCGGCCGGCGCCGCCCGGAGCCGTGTGAGCCGGCGGGTTCAGGCCCCAGACCGACGGGCTCCGCGCCGCGTTACCGGGCGGCCGTCGGCGGTGCGGACCCGCAGCTCTTAGCCCGGCGCTGCGCTGCCCCTGCGGGGGTCCGGCCCCGCACCTCTCCTTGCCGCCGCCATCGGCTTCTATTTGTTTAAAGCAAACCACGGCCCTCTCCTCGCTCACGCCTGATGGATGCAAATGTAAATGTGCACTTATTTAATTGGATCGGGTCCCAAGATAAAAGAGATAAACGGCTCCCGGTTTGCCAAGTTATTTTCAGAGGCACGCGGAGCCGCGCGGAGGGAAAGTTAATGAAGAGGAGCGGCCGCCCCGCGTCGAAACGGCCCGCTCCGGCCGCGGGGGGGCCCTCGGGGCCGGCCTCGCCCTGCGGAGCCCCGCTCCCCTCGCCCCGTCCGACCCCGCGTGCGGGAGCAACTCAGACGGTATTGATACCAACATCGGGTTTGTCGCTAAAGGCCTTCCAAAACAAATTCTCCGGCTGAATGCCAGCGCGTGCGTGTCGGCCGGTGACAGCTGATTAGTGCAGTGATTTACGGCCAAGTTACAAAAAATTGATACTGTCAAAGGCTGCAATTTGACAAGGAAAAAAAATAAATAAGAGAGAGAGAGAGAGAGAGAAGGCAGCTCAGCCTTCAGGGCTTCCACCGCAGCGCAGCCCAGCCCACCCCACGCCATGAGCACCTGCAGCCCTCCGGGCCCCAGTGGGCTGCACCGCACAGAGCACAGCCTGGCCCTGTCCCTTCGCTGCCTGCCCACGGCATCACCTGCAGCCCTGCACTGCAGCCTTAGGCTGCCTTTTTGTTTTGAGACTTTTTTCTGCTCATTAATTGATTAAAACAAAACAAAACACAACACAAAACCTTTCCCTCATTTCTCTGCAGCTCTTCTTCATAAAGAAAGCTTTTGCTCCGCAATAAAGTGAGAGACTTTGATCCCAGATCATCCTCTTAGGCCTTCCAGCTGAAATCAGCGGAGAAACTATGTGGAGTTATTGTTCGCACTTGCTGCACTTCTGATTCAGAAAGGGCTGATTTATTAGCTTGTCAAGGGAAGCATTGTTCAGGAAGGCAATCAAAAAGCACTTACCTAGCTAAACTAAAATTACTGCCTTTTCAGTGGCTAATTTGTATAACTCCCATGGAGGAACTTGGGAAGTGTTTGATGAGGCATAAAATGATGATTAATGAATTTATTGGCCTGCTGCTCATCAAATAGGAGTAGTATATCTTTCCTCTATTGGGCGTTGGGGCTAATGCTACATGGCTGTGTAAAGCAAGTCCAATATGATCTCCTTTTTAGCCCCCTTTTAACCCCCGTGACCTGAAGAATATCTCCGTGTAACAGAGGCAGCATCAGGGGAGCACACAGACAAAGAGCCCGTTTGATACGACGGCAAATGAGAAACGCGAGGAAAGTGGCTGCGGGGACAGATCCGCTCAGTTTTCGGCTTTCAATCACTTTGACTACTGAAGTGGGAAGAATGCAGAAACTAGATAAGGTGCGAGAAGAGAAAAGAAAATGACAAACCAATTTTAACTTTCAGAAAGGAGCCAGCCGACAACTTTGCTGCTCCCAAGGCGGAGCAGGAGTGTGGGCAGTGCTGTGGCTCTGAGCCATCGTGCCCAGCCCAGCTCATGTCGGGCACTGTGAGCCCATGAATGTCCTTTCTCCTCTGCTGGAACAGCTTGGATCCTCCTCTGAGCAATGGATAACATTCGAATGGCAATTCTGGGGCTGTGGCTTGGAGACAGACAACTTCCTTTCCCCCTTTAAAAGCCCATTCTAAATCACGTGTGCCGCAGTGCCCACCTGTATGCACAGCACTGATGTGATACCTTATGCTCTGCACATTGCTGCTCTGAGCAGGGTAAGACCCCCAGAAGATCAAAAACATTGCAGACATTCTTAAAATCTTGTTAAAATGCATTTGCCCGAGGTTTGGAGCCAGAGATCTTCCTGGGACGGAACCAATTTAGTTCTCAGCTTCACAGACCCCTCCCTTGCTGCTCCGACACGAGGGCTGGGCCTGGGAGGGCTGCAGCTTCACATCTCCCAGTGAAGGTGTGTGTGTGTCTCGGCAGGACCCGCTGCCAAGGAGGCAGCTTCTCCCATTCAGTCCCAGGACAAGGAGAAAATAATCTACTCCAAGAACACATATTCTGTGTGAAAAGCAAATCTGGCTGTCCCATGCTAAGTAACACTGTCCTTTCAAATGCTCTTGCTAGCAAAACATAAGGTATATAACGAATCAGAATGGTTAATTTTCCACATCTGTTAAGAAATTGTCAGAGGAGGAAATTCCTGACCCATCTTCCCATTGCGGAGGCTGTGTGAACAAATCACAAAGCTGCCCTGAGCCTACATGTTGCCTTCTGTGACTACAGGAATGCAGCACCCACCTCACGTCCAGACAATCAGAAAACATTTATGTTAACGTTAGCGAATGGGTGTTTGTCCAGGATCCTTCTGGGCAAAATGATCCCCTGGAAAACAGTGTTTATAAACATCCCGAAGCAAACAGCCCTCTCCTGACACCAGCCTACCACCAAGGCGCTGCTCAGCAAGTTTTATCTGCAAGTCCTTGACCTGTGACTGCTTTTACAAAGGCTCTCTGTTCATTAGCAATTTCAGGTCACTTTGAGTACTTGTGTCATGAGTGCATAGCACAGCTGTAAAATACACGTATTAAGTACCAGCTGCATTAATACAGGGGCTTATTTTCCTCCACTTGGCTCCCAAAAGCAACATGATCTTACACGTCGATGAAAAAAGACATAGTTGTATTTGCATAATTACAGCAATATTGTAGGTCGTTAGTGCAACGGACCTAAGAGGCTGATTTATGATTAAATATGTATGGCTAAAAGTTGCCATGCTGGGTAGTGTGCGTAGCATTAGACAATGACAGTTTTGGGGCATAATTGCTTTAATGTGGGCAATTAAGACTAAGTGCATGTGATTTTAGTGTCTGCCCTACATTCCTCTGAATGATTACAATGATCAATACACATGATTTGTAAGTCGCTTCCTATTGATCCAATGGTAAAATGTTTGACCTTCCTTTGAGGAAGTAATTTGCTAAATTATGACACCACGTAAAGTCTTTCTTGGTTCAGAGGTGAGGGGTAATGGGCGCTCAGGATTAAAAAGAACATAATAATAAGGAAGAAAGAAAAAAGAAAAAGAAAAGAAACTTTCCTAACCTTCTCCTGAAGGTCTCCGCAATGGCCCTGCCCACTTACTGACCTCACCTGTGCAGGGAGGAGCCTGGCACATCCCTCCTGGAAATTAATGGGGGAAAAGACCAGACTGCACACTCGGCCCATCTCTGCAAGAAACTCTCCTGAATGAACTCGATCTGTTTACACCCTGATGCCAAACCACCGGCAAGCTCTGACCACAAGGTCTGTGCTGTTTGCAAGCTGCTGGGGAGAAACGCGCAACAGCAGCAGAGCAGGGGAAGCAGAGCACCGTTGGAGAGCTGGGACACGTGGCAGGGCTTCCCGGGCTGCCTGCCAGCCTGTGCCTTGCTGCGCACATGGCGCAGAATAGCCCTCGCTGTATCACATTAGCAGGTATGAAAAGGAAAACAACAAAGAGCCCAAGAAACTGTGTGAGCTGGCGAGCAGTGACTTTGTTCTGGTGAGACACTTCCGCATGGTAGGAGTGCCTGAACGGGCAGGTAGCAAAGGAGATCAAAAGGAGGTGCAGTGTGCTGAGATGGAGGTGCAGTGCTTACAAGGGGGCTCTGGCCAGGCCCTCGGTGCCCCCACCCACCAGCAGCTTGCACCACCAAACACATCTGCAGCAGCTCCCACTCACTGCAGGCACATGGGCACGCAGAGGGGAAAAGGAGTTCTGAACCTGGTGGTTCAGCCAGGGAGAGCTCATTCCCTGCCACCAAACCCCTGCTGCTGGGAGTGCGGGGCTGAGAGCTGGATGGGGAAATGTTCATGTGCTGGCATTGCCCTGCACAGGGAGCCACAGGGTCAGTTAAGTCATCTCACCTCCCTGGCAAATCTGAACATCATCTGTGTTAGTAGCACAGTTCTCACCAAATTTCTTTTTTTCTTAATGCACTGTGCAGTACAAGTCCTGACCTTGAACTGGGAATCGAGCTGTTGGATATCCTTTGCTTAAGCTCTCCAGCTGCCGAGATCTGATGGCAAGCTTTTCAATTTCAAAGATAAGAGCTGCTGCCACTTTTTTCTCTGAACCTCCTTCCAGGAGGGCACATCCCCAGGTCCCGCTCAGCCCCAGCTCCCAGGCTCTGTGAACACCCCGTGTTCTCCTGGGACCTGCACTCAGGCTGCCTGAGCTGAGAAGCACCGAGCTGGCCTCTGAGAGGGAGGCAGTCACCTCAGAGAGGTCTCCAATGGCACCTGAGAGCTGCAGGGCACCTGGCTGTGACCACGGGCCTTTGAGAGCCCCACGCTGAGCAGAAGGTGGAGGCTAGGGAAATATGGCAGGGCTCCTCTGATAGCAGGAACACCCAAGGCAGGGCAACAAACAACAACCCTAAGCACTGCAACAGCCAACAGCAAGGAAAGGCACACTGCAGCATGAACCAGCCCATCCTAAAACCAATGCCTAAACCAGGGCTGAGGACAGACACACTGCATGTGCTCTGCTGACCATGGGGAGAGCCTGCAGGGACTACACTGGGTGTCTGCAGTGCGGGCAGCTAGAGCCAGGGAAGATGGTTCCACTGCAGGTGGATGGCCCCTCCCTGCTAGGTGCCTGCCTTCAGAGTTACCATAATAACCTCAGCAATCTCAAGCAAAAAACAGACCCACCCACTGGAACATCTGTATCAAATGACTTCTTTTTACTGATTCGAGAAACGGTGTTAAGGAGTATTTAGAAACAAAGGTTTGTCAAAATCTGAACAGCCCCAGTAGCTCTAGTACCTCCGCCAAAGTACCACGGCAGTACCCAAGAGAATGGGATAGCAGTTGTGATAAATGGACGAGTTGTCAAAGCTCTTACTTATGTTGGAACTTCACTCACAAACACTGCCATTGGCTTTCTACTGAAACACTCATGGAGTAAGACAGAACTCCACAACCCTCACTCAGGAGTGCCCATAACCACCTGCCTGGCTTTAAACACGGAGCCATGGAAGTTGACGGAACTTCAGTAGACAGCTAAAGCACATTGTGGGATCAGGACCGGTTCCTCATGTGGGGCTGCTCATGGCAGAATCCAGCCCACAGATGTAATGGCATGGCTACATGGAAACCAGCATCTGCAAAACTAAGTTCCTGGTTATGCTGAGGACCAAAAAAAAACAAAATAGGATAAGGTGTCAATATCAGAATAGGAAAAGAGGAACTTAGCATGCAAAACTGGTAGGAGGATTTGTGTGATTCTGCGAGTTGGAAATGTAACAGACACGTTGCTTTGTTGCTGTTAATTTTGTTTTGCCTTTTTATTAACTGCAACACTTTGATGAATATTTTTAAAAATAAAATAATGGCTATCAGTCAGTCAGGCTGCTTTGAAGTATCTCTGAGTAGAGTGACTGGTAGCATTTATTGATTTCATAGTGTGACACTAAAAGTTTTGATATGGGATTTTAAAAAATGATATTTGAAGTTAAAAGAAGACATCTTGATTAAAGCCAGAACAAATTGTTTGGCTGAGATTCAAGCTCTGGTTCACATCCCTTTCCAAGCCTGTCAATTCACTTGCTCACTAGGAAAGGCCCATATGCTTTCAATGGACGAGTTAAAAATTCATGCAGGAAACTGCTTCAAAGTTGGGAACCAACAGAACAGCTAAATCCATAAGGGAAAAATACATTCATACATGTTGGATATCAGAACGAGGTAGAAAGGCCTATGCTTAAGGGGGTTCAACTGTAAGCCACAGACAGTGTGACCTTGAAGCCCATCCCAGCCTTTCATGCATCCGTTGCCTGTATGCAGACTGCTGATAATGCCATTCCCATCACCTCCAGCACAGGGAGCTGGGAAGATGAGCAGCAGCTCCACGATGCCCTAAGCCATACGGCTGGAGAGATGAGCTGGGGGCTACCAGCTGGAATCTCATAAAGGCAGTGATGCACGCTGCAGAGCTGGTGGGTGTGAACACTCCCTGCCTGCAGCTTTTGGGCAGCTGGCTCCAAAGGTGCTTTGGAGACTCCACCACACCAAAAACTGAAGTCCTGCTGACAGTTCCTACTGAAAGGCCTGACAACAGCCTTCCTGGCTTCTCAAGGTGAAGAGGGAAAAGGACAAACTCATTTCTGAGGGCTGCTTCACTTCACAATCCAGCAAAGCCCCACACTTTTCCTTTCCACTCCATTAAACAAAGACAGTGTGCCACTTGGCGTGAAGAAACAGGAGCAGGAGTTGCTCATAAGGAGCTGATACTGATGAGTCTTCACAGGGACATTCTGTCCCAGACACAGCCAACTGGAGTCCTCAGGTCTCATTTGAAGAACCCATTCCTGAAAGAACTGGCCTGCAGCACCTGCTCCCTGGGCAGTCCAAGAGAAGACCATGACCGCTTCTCTCCACCTTCTTCCACTGCTGGTGTCACTGGGGATGAGACTGACTTTTAAAGGAAATGCTCGCTAGGGCCGCTTGGGAGGGTTGTGAAGAAGAAATACCTTGTCAGTTTTGCAATGGAAAATGTAATAACTCACCAGCAGGCTATTGACTGAGTTGTTAAACTCTGGGGGGAAAAAAACCTGTTAGGTGAGCTGGTTAATATCAAGGCTCACCACTCACTTCTGCATACTACAGACCATGTCAAAAGCTTTCCAGTAATCAGTAGAGCTTAAGAAAAGTCTCTGATTAACTTTTCTTTCATCTTTCTCTTTTCCATCTGGTGTTAAAGATCAAACCTTCAGTTCCTCTCCTCTTTTAAGCCTTGCCTGTTTGACAGCAAACTTCTCATCCATCTTAAATCTACTGTGGGCTAGAATGTCTTTCAGCAGTGGCTAAAGGGTAGACATATTATCAGATAGTAACCATATTGCTCCTTCCCTTTTCCTTTAGCTCTGTATTTGTTATTAGAGGATATAGCTGGGCTTTCCGACTGTTCAGCTTCTATCCCTCCACTGCTGGATAGTGCTGTGCTGATAATGCTTTGCAAATTGCTGCAGCATCCCAGCTTTGGAATGCACTCTCTGCACTTTGTATAGCTCCTTCCAACTGCACCAGCTGCCCAGGATGCCTGTCCTCTGGGACTTGCAGCATCTGTGCTCCTCGAGGTACTGTGACATGGGGATGACAGTGATTTTGACAATGCCAGGGCTGTAAAGCTTCACACCACACTGTGCCTGCAGGGTAAAGGCAGTGCCCTCCCTTCAGCAGAGGCTGCAGTAAGACTGAGGCTCAGCCACCCTTTAGAAATCTATCTATCTTAGTGGGACATGAATGAGAACAGCTGGAATCAGTAGGATCAACACAGTCCTGTCCCTGATGCTCCTCGTGTGGCATTCTTACAGCTATTCCTTAGCAGAAGAACAAGAAAAGCAGCTATAATTATTTGCTACGTGGCTTGCACAAAACAAAGAGGTAACACTGGGGCCACTGGGGGCTCAGAGATACAGAGCATTTGGATAATGGTAAATGGAAGAACGTCAAGATAATCACATTTCTAATTATCTCAATATAAACCCTGTGGGTGCTACCACATGGGAGCAACACCCTTGGAGGTGACCGGTGCTGTGTCAGAACCAGGTCCTGTCAGCTCACCTCTGTCTGACACCGAGCAGTACGAGGGGTCAGGAGAAATGCAGAAGCATCGTATGGGCCAGATGTGGACAGCCTGCATCCTATCCTGCTCCATGGTAGTCAGAGGCTGACTTACATCCTGAATCAAAACCCTTTGCATTATTTGTTGTATTAATTAAAGCATTGTGTGTTTCTGATTTCCACATAAGGAAGTAAATGGGAATCCTCCTACACCTCGGCTGGAGCAGTTTGCTGTGGCAGACAGGCCCTGCTTAAATCCTGTGTTGCGTAAAAAAGCTTTTCCATTTGTCAATGCTGCATTTCATATCTTTAACTATCAATTTAGCTGACACTGGAATTCACTTAAAACATTTCTTCTCAATGTAATATATTCTATATGTGTAGGCTCATGCTCATACGGTGAAATGGCAATCAATTGTGCTTACAGTTATAAACACAATTACTGTGCAGTGCCACTGCTGCAGTTCTACAGCTCTCGTTGGTGCAGGGACAGGGATTAATCGTCACGGGGACAGGAGAAGGGGGAAAATAATAATAAATGCAAACATTCTGATTAAACGCCGCGCAACGCTGAGCCGAATGTGGAAAGGACCAACTCCTCACAGCTCCGACTGGCGCATATCACCCCTCTGTGGGCCCAACTCATCCATCACCACATTTCTGCAGTTGTAAAGCAGCACAGCTTTGATTCGGGACGCTCAGCTGATAGCAAAGCCTGAGGGACAGAGCTGTGGGCCAGACTGCCCACTTCTTACATTTGTTAGTTGCATGTAACATACAGATTACAGCACGTTTTATGCTACGCTGTTGGCCAAAATGCGTTTTATTTGCTAAAGGGAGCTGAACTGTGGAAATAAATGAGCTATTTTTTAAGTTAACGATGTGCACAGGCTCCTGTTGAAATACTTGGAGAATACACCACCTTCCTCTACCAAACATAACTCTGCAGACAACGCTTGTTTAGCAAACCCTGTCTTTAAACCCGTATTTACGATCTCAGGAGGTCTGACCGTACTCCTTGTCTCCTTTGGTTGTGGGATACGAACTCATAACTTGGTTAGCTCAGCAGCTAACCTGCCTGCCTACCAACGGGCTTTCAGAATTCATTGGTGAGTAGTGCGTGCTGCTTTATGTGTGCAGCCCATATAGTAATCATGATTTATTTCACACTCAGTACGAGTTTTAAATACTCCTTTGCCCTATAATACAAACTTTGAAACAATTTCGAAACTGAGCTTTCAGTTTAGGGAAAAGCCATTTGCTCCTGGGTTCTCCGAAGGCATGGAAAGATGTCAAGTTGTTCAGCACTGCATCTGAGAGCCAGAAAACCAACACACTCTGGGCAGAATCAGCATCGTCATAAATAAAAGAGTAATGTTTTGATTTGGAGTTATAAATAATGAAATCAGCACCTGATTTTTATCCAAAAAATTAAGAGGCATAATTAATTCAGACATGCTCCAGGGCAGTTCTAACACGTGCTCTTTGTTCTCGTGGTTTCTCGTCTATCTGACATGGTTGCTAGGATGCTAAAGTACAACGATACCTCTCAGGAGCACTACCTCTGGGTTATGTGCGTGTGACGCAGCATCATTTTCAACTTCTTTTCTCCTTTAGAAGCTGATAATTTTGCCAAGCTGGGTGTGATCCCAGCCTCCCAGCCAACACACAGTTATGAAATTGGATGAATGAACAGGATGGGGACCAGAGGCTCTGAGGCCCTGGTATCTCCAGCACAGTGCGCAGTGCGGCAGGGCTCCCCAGCTGAAAACAGAGCATCTCTCAGGGAGGCATAGGTGGGAACAGAATGATGCCTGCACCTCTTGGTGCTTGCAGAGGGAAAAGCAGCTAGTTCTGCAGCTGAAGGACCAGCTGAAGCAGAGAGGATCTCTCTGACATCCCTGAGCTTCCGTAAACATGCCATCCTTAGGTCAGTAAGAGTAGGGGAAAGTTCAGCACTGACAATGAATGTTGGTTGCCAAGTCTTTGGCAACCTTGCCTTTTATCCGTTTTACTTATTAGAGAGTACTGATGAAGCTGATGAATTCACTTTCAGCTCCCACTGAGTGGCAGCTGCCAAGTGGCAGCGGCACACAAGGCCTCCCACAGCCCCCACTGTCATGAGTTAGAGGAAAAGAATCTGTAGCTCATAGGCAGCTATTCTATGGCTCTTACGACTTCGCAACTAATTGTGCCAAGTCAGATTCACACAGATGAAGACAGACTATAAAAGCGGCCGATTCTAACTGTGCATTAAGGAAATTGCCCTTAATGAAATACTGTAACTTCCAGCACCCACATGTAGCCAACTAAGCGCAGGATCTCAGAGAATCTGCATGGCTGACTGAAGAGCTGGTTTATTTTCAGACTGCGTCAGGTAGGAAACAGACACAATTTGTGTGATACAATTAGCGGTACTTCTTAATCACACACAAACTTCTGCGCACATATGCATACTTAAATGTAAATCTCCATGAATGCAAACAAAACCCAGCAGAGATTATGCAGCGAGGCTTCCAGTGTTAGGTTCATAAGGGAGAACCCAAGTGCTCAGAGGGCACTTGCAGCTGCGTTGCTTTCAGCTGGATAATGTGGGTTAGGGCACTGCACGGTTCCTCCCATAGCCTCTGCAAATACAGCCACGCAATGCTGGTAAAACAGGTAGGAGTCTATTCACCTCAGAATGGTCACCTCATATTTGCTGCAGCAGCCCCCAAGCTGTGCCACTGACAGCGCAAAGAACTCCGACTTCAGGCTCAAAATGCACACACAGCATCCTGCCATTCTGAGCTGTTCTCTTTTCCTGTGGGGTAACCAGAGTACCTCTCAGGGCTGCAGCAGAAGACTGACTTCCCTAGCTGACGTTTGCTGCTTTCTCTCACATCTTTGCCCCTGCAGAGTAACTAAACTGCTCAGGCAGCTCCATCATGAGCAAGGGCAGCCTCACCTCTGTGCGGAGGGAACTGAATAGTAAATAGGCCTCATGTCAGAAAACTTGATCTATTTCTTCTGAGCATCCAGTGACTCTATTCCTCGTTAACTTACTAAATCTGTTTTCCTTACTGAGCTCAAGCCAACTGCAGAGTTCAATCTTAAAGTTTAACTGTTCATTCCAGTGTTTGAAAAAGTGGCTTTTTTCTTTGACTGCTCCAGTTCAATCTCATCTCTCATCTAGACTGGCAGGTTCCCCTTTATCTGTCATTCCACTTTCCCTCTGCATACTGAAATCGCCCTGTCCAGAGGCTATGCTCTGCAGCAGGTCCAATGTGAAGGAGGGCCATGCTGTCAGGGTGTGCCATCCCCTGGTGAATGGCCATTGGCAGCTATGGGTGAACCCCCAGCTGTGCTCTGGCGGCCCACTGTCCTCTCCAGCCCCACTCTACACGCAGCCTCCCACCTCAGGACAAAACTTCTAAGTCAAGGCAAAGGCACCTTAACTATTCAAACCTTCCTTTTCCTTGACTGGCCTGAGATGTTAAACAGAAATGGAGCAGGCATTTAATCTGAGAGACTTACAATGTATTGAAAGGTGCCTATTATATTTCGTTTTAAATATCACGTAAGACAGATGGTGTTTGCTGAAGGCACCTCCCTTATTCTCTGCCAGCCCAGCAACAGGAGCCTTTAGCATTGCTCATTAAATTGCAAGACATATTTTCACGCACACACTATTCTCCGCTCTAAAATGACAATCTCAATGACAGTATCTACCTCTTTCGTGCATTTGAAACTGGCCCTCCTATCTCTGCACTTAGCCAAATTACAACGGAACGTGTGCAAAGAAGTTTAGGAAGGATACTGATCTATTCTAAGATCTGCAGGAAATAAATATTGTGAAATATGCTTTTCAAACCCTTTCTTCTGAAGTTTATGCTTAAATGCTCTGCTGGTAACACAGGTTTATCAGGAATGCTTGACTTGTCCAGATCTTGTGCTCAAATCGAATCACTCAACAGAGAGGAGAAAAGGAGAGAGTCAGAGAGATGAGGAGAAAATGAGAAAAAGGAAAGAAGAAGAAAGAGGCAAAAAGAGTAAAACAACAACAGCATGCAAAGTCTGACTGTCACTCATTAACACAAAGCCAGTGATTTTATCTTAGCTGTAACAGAAGAAAGCTGATGTCGAGCTGGTAACATCTGCAATGTATCCCTCTATTTCAGTCCTCCTGTTTGCACTAGCTAACGCTCTGGTCTTGATTATCTAGGCTGGGATCCTACTACTTACTCTGAAGACAGACCCTCTGACTCAGAAATACATTTACCAAGATGACTGAAATGGACACATAAGCGGCTTTCCCTCATTGGCCTTAGCCTGCCAGAAATGAAGAAGAGTGAATACACGTTTCACCAAATGCTATATAGGATAATTCGGATATCACGGATAGACCCAAGGTATGCATCTTAGGATGGAACAAATCGCTACCTTCCCCACTCCTAACTGACCTGTTTTAGTTAAAGCCAGTTATTAAAACAAGGCCTTCTAACACGTTTGCTCTGCAAGTAACCCTGCTTCCCACTCTGGGCACCTGAAGTATTTGAATTGATTTCTTGAAGTAAAAGCCAGGAGCGATGCACATCATGAGCTCAATGTCATAAAAATGACATTCAGTGGGGATAAACCGTGAAACCAAATGAACATCTGAGGCATGTTTCAGTTAATCTAACACTCCCAAATGTGCAAAACTCCTACAACATAAACAATGTGATTGTTTCACTCCGAGTGTAAGACTACATCTGGTGAGGAATCCAACCTGAGCAGCTCCAAGTAATAAGAACATCTGCTGAGATGCTGCTCAAGTAGCACAAATTGGTTTAGAAACCAGCTCCGTCCTCTGCCGCCCAAGATACCCAGAGCATTTGAGGTACACACCTCAGAGAAACTTGGCAGGGGCTTTGAGAAGCAAACAGAACGTTACTTGGAAAACATTAGTGACCTTTATAACACCTGGTGCTTGATCCCAAGACAAACTTCCAACAGCATCCATCCTGCAGCCTGTGAGCGCTGCCAGAAGGCGGGTGTGGCTGGGAGGGTTTCTCTGGGGATGCCAGGCAGCCCCAGTGTGCCAGGAGGATCAGAGCTGCCCTGCTCCAGCTCAGCAAGCTGCTGCTGGGCTGTGCGAGCTGGGGCTGGTGGGGCCGCGCTGTGCGTTCAGCGGTGCGTGACCTGGCACAGTCTGAGTGCCAGGAAGGAAATGGCTGTGTTTCATTCTTGCCTGAAGCTGTCATATTTCACGCAATTCCACTTTAAAGACCACATTTTACACGGTCCACCAGGCGAGGCACGGAAACAAGAACTTTAGGTGCACAGAAAGGCTAGTGAGCCTTTGGGGGGGGGCCCAAAACCCAGGTGCCACCCAGTGCTTGCCCCTGGGTACTGGAGCTAGACTGGTGTTTGTATGGCTGCTGTGCTACACAGCTCAGATCCTCAGGTGGGTGAATGTCCTTCCTGGCAACCCCAGCCCCACCATGCAGTGTTGTCACTACCCCTTTATGCAAACGGAGAAATGCTAGAGAAACTGGAGGGAAGCCCCCATTTGCTGCCCTTGCAACTCCTGCACTGAGACCTCCATTCCCTCCTGCACACAGCAGATGCATCACTCACTTCCTCGGCTCACTGCTCAAGGCCTGCATGCTGCATCACTCCCAGCTGCTCTTCAGCTCAGGAGCTGCAGTCTCCCAATGCTTTACACAAGACTCAGTCTGGGAAAATCCTAAGTGTAACATGGTCGGAACCATCCCAGAAACATGCCTACATTCACCTTCTAACATGATCTTCCTGACATCCAGAACTGGCTTGAGACAAGCCTGCTTCATCTCTGCACAGATCATCAATGAATAATAAGTCAATACATTTCCATTGCCACTTGGTGTCCCCAAACCTATTAGCAGAGAGTACTGCTCCCAGGAGCCGGGCAGGACAGGTGCTGCTGGAAGCAGCGGTGTGCTCTGACACCTTGTTTTGCAAAAGGACTACAGACACCACCCAGCCCCAGCTGTGTGCCAGGGCACTGCACGCTGCCTTGCTCTGCGGCAGCCCCTGGACAAGCTGTCAGGAAAGCTAAGGCTTTGTGCAATCCCTTCTCCTTGCCATCTATACTGTGGACCTAGTTAGAGCAGCTCTGTTTATTGCCTCTGAGAGCAGCCCTGATGCATTTTAAAACAGGGATGATTGCTAGGCAAAACTTTTCCTATTGTCACATTACATAAGATACGAGTTTTCTTCCTGCATGGCTTCAAAACATCCTGATGTGGGAGTCCTTGATGCCCCAAACATGAAGGCGGGCAGTGGGACCAGCACTGTGATACTGAGTGGGGATCTGGCTCCAAATTCCATGAGGAGTTGTATGCATCACACTTCCCTCAAGAATGTGAGTGGGCAAGTTGGCCAGCCAGCTCTAGCACTTGGACACAGGCACGGCGTGATGGACAACTGAATGGAGGCACTGAGACCGCTTTGTTGGTTTGGTCAAGACACAGAACCGGAGCCTGCGCTGCACAGAAGGACTTCACATTGCCTTTATCACCTCCACCTGAATCACTCCACATCCCCTCAGTCACTAATGATCAAGTCTGAAAAATGCCACTATGTGTGTACCCAAAAAGGCTGGAGCTAAGGGCACAGCCAGCCCTTGGGCTGTCCCTCCTCTGTGGGGTTCCCAGAAGGCCACACTCTGCCCCACACTTTGCCATGAGATGAGCACCTCTAGGTGCAGGCACAGACGCTAATTAGAAGCCATTAGGAAAACAGAGCTGGGAGGGAAGGTTTCCTTTCATTTCCTCCCATAGGTTTATTCTGTACAGTCGGCAGCTTTGCTCCATTCTCAGCACTTCTCCCTCTCCCACTCTTCTCTTACACACAGTGACAGGAAAGACAGAAACGGTGTAAAGAAACAATAATTTGTGACTGTGAATTATCAGGAAGCCTATCAGGTAGCACTCATTTGAAATGGGCTGGATTGCAGGTTGGACGTTTCTTTTTAATACAGTAAACTACAAAACCAAATCACAGCTGCCATAAGAGCCTATAGATCACTTCCCATAAGGCCACATAAATATTTTATCTCACTGTCATCTCTGAGCCTTCCTCGCTGACTTGTTATCCTGCATGACCTGGAAGGAGCAGTTTGGTAATAAGAAATACCAGTGAGGGGAACAGGGAGCAATGCTCCCATACGAGGTGTTGTACCCAATGCAAATGAGCCTCTTGACCTTGAGCTTCCCCAGTGCGCGGTGTCAGCCAGAGGAGTCATTACAGTGCAGGCAGGAGGGCAGGGAGGTGGCTGCACAGAAATAACCCAGCCCATGTATTCCTGATGTGGAGAAGCCTATCTTGTAATCACAAACTATGTGGCATTATTAAGGCAGCCCCGGCTCCAAAATATGTTATTCTGAGATAACACAATATGACTCAACACAGCAGCGTGAGACAGAGGTGACTTGAGCAGGTAAGTTGTCAAAACAGGTGACAGATGGAGTTGTG
This sequence comes from Excalfactoria chinensis, assembly GCF_039878825.1. Taxonomy (NCBI): domain Eukaryota; kingdom Metazoa; phylum Chordata; class Aves; order Galliformes; family Phasianidae; genus Excalfactoria; species Excalfactoria chinensis. Next base: position 14,963,080 of record NC_092835.1, read on the forward strand.
CTAAAAAACATTCAAGGTATTTGCTTCTTAGTTTTTTCTCCAACATGCATCTCCCACACAGGTTTAAAAATTTACCTTGAAGTGCCTCTACATAATCTAATGTGATGAAAGAGAGAGAACAAGAGTGAAGGAACGAATTGCAGAGTTGTTACAGATAATATGCGACATACAGCAGATACCGGCACACAGCAAATAGCCCTGTTTGCTGACAACCCATATTGCTTTGGAATAGTTTGGCACAAATTGCCTATACGTGCGTGATGTGTATATTCTCCTTTTCTTACAGCTCGAGTGATTTGAAAGGTAAACGCCTCTGTGATCGAGCTAAATAAAATAAATAAATCAGGCTATTACAACGCTATGAGATTTGGCACAAAGCAGCGCTGCCTGGGCTTTTGTAGGACACATTGTCCTTCCACCTTTAAAAGCAAGCAACATTACCTCCTGTTCCTTACAGGGATTCATTGCACTCCTTTATACACACGTGTCAGTTATATTGATGCTGAACTCCATCCTGAAGGAACTTTGTCTGACATCATGGAAGCAGCTCTCTTGGACCAGCCAGCAGGGTCAAGGTCCCAGACAGCCCCAAATACTCACGTCTGAGAACCTCACAGGGTTTATCAAAAGCACTGTTCAACTGTTAGAGTTATTTTTTCTAGTAAGACAAGAGATGCCCAGCCTGGTATCTACAATATTGTAATGCGTTTCAGTACAGATTTGCATCTACTATTGACTTGTCTATTTGCAAAACTGAGTGTAGTGACTGTGGGCACTGAAGCCTCGTTTAAGAACCTGCTGGCTCTTTGCTGGCTCTCAGAATATGCTGTATTTTGGGAACCTGTTACAGACCAGAGCAGCAGTGTGCACTTAGAAGCAGCCTTGCTTTGCAGCTGCACGCATAAGAATATTTAGCTATTTGGAGCTCTTTATATATAAACAAAAAGCAACCACAAGGATGACACTTTTATGCAGAGGCACTGCAGAATGGAAAGTCTATTTCTGTTCAGAAACAGAAAAGTAAACCTGTAACTTACTGTGTAAAATATTCACTGAGGAAAGAAGCGTTCCCTCTAGTAAGCCTAGAAACAAGAAGAAAGGACTGATTTGTGGGTCTCTTCTCCTCCTCATGCTACCATGCCCAGTGCAAAGCGACACAGTCATGTTAATGCAGAATAATCTTAGGAGGGCTTATCAGCTCAGGGCCAGCTCTGTGCTGACCGTGCTTTCTGCACAGCACTGGGTGCACCTGGCAGGGGTGGGCAGTGCACCCACTGCTGTCCTGCATGCCCCAGCATGGCATTTCCCAGCCAATCAGCAGCCAGAAAAAGTAAACGCTGCGTGGTTTGATGGGTCCTGTTGTAACCGCCCTCCTCAAAGGAAGCAGCAGCATTAGCTGGGGTCTTGTAGTCTCTGGAAAATTACCTATCCCTATAGCCAGTTGTAGCTTGTGAAGTCCTGCTGTTACAAACACAACTGCAATATCATTTTTGAGATGTGGCTGATGTATGGAAAATAACAAAGCGCTGCAGAGGCCCATGAGTATGCAATAGGCAAAGTGAAGCAACCCTAAAGCAGTGGCTGGTTGAGCTGTTGATCTGATCCCATTCCTACACACTGCTATTACAGAGCACACAGCTGACGAAAGCCTAGAAAGTAGGAAGGAAAAGGCAGTTTGTGCAACATCTGCCAGGCTCCCATATGGCATGTTCCAAACTCACTATTGCCTGATGACAGCACACAGATTAGGGCATCAGTGTGGGCTGAACTGGAACTGATCTTTCACTGACTTTTGAATAACTTCATGGCATGGATTAAGAGGGGCGTGAAATTCATCCTCACATCACTGTTGATTCCTTGCCCATAAAAGTTATTCCAAACTCAAGAGCATTAACAAAAGGTATTTTGAAAACATACATGAGGAATTGAAACTATGCAGAGCTTTTACTTATGCAGTTCACACTCAGCATAGTGCTAGAAGCATAATTTAGCTCTTCTGTGACCTTGGGTCCTTACTGTACATGGTACTGACACGTATTTCAAGCTCTGGATAAGAGGCCCGGTCAGTTCTGTAACCCTTGTAGCAGGAGTAAATCTCCAGCTCTCAGCAGTTGTTCCATCAGCAGCTCAGTGCTCACCACACCACTTGCAGCAAGAGAAACCCAAGAGCAGGAAGTCCATTGGGAGGCCAGGCCTCCCAGCTCCCATACTACATCTGCCAGTCCTTTCTTTCAGACAGCGTGAGGTGCTGACCCCAAACCCCACTAATGTACAGCTATTTCCATCTCACACTATAGTTACACCTTTAGTACCAGTGAGCAACCTGCACCACCGATCAGGGTTGTGCAGAGCTGCCTTGTCATCATGCCCATTTCCTCCCATCCTTCATTTAACTTGCCTTTCCACCTGAGACCAAAAGCTGTATTTGCACGGGGCTCAGGGATGGCAGCCGTGTGGTGTTATGTCAGCCAGGGACAGGCAATGGCTTGGCATCATTTGGTACTCAATGAAACTTCCCAAGTTGGAAAGTTTCATTTGAACTCAAGCACAACTGAGTTTGTCTTCCTTTAAATAAGGGCTGATAAGGAGAGTAAATGGAGGGAAAAGAGGGAGAAAAAGTACAAGAAAAAAACCACCCCAGTTTGCAGACCTGCTAGTCCTGTTTTGCTTTTTTTTCTTTTAGAACTCTCCTGTCAAGACTTGCTGACAGACGAGCTCTGCTGAGTCTTACAGCGGTGATTTAAGATGTTCCTGCATCCTCTCTCCCCCACCCTGCTGCTAGAGGTTACAGCCCTCACAACACAACTGGCAGAAAAGAATATTTTCCCGTGTCTCGGCCATTCCGGTTTAAATTCAGGCATATTAGCTTCAATATTTTGATGTGAGGCACAGAACAGCGGGGCTGGAAGGACGATGGAGGTCACCCAGTTCGTGCTCCTGCCTGCAGGCTGGCTGGGCTGCTCTGTGTCACACCTGACAGTGCTTGTCTGACATCTCCTCAACACCCCAGTGCTGGAGATACCACTGTCTATGAGATCCAAGGGGCAAGTGAAAATACAGCAGAGTACAGGGCCTGCGGCAAACTCCCATGAAACCCTACATCAGCTTTAGCCCCCCCCCCCCCCCTTCTTACTAGTAACTATCTATGGCTTTCCAACCTATTTTCCAGATTCCATATGCAAATGTTATGTGGGATGATGTTAAAAGCCTTGCTAACACACTGTCTTGCCTGCTCCTCCTCCCCTGACCACAGGTTTGTCTCAGATGGCCATCAGGTTGCATTGGAACAGGCCCTTCTTGACACATGCACGTTGCCTGCAATACATTTCTCAACTTTGATTTGGTACCTACAGTTAGTAATGTGAAAATGTGCACCAACTATAGTATAATTTCTTAAGTTGCCATTCCTCAACCTCCTCATTTTCTTATTAGACAGACCCCGTATTTGCCAAGCTGTGCCCTGTGACACTGCCTTTGTGCCCAGAAGCCCCGTGACTGCTGTATTTCTTTCAGAAACCACAGGGAAATTCAGCAGGCCATCAGTCTCCCAGTTACGCTGCATTTTGTATACTGGTCTTTCTAACTGCATCCCACCATAGTCAGGAGTCCATGAACCAAAGGTTACTCTCCCCTGCTGGCATACTCTCCCCAGGACATGAAGACTCTGTGATTAAACCAAACTGGTTTCTTGTTATCCCTTCTCTCTTTTCTTTAAAGGAACACTTTTCAGCTATGCTCTTTACATTCTTTCTTGAAGCACCTGCTAGATCTAACAGCACTTTCCTTGGAGAAGGCTTACAGACTGAACACGTTGGCATTTGCATTCCTAAAATCCTTTCTAAAGCTCTGAGGTTAGCATGAGTGAAGGGCAGCTCCTGCCCATTGGACACAACCCATGTAATTGTTCTTTTCCATCCTCTATACAAACAGAGCTTCCCAGGCTCTGAGCACCAGTATTTGGTGCTGCTCCACTGTGAGTTCCTATTCAATGCCAAGAAGTATTCTCCATCCCTCAGAGGTGCACAAAAACGTTTTCTAGGAGTATTGGTATGCAAAACAAAGCTGCTACGACGTCATTAGCAAAGCAGAATATTTCTGTTCCCATTATTTCAAGTTGAATAATTTAATGTTCACCCTTTTTAAATTTACCACTTTTAAATTAAAAACTCATTAAATGTTTCAATAACAGTTAATATTAGCATAGCAATAAGACATACCAAGTGGGCATTACCAGGAGATAATTGACCTGATCTGTAAATTGGTGCCCTTGGCTTTACCTCTGGATGTCAATCAATTAAAGCAGTCAATCATCCCCGAGTAGTGCCTGCCTCAGCAGGTCTTATTGCTTAATCATATAACTGTTGAGCTAATACCATTCATATTTCTGGACAAAAAGAATTCCACTAGGAATTCCCATTCATTATCACATCAAAATTAACAAGATCTTGAAATGCATATTATGTTATTCATAAGACAATACTCTGCCAAATGGAAAATAGCAAAATATATCTCCTCTTCTGTCTCTTTTTAAGCGTTCAGCTGTTAATTAGCAATTCTTTAGGATGATCAAGTAATTGAGATACAGGTTTTAGATCGGGTTCACAGAGAGTATGTGGTCAAGTTAATGAGTCATGAAGAGACTAAAATGCCACTGTATAGAAAATGGACTTCTGCTCAGCTGAGAGTAATTGCTGTGGCACCAGTGCAGTCAGTAGCTCTGTGCCAGTTTACTTCAGATGAGGATCAGGCCTAATGTTTACAAGAGTGTGGAATTTACTGAATGACTTTCAGTCTTCTACGTAATGAAATTTAGTTGGTGCTTTTTTGTTTGTTTTCTTTTTTAAACTCCCTGGATTCTGCCTAAAAACCTCGCCTGAACTGCTCTACTAAAGCTAATGACTTGGCAAAATATCACATGAATAGAGCTTTCAAATTAAGTGGATCTGTCCGTGCCAGTTAAAGCTAAAGACTCAGATCCTTTGTGAGTTGAAAGCTTACTATAGTTGCTAGAAAAATTGTTGCCTTCAGGACAGCAGTGCAAGCAAAGGGAGCGTGGGGGCTCAGTCCTGCACGTGTTCATTACATCACATTATATACATTACTTGCTGGAAGAGGCTCACGAGTGTCAAGGTAGACGCATACATACACATTATTGGGATCACTGCCTTCGCTCGCTTTCTAGGTTCAAGAAAGTAAATGTGTCATTTTGAAACTTAAAAATGGTGTAAATCAAATAGGTTTGATCATTATGAAAGTGCAGAGAAGCTGCAGTTTTGAAAGGAAACATCTTGCTGCTTCCCCTGTAAAGAAGCAGCAGACACAACATTATTAACGATAACTGTGTCTGGATTGTGCATTCAACTAAGATAAGAGTCAACAGGTTTGGTAACATCAAAGAAAACCTGATACCTTAAGTATAAGAAGATTAGTATTTACAGTGATCTGTGGGACTGGCTCTTCCAAGAAGCCTGGCAGATACAGCCAGGAGGGACAATTAGGAGTGACTTGGCACTGGGAATCTCTCCTGTACTTGAAGTCTAGTGCTGCACATAAACACACATTTTATTTAAAGATTTTGTTGAAGACACTGCACTACAGTTAGCAAGGTGATGTGGCCTGGATGTGACTAGGCAGAAGGGGAAGCTGTCACAGCGTGCTGGGAGAATAGGGGTAGGTACTCCCATTAGCACAGAAGAGTGCCAGGTATGTCACATGGAGGCTCCAAGGACATCTCCAGCAGGTTCTGATCCATTCACTCATCCTACTTGGACACGCTGCTGTAGAGCTATTGAGTGAAAGTTTGGGATCTATAGAATACTACATATAACACACGTTCGGGTCATAAACCGTCTTGTAAGCACTAGACATGTACTCTCAGAATAAAGTACTACATTAAGCCACCCTCTTTTTTTCAGAGGCACTGCAAAGCAGAAGTATCCATTTCACTGCGTTCATATGTACCTCTAATACTTCAGCACTGACCTCAGCACCAAAAATAAACACAGACCCCGAACTACCTTTATGTGCAACTGCTCGGAGCCTGGCAGTTTGCTAAACACTGCACACTGAACACGTTACTGCTCCTTTTGACTGAAGTGCCGGTAACCATGCTGAAGACACCAAAATAACTTTGAAAGCATCCAGGAAAACAGGAACTAGTAGAAACTTTCTATTCCAAACTCTTGTCTCAAGTGCATTTGGCATAGCTGTGAGTGAAGTCAAACAAGCAATCCTTACAGGTTGATGAAGGAGGAACTAACCCATTTAAGTTGGAAAAAAAAAAAAAAAAGAGTCAAATTTCATCTAAATGCGATTTTTGCTCCTCACTTTATTCTTGGTGGCGGTGCTACTTTCACTGCAAACCCACTGAAATCAATAGGAAGTATTGATGGCATTGTGCCCTGGAAATTATCTTTCAACACAGCACCTTTGCAACATGAAATGGATCATCATGGGCTCTCTTTGCAATACATAAGAGTGTCACTAAGTCAAGTTAGAGATGAGAAAAAGTTTGAGTGACATGGACAAGGTACCCAGCAGAGGTACAGTGCAGTGCTGGAAGCAATTCCCTTTCAATTCCAGGTTACAGAGATAACTGGTAAATGCATAAGCATAAACCCTTTTCTTCTGCTGGTCCTGACCTCACAAATATAGAAGTCAAACTACGACCACCATGTGAGTCACTGTGAAAGCCAGAGGTCTCTGCCAATATTGTCTGCATCATTAGAAATCCATATTTACCTCCTCAAAAAATCCCTGTCTGTTCAGTCAGCACTGCCAAATTTTTTTCAATATAAAATACTTCATAATTAAGAACAATTATGAAGAGGAGGTGATGACTTCAGGAGGTTATCACAGTATGGGCCTATACAGGATTGTAACATCCTACAGTAACTCTATACTAGGGAGGGATTGTCATCTATAACTACTTCTAAAGTAACTGGAGATGTAACAAAGGAGGTGACTCGTTTACAGAAAGAGTGTAATTCAGAAAGCTTTGTTAGATAAATACGGTGCCTCATTTTTTCATCATCGATAGAGCATGGTGAGCAGCAACAGAGCGTTCATTTCAACTGGCATGGCACAAACTGCACAGAGTTTCAAAGGTTCAAGTCAGTTCTCCTTGGTTATGTAAACTACCAAAGCTCAACTGCACAACTCGGGGCTCTTTCCAGAATGATTCCAGTTACACAGTTATTATATCCGCGTTTGGGTTTGGCCAAAATCAAATACAGCAGAAGTGTGTTTCTACAGGAAAACAGTTGTTCCTGTTATTAAAAGGGGGAAAAAAAAGAAACTAATGACTTACTTATAATGGTATAATTCCTTGCCTGTAACTAAATATAAGGTGTAATTTATTAAAATGCATTCTGAGGAGTTCCTTTAGAAATACTGATATGGAGATGGCATACTTTAGAGATTGGATTTGAAACTCATGCATCAAGATGTGTCCTCATCGTGCTGCAGAGTTAAAAGCTTCTGGGAAATGCAACACGATCCGCATCTCTGCACACCATAACATATTGGTCGAGGTGTCAGGGGGTGATGGGTCAAACCTTTGCCACGGTTCAGATGGCAGGGTGTACACCCTGCAGAATTAACGTGACCATTTGGGCTGTATCTGAACAAATCAGCATTACTTCATCTGCAAAGCTCAACAGCATTTCTCACATGAGGTTTCGGTCATCCTGCCTTTGTTATGGATACAGCTAGAACAGACCTTTGGTATTTGAGTGGAAATCTGAGTAGAGTGTTCAGAAATGTGTAGCATTTAATATGAATCAAAGTGCTCTGATAAAAATTTGGCCCTTTGCTGCTTCTTAGGTTTCCATCTATTAACTGACCAGGTTTCTGCAGCTGCCAGCACTAGTTACGTTCCTTAAACACAGCAGAGCATTTCAGGGGAAATCTCCAGCCACATCCCAACAGGTGTTAAGCCTCTTTGTCGAGCAGTTTAGAAGCTCATCATGTTTGGCCATTAGTTATCAAAGATGGACCCAGCATCAAAACATAGGATTAAAACCTGTTTTCATTAATGAGAGAATACGAATCCTTCTCTGAACTTCACTGCCTCAACCTTTCTCCATGGCAGAGTCAAACCAGAGCTCAATTTGAACATCCTCAAATTTCAGGAGTGCTCGGATTCAGCTCTGATTCTGGATCTAAGCTTCATGGCTTTGATCCACTTGTTACAAAGTCTGATCTCATCCTGGATAAGAAGCAGCATTACTCAATAAAGGGAGTTAATACTAGAACTGTGACATCGGGAAAACCTGCTTGACAAGCAGGCTTGTTTAAACAACAGAAATAGGTTGCCAAGATCGTGAGCCAGGAAACAGTTTAACAAAAATCAATGAAGAAATTACAAGTGACTAATAAATTCACACAGTATAAGCAGCTGAAACTGGAGACGAACCAGAGATAATGAGTGTAAGCAAGCTGCACAGAGAACAACATCTTGCAGTTGCTGCACTGATAAAACCACAGCCGCACTGGCTCTGTTGAACTGATTGGTTTAACCTGGGTAAGAACCATGGGATCTGGCCTTTAACAAAATCTGCTGCAGGCTTCCTTTGATGGCTTAATTGCTAGTCTACAGTTTCGCCTTTAATCTGTTTATCAGTTGCTCACCTAAATAGAAGTGTATGACAGAAGATCCCTCCTTTTAATACCATAATTGCACAGCGTGGAGCTGGAGCTTGAACACAGTAAGTCACAGAGAAACTTTCCTGGAGGAAACAGAGCTGTTCTGATCCCAAGCACAGTGACTTACTAGAAAGGTGTAGCACAGACCAAGAAAAGAAAGAGCTATGAAGTTAGCTTTTCTTCGCAAGGACTTGAGGTTTTCACCCCACCTTGGAGCTCACAAAGCTTGTGGAAACGGGAAGTAAGGAGCAGCTATGGAAAGTCATGAGGATCTTTCCTGCCCTGTCCTGCAGGTAGCCAGAGTGAGAGCAGTGCTCAAAGCATGCCCTGTCCTACAGCCATCAAACACAGTAAGTGAGTTAAGTTGGCATTCCTGACGCCTACTCCTCCTCTAGGCCTTAATAGCTGTTGTCTGACATTTGCCTGGACTGGAATGGCAAAAGGGACGACCACAGCTTCGATCACTACAAACACAAAGTGCCACACAGAGCCCCATTAAACACAAGGCTACCTCTTATCCTGCTTGCACCTCCCAAGGCAGGCAGAGGCTGCACCCCCTGCAGCCTCACTGACCCGTGCCCTGCTCCTGGCCAGCCCTCCATCACTCCCACTGCCTGCTCCTGCTGCCTGGCCACCTCCCTTGGCAGAGCAAACATCAGCACACAGGTGAGCAGCACGGCGCGCTCCAGCCTGCACTGCGGTCATGCTGCTGTCTCACCTGGTAAGGATGCTGAAGCTGAGCTGATGTTTCTGCCAAACTACCGGGTCAGCTCAGCCCCAGAGCAATGAGAGTGCCACGGACCAGTTGCTCAGCAAGCCACACCACTGCAATTAACACAGAAAAATCAGGGAATGAAACGACTGCCTAGTGTAAAGGCTGAGCAAGCTGAAGAAAATGGCAATCTGATCACAGCACACTTGAGTGAAAGATGAATGTTAGTTACATTTAAATATGTTCTGCTTCGATTTCCCATGCTCTGGAAACTCAAGCAAGTCCTGTGCCAGCTGTTTCCTGGAAACTCCTGACAGCTCTGGACGTACCCACGGCACGCACTTTTTATCTGGGTGCTTCCATCTCATATACCCAACACCATCCCTGGAAGCTTTCCCCAATTGATTTAGTAACAGTTGAAACTTGCTACCAGTCACCAGACGAGTGGGTTTGAATCGCATGGCAGCACACAAAGAACATCACAGCACCGCCCGAGCCTGCAGGGCCTTCTCCACGTCCCTCACACCACATTGCCTCCAGAGACACCAGGAGCCACAGCCCACGGCTGGCTGCCCACTGCTGCTTCTGCAAGAAGCGTTACCCTGAGCTTCCACTTCTCACCGTTGCATCAGCTCTAATAAAAATAGAGCTTCCTTGTTTGCTTTTTTCAGCAAAGGTTCATTTTCCAACAGGAGGGGAGAAAGAATCTTGACTTGAGATGTGAGAGTGAATCAACGGTAAGCACATATCCAGCCATAAATCTGACTCTGACATGTGTTGAAAGGTTAGATTTGTAAAAATGTAAGCAATTTGACACCTCTGGATCACAGCAAACACGAGGCCACAAAACGGAGCCTCCAGAATGTCGGTTAATTCCAGGCTCCCCAAAGTGTCTCTTGGAAACTGTTTCCACGGGGAGCAAAATAACTGCTGTAATTGGAAACACTGGAAAAGCAATGGGGAATGCAAGAGGATAAACAGAGGTAGAAAACACACACCAGCACACGCATCTACATACAGGGTAATTAGCCACAGCCTATTGTACAACAGAGTCAACAAATGAGTCAGCTCCTTAGGTGGTGTAATTAGACTTCAGTGGACCAACACCAATTTAAAGCAGCTGATAATTGTGATCTATAATTATATGGACTGATTCGGATCTGTGTAAACTGCAAAGAGGGCAATAAGGTCAATCCAGTGAGAAAACTGTGCAAGTGAGATACAAATCAGATGCCCAGTAAAATAAAGTCTCTTGTGTCCTCCCATCTCTTCTTAGCCCAGGCAATTTTTTTTTAATGAACTTTACCTAGACAGGAACTGCTTGGAGCACCATTAACATGTGCTCACTTCTATGCTGCTGCTCAGCAGCTCCCAAACAGCTGCAGAAACTGCGAGCAGGAATGGCAGGGAAGGACAGTGCTAAACCCGTTTGCAAATGCAGGGGAAACATTGGCTGGGAGGAAGCAACTGTCTGCGTCTGAATTGGGATGGGGTTCTGGATCTGATCACTACATTCCTTCAGCATGCATCACCTACTAACGCGCTGGAGCTCAGTGCCTCTTGCCAACTGCAAATGCCATCCCCTGACAAACACCTGAGGTATAGGTAGAGCTGCCTGCAGTTCTCTGAAGAGCTCTGGTATGAAAGGAGCGCAGAGGCATACAGGAAACAAGAAACAAACAAACAAAAACACAGAGAACTCTAGGATAAGCTGTTGGGTTTGGTGCGCTGCTGACTGTGAAAGCAAGCCAGGGTTCCGCTGAGCACAGATAACAAGCACATCAGGACTTGCTTCTGATGACAAACCCATGCCCTTAGAGCTGACCTCATTAAAGGCTGTACTCTGCTCCCCTTGAAGTCAAAGGCACTATTTCTGCACTTTGATACAGGATGCCTATGTCAGCTCTGAAAGTCCCAAACTTCTTGGCTATTCCTTCCTGCCCCTGCTGAGGTGTTAAGCCATTGCCCAACACTCTCAGGGCTTCAAACCAAACCAAACTCTCAGCATTGTTTAACTTCTCATCTACTGTCTGGTACCGGTGCTGTTCCCATCTGAGGGTTTGGAAGCCCCAGAACCACACCTCATTATGGGTTGGCACAGCCCTGAGCCCACACTGCCGCTCGGCACACAGCAGCCTGGTATTTTGCAATGCACAGCTGTGCTGAGTCGCCCTCTCATACCCTCATTCCTCCAAGGAAGGTGCTGAGATGGGTGGGAAAAGGCAGCTGAGGGTTTCTAATGCTCTATGAGAAAAAATGAAACAGCAGCAAAGTTGAGCTGCTGCTGCTCCCCTCGGCCCTCCCATCCCCAGCCCAGGGCAAGGAAGCCTTGCATTGGAAGAACTACAGCTTGATTGTCCCAACAGACTGATTTCTCTGGAGGCAGCAGAAACAACTAAAAAGGAATGTAAATGATCTCTGACCAACGACTTTTGTCTTGTTGTGGTTTCTGGTACGGTATCTGCGGCTTCTTGTTCAGTATGGTAATGAGTGTGTGTACAGCAATGTGTTCAATGTGCACAGTGCTGAGAGATTAGAGAGTGAAGGATGGCATGGGACATGTCAATATGGATCTGCGGTGATCAAAGGAGGCTGCCTCTTCTGGACACAAGTCTGGGTTGGGTTACAGCAGAGGAAAAATGTGAAGTGCTTTCTAATGCATTTGCTCTGTATTCCCTGCTCTAGGATCACTGCAAATGGAAGAACATCTTCCCCCCCTAATAATCTATTTCCTGCACACGGCTCCCCCAGTAAGCATATTAAAGTTTTGTTTGAAGTACAGGGTTTGTTAGGAAAACAGGCTTGCCATTGTTTAAAGCAATAATGATCATGAAAGCTGCTTAAATGCCCAAGTAAGGCTTACGTGCATATCTTTGCTCTGACTAGTTATCAGCCATGAATCTTGTACTTGGGTAATTATTAGAGGGTTCTTTTTTAAAGGGATGATTTACTTTCTCTATATCCTTGCCAGACTTTCTTAAAAAAAAAAAAAAAAAGAAAAGAAAAAAAAGGAAATTTGAATTTTACACGTTAAGTAGGGCATGCTCATTTCTCTTCTGCCTCTGCCCTCTTTTGAGTTATGAATCCCTTCAGTGAGTAATGAGCAGTTGGCAACTTTTATGCATAAGAAAGAAGATTCAATGAATTCCAAATACACGACACGGACGCTCCTTTTCCTACATAGAAAAGTATGATATTTTTATGAATTGAGCCCACGACGATCTGGCATTAAATCACTGCCTCCTTTCTTCTCTGTGCTCCGACTATTTACGCTCAGGGGACGTACAGTCGCAACGTGTTGTAAATTCAACAGAACTACTAATTATAAAACCTACCATACCAAAATAGAACAAAGGGTGGAATTAGAGCCAACAAGAGCAGAGTCAGTGTAGTGGTCCCAGGGAAACGGTCTGGACTGGAAGGCAGGTGATCCGATCCTCATCTGGGATTAACTAGCACAGCTCCCTTGCTTCAGATGATTTACAGCACAGCGGGCCCGGCCCCTTCTCAGCTCTGGGCGGTGGGCGCCAGCGGGGCTCCTGGCCTCCTGCTTCCCATTCCTTCTCCAGAGGGGTTGAGCAGCTCCCATCGGCGCAGTGAGAATGAGAGCCCGTAGGAAAGGAGCAGCAGCACTTCTGGTCTTGCTCAGCAGCTCGGCAGGGCTTGGAAGGGCTGTGGAGGATTTTCACTGATGGAAAGGTTTTGCAGCGCTCCGAAGCCAGCAGTCGTGCTGGGAATCGTGCTGCTGGGCACAGAGCTGAGCCTCTGCAGCACTGCGGGAGGGAGGCCCAGCTAACACAGGCTTCAGGGAAAGGAGCATTCAAACAAGCAACTTTGGGGTGTCAGCAAGAAAAGGGCTTGATAGAGGTGCTTTTTTCCTCCTAGCTTTCCTAATCACCTGCTCCATTCAGAAGCGTTCACTGTTAGGGTAAAATACAAATTCTAGAAAAGTAAAATATGCAAAGATGCACTCAGTGGTGTATTTTGTAGGCGATAAGCTTGTGCTTCTTCCCTACTTCCAAGCATTAAAAAGTGCCCTGTGAACAACACAGGCAGAAAGACACATGCAGGTCGGCTGGTCCATCCACCAGAACGCCTCCTGCATCCTGCCCATGGATGGACACTGAGCTGACAAGCGGGTCAGAGAAAAGTAACTTATGTCTTCATTCTGTTAAGTGTCTTTCAAAATAGTTATATGGCAGTGAGATTTACAAAGAGGCATTCCTGGGATGCTCTGAGCTTCAACAGAACCAGGAAAATTACCTCAGAGGAAATTAAAAGCAGAAAATAATTACTGTTCATCTTGCAACTCTCTCTGCAGGACCAAATCTCTCCCCCTTGCTTCCCTGACAGACCTGAGAGTCCTGTGCAGGCAGAGAACCCTCATCTGTACTGAGGAGAGGTGGGGAATGAAATGACTATAACAGAAAAGGGAGAGAGCAGAACTATTAAGAGCCTCAATCGTTGCCTCAGACAGCGACAATAAAAGCACAGCTAATATCAGCTCTGCCTGACAGAAAAGGAGGACTTATTGCCCCATGCTGTTTGTCCCACCCTTGCCACAGCAGCATCCAAGCCACTTCTGCACCACAGTTCAGCCTCTGAACTAATGTGCAGGTTAACCATAAACAATTTCATTCCACTTTAAACCTCTGTGCAGTAGGAATCAGTGGCTCAGCAGCTAATTCACAAATGGCTCAGTTGACCATGCAGTGGGGACACAGCAGACAGCTGAGGGCAGTGACCCCATCACTCAACCTCAGCTAATCTGTCCCCATTTGCCAGAGCCAAGAAAGAAGACAAAAAAGAGAAAGAGCTACTGTCTGATGTCTCTTACAGTTCAGCGTTCAAAAATACCCTGTCCTTCAAAATCAGAAGAGACATTAGAAGTTGCAAAATGAAAAAGCATTTCTGGATTCCCAGCTAAATGCCATAAGCCCATGGGGTTCTTGTACTAGAGGATTTTGCTGTGACTCTGAACCAAAAGCCTTCTCCCCAAATTGCCTGCCTTGTCACGTAGCCTAGCTTTTGGCACAGGAGGTGCTGCTGAACCAAGCGTAACTGCACGGATCATACCCGAGTGTTGGCTGTGTGGCACACAAAAACCATTGCTGTCTTTGCAAAGAAGCTTCACTTACATAAATGTTATATACCGCGACAGCAGCGATTGAATAAAGCCATTTTAGGAGTACAGTGAGGAGCACGCAGGCACAGGTCTTCTGCACACACAAATGGCTCACCTGGAAGTGAGCCATACAGGCAGATCATCCTGTAACTTGGGTGTGCCACTGCCATGCCTTATGACACCAGGCAAACCCCTCTGCACTCCCTGTGGCCTACCAGCAACTCACTTGGTCCCATCTGCCCCACTGAGCTCTCCTGGCACAGGGCCTCCTGCTGTGTGCAGGCAGGAATGACTCCAGGCATGCTGCAAAGCAGCAATGACACGCAATGCTCTCAGTCACACGATGTGGACCTGTACTAGCCCGAAGCACTGGAGTTCCCCTAGATCTCCATGATCTCCAGCAATTGCTGCTCACTATTCCATTAAAAACACTATAGTTTTGCCATCTGAATTACCATCAGTTTCTATCCTCCCTTCTGATACAACAGTCAGTTGCTGTAGCACAGATCGGCTGCACACCTTTTCCTATTTCAGCCTCTTGTTGCTGCAGACCCCTGCTGCAGTTCCCCTGTGCTCTCTGCAGGCTGGAGAACTGTGCCCTGGTGGAGACCCACTGTCCCATCAGTGCTGCTTGGAAAAGTCAGGCAGCCGGGCTCAGTTCAGTGTTGTTTGGCAGAGATGTCAGCTCTCTTACGGAGGAAAATAGTGCTTAGTGTGAGCAAAAGTGGCTCCACCTGGTCCTAAGTGAAGAGAACTTTGCAGCATGCCCTGAAGGTCAGACCCTGCTGGACCCTGAGTCAGCAAATGTCGCAGCACAAGCAGCTGTAACCAGAGAGCACTGTGCTGAACCCCTCCGTCGGGTGCAGCTCAGGACCTGCAGCCAGATCCCCATGGAGGGGTTACTTAGGCAGCCACTGCTCTTCTGCAGCGCTGACAGGCGGCGGGGCTGAGAAGGAATAAGCTCTCTCTTCTCCCCATTGTGACCAGCAGCTTCTCAAATCTCAAGCATTTATTCCAGCGACCAGCCTTCAGTAGCAAATGGCTGCAGTTTTGATGTTTAATGTTGCAGGGATAGCAGTAGGCAGCTTTTCTTGTTTTCAGCTCTTTTAGCACACTGTTTTGCCTAAAGCAAAATATGGTTTCAAGCAGTCTCACTCTGCCAGTACTTTCTCCTTGCCTCAGCTAACAGCACTGGTGTATGTATTAAAGATGCTGCAGCAGAGGCTGATGCTACAGGGCTCGTTCACTTATTTCAGATAGTCAGCAATCCAACTTTTTCTTTTTACACAAAAGAATTACTCTTTTCTTCTTCCTTTGTTTTACAACTCAATTTCAAAGCTTGCAAAACTCAGGAGGGAGGGGAGGGCCAAGAAACTGATTGAGACATCAGCATAAGGTGACATTTTAGGAAGACTGTCAATATGCCTCCTTAAAGAGACACCGCCGTGTTACTTTAAGTGACTGGGTTTGCCGAGATTTCTTTAAGGTTGACTTAAATGTCAGATGCCATTAGCTCTGGAAGTTCAAACAGGCTACCACTGCGAGCATTGAAGGTTGAAAGGGTCACAGGTAAGCAAAGCCACGCTAAAACACTGCCTACATGTAGGAAGTACAGCAAAAGACAGAAAGCCAGGCGCTCCAGATAGAGAATTTACATTCATGTCTTCTCAAATACTACAGCCAGTTAAATTAATGCCTCTGCAGGATCTGCCTCCCTAGCTGAAGTCTTACTGCTCTCCACATCTGCATGTAAGGGAAAAATATGCTGGCATTAAAACTTCAGAACATGTGTGTGTCTTTGAGGATAAGAAAAGCGAGCTATCGATTAGCAATTGACAAATGCAATAGAAATGTTACATGGGCCAAGAAAGACCCATACATAATTTATAGCTGTGCCAAATATGAGTGACAGCAAACAGCAGGAGGCTTGAGCACAATATTGATTACTTTAAAAAACTGAGAAAGGCACCGTGCTGAGGACTGGGAGGATAAAGAGGAGAGGCAACAAGCAGAGAAAACAGGAGCAAAGCCATTAAGGACGTTGTGCTACCAGACACTGCCAGACTAGGAAACTGAGGAGACAGTCAGGTGGAGAGCACTGCTCTCTCCTTTCCAATCAATAACACCATGTCAAAACATAAAATGCATGCTTCTGCTCTTAAGTAAAATGTGTCTAAGATTTTTAAAAGCATTGATTCAAGAAGGATCAATGAAAATCTAGGCGTATTTTCCTGTGCAAAAAGGGGGTAATAACACTTTGCAGATAATCACACAACAGAAGAGATTTCCAATGCTGGTTATAAATGTCCTATTTATATTACAATCTTTTTGTCAGTAAAGGTTAAGAATAGTAGGTCAAGGAGCCTTGTAATGTTTCAGGAGGCAATGCAGATATGCAAACGTGGGAGTGTGGGATTCTTTAAAAGATGAGTTTAAGGGCTGGCCTGATCTTGAGCAAGAGAAGCTGTGAAAGGTGGAGCATCTCCAACTACCTCCAGCCTCATTTCTGAGTGCTTCCAGGTGCTTCTTCACCACCAGGTTCAAAACCTGGACTCAAGAGCAGCACTCAGCTGAGAGGCAATGAATGAACGCGCTGTGCAAGGCCTCTTCCTGGGGATACAGACTTCCTCCAGCAGCCGCCCAGCTGTGAGCTCCTGGCCAGGCTGGGGCTGGTGTTGAAAAGCCTCTACTACTGCAAGGATTCCAGCCTAATTTGTTCTAGCAATTCTCGTACCCCAGAAGTATGTTTGGTGGTTGAATATACAATGCTCTTCTAATTAAGCAAGCCATGTGAGGATAATTACAGCTACAATTAAACTTTTGCTCAATGAGATTCTGGCCAGCACAGAAATAGTGCTAAAGACACAACAGAAAACACATTTAGAACTGGCATCATCTTACCAGTATGGAGAAAGAGGACTATCAGAGAAAGCACAAAGCAAATCTAGACTCTTTGCTGCTCAGCTCTCCCTCAGAGAGAACCAGCTTTCCTTCCTGAGGATGAGGTCAAAGCTGTGTATTTCTAATGCACAGAGGGCAACAGAAAAATGAGTACCAGACACGCAGCTGGTGATGTAAAAGGTCCCTCAGCAATGGATGCGATGCCATGGGGAAACTGCCCTGGTACCCACATGGCACACTGCAGTGCTGCCTGAAGGTACCAGAGCTGGGAACTGCTGGTCATGGCAAACACAGTGATGTGATTCTGCCTCCTCAACTGGCTCAGGTTCCCTGTGTAGACCTGCACTGTGTTGAATGCTGACCTCAAAAGAAGCATTGGTGCTGCTGCCTGCAACGCAGGGCACTGTGTCTGTAAACATTGCTCTTGCACTGGGGGTTCTTCCTTGGAGTCATCAGGAAAGCAATGATGGCCTTTGTGTATCAGGCTGGAACATGGGAATGGGGCACCGGCGAGGGAAAACAAAACACTCCTATCGCTTCACCAAAACAAAAAACTTTGGCATACAGAAGAAGAGCACCAATTCCAAACCATGACCTAACAGTGAATCTCATCCTTAACTGCAGATTCAACTCACATAGACTACTTTTTTTTTTTTACAGCAGGTGAAAATTTCTCTTATATTTTATAGTTATTTCACAGATACAGGTGGATGGCAGAAGATGAAGGACAAGAAGGATTGGTTACAACCCACACAAGAAGCAGCACCTGTGCAAATCACCCGAGTAGCTGCAGAAACTTTCTTACAGCATTTAAGTGCATTTTCTCTCCTATTCAAAGGCACATTTTTCCCTAACTATGCAATATTTCACTGTCCCAAGCATTTACATGCCCCTGAAGTTGTAATACCGATGCAATAATTCCTTGGCATCAATAAAATATATTCCTTTTGAGATCTCCTGCTGTTTCCCTCATCACCGGTAAAAACCGAAAAGCCTTACAAAAATAATTATTTTGCTGCACACTGTTTTTCATTTTTGATAGAATCTTAACTGCAAGACTTCTCTGAACGCACATCTAAGAAAACCCTTGTCATTATTTCCACTGACCTGAGTAATTAGGTACGAGGCAGAGCCCCCTGCTTCCCCATTGGTGAGGCACAAAGCACACTCAGCAAGTTTCCCCTGGAGCAGACAGCAGAAAAGAGGAGTGCTGGGAAGGTGTGTGGCGGAAGGCAGCGGGCTGCAGCCGCTGCACCAGGATGGGACAAACAGCCCACAGCAGCCCATGATGGCCCCTGACACCAACTGCAATGGGTTTGCAGTGCCTCGCCTGCACCGCCTCTCCTCTGTTCGTTTTGCTCCCTTTGGTCACTGCTGCTCGTGCTCGCTGGGTTTTTCTCTGAATGAACAAATCTGGTCTCTTTGCCTCAGTTTTTATGCTGGTATTATGAAGATGCCATTTGCCTTTGAAGGGCTGTGGAGCCAATCAATCAGGCAGTGATACACCCTGCTTTCTGTAATCTCCCCAACTAATTAGCTCCCAAGCAGGCATGGTGCTGCAGAGCAGATCCCCCAGCCTCACCGGCGAGAACAGCGGGTGGGAGAATAGCTCCACACACTGCGTCCCCTGCTTGGCCCTGTGCTGGAACTGCTTGTGACACTAATTGATCAGTGCCAGTTGTGTGTGATGGTGGCTGAGATGCACACAGCCCACAGGGAAGCTGTTCAAAGCTGTGGTAATGAGTAACCTATTTTGCTGCCTGAAAGCATGACAGTGGGCTTTGAATTCTGCTGCTACCTGGGACAGCCAGGCCTCCGTCCCCTCCCAGCATTACAGAGATGAATCATATTTAACCTGTTTGAATTTTATGGTAATGACCCGGGGAAGGGAAGGAGACGACTCACTTGCAGCTGTTTGGAGGTAGGACATAGGGGCTGCACATACCTGCAGGGACATGCAGCAGTACCAGCACACCGAAGGGCTCCCACTTGCTGCCAGTGGGAAACCTGCACATTCTGCTCTGCTGGCAGCATTGCTCCGTGCAAGGAAGCCCCAGCAGCAGGAAGCAGCAGGGTGTGCACGGGCTCCCTACATCCTGCTGACTTCAGGTCGAATTAGTGGTGCTAAGGTGGTACATTGGAAACACAGAGGGGACAGAATTGAATGGCAGAAGTATCACGCGTGCAGCTCTCCTCTGTGAGCACTGCTCACAGTTTGCCTTTATACTCAGAGCTGATGCAGCTTTCTCAAGCAATATGTGGTTCTGCTAAATGATTTATACAGCATGTGTTGTGGCAGACACTGACATCACAAAAAACTGCTCTGCAAACTAGCACAGTGATTAAAAATAGCAACAAAAATATACGACTGCAACCTAGAAATGCGCCCATCAGCATCCTAAAATACCTGCATCACCGTGGATACCTCCAGCAAACACTTTAGAATGCTTAAGATGATACTTCAGAGCATCATCATTTCAGGAATTGCTGCTTTGGGGAAGGAGAGGTCTATGCATCTGGGAAGCTTTGCAATGTCATCCCCAGAGCAATAGAGAAGTCGAATGTGTGCAGGAAGTATCAGTCTCTTGACTGCAGCAAACATCTCCATGCAGAAAGCATGTGCAGCTTTTCTTGCCCTGCCTCGACTAAAGCTCAGCTTTAAAACAAACACCACTTTTACCTAAAAACTTCCCTTGGAATGACAGAGTCCACACTGTGCTCCTCACTGCTAGGGATGGCTACATCAATAACATCTCAGTTTGTTGGAATAACAAAACAAATCGACTGCCATTGAATTCTACTGCTGGTTAATACAAATAATGACTATTCACTGTAATTAGCCAAATGCTGCCTTGCTTCAGCACACGCTCTGAGTTCTGGCCAAGCTCCCAGCACAGTGGCCACGCACACAGACCTGGGTGCTCACACTCCTCATTCTCAGAGTGCAAATGCAGCCCTGGCAGAGGCAGCCCAGGCCACGAGACTGCTGGGCCCAGGGAGAGCTGGCCCAGAGCTGAGACATCCCAGATACACTCACATCCTTTCCAAAATGCATTTTGTGTTCCCAGAGAGTCACTGCAAAGAGACTGGTGTGCTGGAGAACAAGAAACCTGGATCTTACTTTCTGCTCAGCAGATGTTCTGCTGATAGCAAAGCAATGGGCAGCCATTTTATCAGCCATTGCTTCTGTTACCCTTTTCCTGACACTTTTAAATCAAGCTTTGCCTCCCTTTTGGGTTAGGATTTCCAGAGCAGGGACTCTTCCATTCTGCATTGAGACTCAGTTCAATGCAGCCCAAATCCATTTGGACTTCACTGTACTGCTGTAACAAACCCAAGCTGGATTAGGTACGAACAGCTCTGCCTCCTGAAAACAGATGGTTTCAGACTCCAGAGTTTGGTCGGGCACTCAGAGAGGAGCTGCTGAATAGCTTATTTAAGACTCAGATGGAAAACAGAAACTTCTATAACCACAAGTCGTGTAAAACAATACACATAATTCACTGAACTGAAAAATGTACCGTCTTCATCATTTCAATGATGATTTAGCAAAGTAGACGTTCCAGCCCCCACCAAACTTCTTACTGTCGTTTGTACAGAGCTATAATGATGCCTTGCCATATTCTTGATGCTTTCCTTTTTCAAGCATCACATACCTTTCTGTTCCTGGCACCGTGTATGTTGCAGTAGGTAGATTTAGGATTAGCACATCCCTGCTTAAACAGCTCTGGGTTTGTTTCCTAAAAGAGGAGCTCTCAGGAAAAAAAGCCATTCTTGAAACAGCATCACAGCAGTGCTATCTGTAGGCATCCCCACAATTATTCTGCCTGTTATTTAATTAGCTCAGGCAAAGGTTGCAGGGTGCACAGAAATCTATCAAGGGATCTGCAGTAATATTTGGAGATCGTTTCTTTTACTGCTTTATCATTAAAGTCTTATGTACTCTTGCAATTGATAGAAGCAATAAAACATCTCTGGAAAAAAAAATAGAAGAAACAAGAAGTAATATACATGAAATAAACCCTTCTCATCTTAAATTCTGCTAGCACGGCACCCATAGCATCATTTAACAGTCTGCTGGGTCTGGTGTACAGACCGCACTCCATGGATCATGACAAAGTACTGAGATCTAAATACATTTCCTCTGTTTATCCCGGCTGGAAAATCTAAATTGAGCTGTTTGAGTGAGAGTGAATGTATCACTGCTTGCTTCACAAAAACGGCACCTTTGTGCTTCTCAAGAGTTTCCCTGAACATTGATCCAGAACGTTACATCAAAGAAGTAAAAATATCTCAGAAAGAGATGTTGCAATTAAAAAAAAAACACAGAGCTGTGATCATACGTGGGCAAAATTATCTGTGGAAACATTTCTGCATTGCACACATTTCAAGTGACCTGAACAGAAACACTGAGTACAGTGAAAAGATAAGTTTGCCATTGCTTCATAGGTGTTTGACAGCCAAGTCTGTCTGCAGGATCCCCCTGCAGTACACACAGTAAGGAAAACAGTAAGGAGATACACCATGTCATTGGCACTCTCACATAGAATGCAGCAGAAAACACTTTAACAGCCCTCACCGGGGTGGCTGAAGGACTCATTTCTTTTTTAAAATGAGCCTTTTCAGACAGACAGTAGGTGAATGAGAGGGGAATTGGATTGGTGGGATCATTATGTCCCAATTAGCACAGCCCAGAGAGGGCCCAGTTTAGCTCTTAGCTCCTAGGCTGAGTTTCCAGCTAGGAAAGGCCCACAAACCCTTTTTTAACCCCATAAATTGGGTCTGATGTAATCAAAATACTATAAATACAGAACCCAGCACGGCCTTCCTAAGGATTCAAGTCTTGTTTAATTTCACTTTTAAGAAGATGGTTGAGTGATTCTTCATGCAGAGCTGAACGCCACCAGATGACATGCTGCTAAGCTAGTTAGGAAACTTTTGTCAGCAGCTATCTGTACTTTAAAAGAAGTTCAATCAAATACCAGCAACAAACACAGCAGCCACAATTCATCAATGACAAAATGAGCAAATATTGTCCTGGAAGTCAAAAGCCGTTCTGCAGCCACAGCAGGACAAGCAGGGAAACTCAAACAACGCGTAATTACGATTAAGTCAATTAATTGTAGACATGTGAGCAGTGATGCTGCATCAGCAGATAGCATCCTGGCTTTGAAAGGTAGTAGGGACAGAATGAAGCCCTTGTCAAGCTGATTTAAACAGAGCAGATCTGAGAACAATCAGCCAGTTCGCAGCACCAACAACTAGCAGCTCTGTAACGCTCAGGACTTTCTCATGCTTACTCAATGCCAAGTCACTGATTGCAGCCAGGATCCCTACTCTCACACATAAATCAAAGGCCAGCGTGTATATATACAAAATGAGCCCCTCACACTGCATTTGACATCAATGCTACTTTTCTTACATTTTCAGACTTTTTTTTTTTTAAACAAGGAGCCAGCTGTTGAAATCTGGACTCAATTCATCTCAAGTGTGAAAGATCATGTCAAGTGCAGGCAATGATTCACAACAGGAAGAAGGACACTGTGATTTCCCAACTATCTGATCAAGTTTTAGGCAAATGACTAATGTTAGATATTGGATTATGTGTTTTTGAAAGCGTGCCATAAGCAAGCACAGCTAGCAACTGAGCACACAGCTGAGCAGGGACATATGGATAAGGTCTCAGTGCTCGTTCTTTCTGGAAAAATCATAGCTGAAGAGCATGGAACAGAATAACTCTGTTTTTTTTTTCCACTGGAATCTCTCTGAATTTAGTAAAAAATACCCCCCACACATATACAAACACACACACAAACCCTACCTTTCGTGACATCCCCAAATGGGGTTTGTGACTGTTCATGATTTCTTTCTAAAAGCTACTTTGAGGGAAGAACACGAATCTGTGTGCAACACAGCCGAAAAAGGAGAATTCATGTTTTGGTTCCAGCTGCCATCCGTGCTGGAGAAGCCTCGTGATGGGGCCATCAAGACACCTGGGTTACTTTTCCATTTCATCACTTGTCTGTTGCGTACAGCACAACCTGCACACAAGTTTTGTGTACAGCCTTAGGCGACTCCTTGTGCTCCCCTGTGCCTTTACTGCCATCTATATCTTGAGAGTGATAGCACTTTGCTTTGTCACAGGGATGTCATAAATCCATTAAAGACAGAGATGCATTTGTTTACCAGAGCAAGTGGGTTTGCTGCACACACCAGAGTGAGGCAACCACAGAAATTCGGAGAGCTCTGGATATGCTGCCACTGCAGTGACTAACAGCTTTGTCACTGGGAGAACAGGACGGAAAGGAGAAACAATCTGAAATAAGACGTCTTAATGAGATCTGGGCAATACGACCTACATTTCTTCCACTTTCTACATAGGAAAATAGAAATAGTTTGCCTGACTGCAGTTTACATGAGAAGGGCACAGTGCTCAACAAAAGCACAACAGCCACGTCCAGGAGAAAGCACAGCACCACACTCCACAAGTCCACTTTTCCCTGTGCCTCACCAATACACATTAAGGTTCACCCAACTCCCAGCAAAATACCTTCAGTGACTCAGAGGGCTCGAGGCTCTGCACTCACAGTATGTCCTGTTTTACACTGGCAGTGCAGATAATGCAGCCCTTCCTCGCTTTTTGAGTGTTGAAGTCCATGTGCCAAAGCAAAGCAGATGTAAGAGACCAATGAAAACACTGCTATAGGAAAGAAGCAGTAAGGAGTTCACGTGCAAATAAAATCACCTTAACCCTGTGTATCTATGGGCTCTTATATCTGTACTTTATTTATCTGTAACTTTTTGGACTTGCAGAAGTCCCATTGGCTTTGCCTAGCTGGAGGAACCGGTTTATCTCTGCTCCTGACCCTTTAATTTGTCATCCAGCCAGAATCCCCTCAGTGAGAACCTTTCTGGCACTCCAAGGCTGCAGTTAACTTAATAACAAATGTAAGCACAGTTAGATAAATTAATTTCAAGGTCAAGCACGCTGACAATGGAAAATGGATGCAAGTGGCAGGTAATAGCAGGAAATTCGCATGCATACTGATACACTGTTAAAGGCAGATGTTACTAGATAATTTAATCTCAAATGTAACTGATGTTTTCAGTTGCCCTTTTCCATTAAAAGAATTGTAGTGGATGCAAAAATCAAAGATTATTCAAAGAATTAAGATATGAAAAGCATGTTAGATCACTAAACTCCAATTAGTTAAATTAAATTGTATACCATTATCTACCTGTAGCTTTATTGGTAGCCAGCATTAGCACTCAGCTTGAGCAATAATAAAATTAGAGAATAACACTTTAATTGAATTGCACTTAAAAGGATCATGCTGACAAATGTGATTGTATCTGGCTGTAATGCACACCTTTTCCAACGATCATTAAATCCAATGAAATGAAAGTCACAGGATCTTGACAGCTCTGAAATAATCTGCGAACCATGCTGCATCTCGCAGTTCCTAATCAATTTAGAGAAGCCTCATTAAGGCTCTGCAGCTAAAGAACACTCAAAAATCAAAACAAATTACAACATGTTATGGATAACTAGCTAATCATATCGATACAACAAGGATGTATTGTGTTGCAACAATTCATTTCCTTCGTAAGAAGCATTTGCCATGGATGATTTAGGAATTGTTATTCATAACTGTGATCAGCTAGCCCTGATGTCAAGTATTTTTTATCTTTGCTCATAATAAACATTTCTTATGCTGTGTCTGCACTGTATTCTAGATCTAATACTGGACTCTATGATCATGTGCGTGTTAATTATTTGTGTGTGTATCTGCATCTTGTTTCTCTCCTTTGCTGTTTTTGCCTCCTTCCTGAGCATGCAGAAACAATGATGTGTGATTCTGGGAACAAATTAGATATTATCAGATACCCATGTGAATATTTCTTGGCAATTTTTGTTCCCCATGAGTAAGTACTTTGTTGCTGGCTTATTTAACAGCCAATAACTCACCCTCACTCTCTCCTACCTTCAGTGGCTGTTTCCTCTTTATATGGCAGCTAATACAAAATAGTGTACCTTGATGTAACACTTACACATAAGCAATTTGAGCTGGGTAATTTAGCAGATTAATGAGACCAGCAAACAGGCATTTAAAACTGAGGTATATCTGTGGCACTCATTCTTGATCTACTTAGTCAACATGGACTTGGCCACTCACCTTTCCCAGTGGACTCTTCCCAGTCACATGATAAATCATCCTTACTCAAATCCTTCTTTTTAAAGATTCCCTCTCAGCCTTACTTGATAAAAGTCCCAGGCATCTGACGGCGTGCTTGGAACCAGATACAAGCTCCCTTCCTCCAACACGGACATTATATTTACCCACTCACTCTGGCTGTTGATTAATGTTCCTTCAGCTTTGAGCCTTTGAGGGATTGTTATAGTGTGACTTCTGCTCTCAACAAAGCATAAAATTGGATATAACACTAAAGAGCTGCTATATAATACCATCCTGTTTTCTGTCCAGAGGACTGATTTGCATGGACCACTCCAGACCAACATGGGAACAGGGTTTAAAATGCAATAGTAGATTAAGACAGAATATGATACCGATGCTAAATACAATTTATAAAGCAGAGGTTAAGCTATCTAAAGAAATATGACTTTAATGAATACATGCTGTTTCTTCTGTTCTGTTTCTGCATGAAAAGCAGAACACGATTCCAGACAACATATGGAATTCTACACACTATTTGAAACAGTTTTTAACGCTCACCCAAAGTATACAAAGTGGCTATTACACATGAAACATACTGCTCAGTTAAGGCACTAGTGAGTCCATAAACATTTGAGAGGGATTTTGAAATCTAAATATGAAGATAGCAGATCCAATTACCAACCAGGGGTTTAACACCAATGGAAGCTTATTTTACTGGCATCATGGTAGTACCTAGAAGCCCAGAGAGTGGGAACAGGATGGGAGGAAAGCTCAGCAAGATGGGAAGAAGGCCTGACTGCCACATCGACTATCCATCTCCATTTTTGCTATATGGAGCACCCTTTACATAACCCAGCAATTAAACAGAAAAAACACACAATTGTGGCTCCCCTGAGGCAGTGAAAAATAACTAACGTACATGTGCAACGGCGTTCCTTTTTGCAAGAAGTTTCATTAGGCTATTTCTGTTTTGAGCCAAAATGCAGCACGTCGGATGGCAACAGCTCTGAAAGTGGCAAGACTGGATCGGGAACAAACGGATTCGGAATAAAGTTATAAACAGGAATCCTGTTGATATTTCAAGGCCTCTATGGGAGTGTGAAAGATGACAAAGCCTGTCATTAATTACATTAAGGAAAAAGCAGATGGCCCCCTGGGTTTGCCATAATCCCGACCCCTTTTATGACCAATGCAGTGCCATGCTGGCACCTCCCCTGGCTGACTGATGCTGATAAGATCACATTTAGCCCCACAGCCAGCACTGGGGCTGCTGAGGGGCTATGTAACTTCTTTGTCCCTATCAAAGATCTGAGTTACAAATATTTTTCTGTCCCTCTCAGGCATTCACATGCCAGAGGCTTAAAGAAGGCAGAACTGCAGTGTCTGCTAGTCCCTGGCTGCTGAACCATGCCAGCTGCAAGCACACACAGAGCCTAAAGATAAATCAAAACTTAGGTAACCAGTATTGTCAAACACAAGTGTTCAGAAGCCTAAGATAATGTTCAGCAAAAAGGAAGTTCTTTGGCATGTTTTTCTGCATTCTCAGCGTTTGCTTCTTTGAAAGCCCTCGGTGTGCACTCCAACCACACAATCTGAAATGTCTCTCAAGGTCTATGATCTTTCTTAATCAATGGAAGGAGAGACATTCACATTTTCACATCCTCCCAGAAGTACTGAGAAGCCCACTGACTACCAGCAGATTCCTGCTAAGATCACTGCAGCTGGCAGTGCTGAAAAATTAAGAGTTGTAATATAAGTGAGGGCTCAGCTCTGTTTGTGCCTTTGGCTGATGAGCTCACGCCGCAGGGAAATCACACAGAGATGGCCTTGTACGCCAAGGGGATGGGCTCCCCACGCAGGACACAGGCAGTGCCACGTGCCATTTGGGGCTCCAGCCTGTTTTTCATATCCAGAGCATAGGGCAGAATGGCTCTGGACTGTTTAAAACTTTTTGCTGACACAAGTCCTCCCTACCAAGGGGTTGACACTGCATTGTTTCTTGAAATGTAAACATACATATTTGATTTTTCACAGTTTCCTTCTCTCTCTCTTCCAGCCACTTTCTACCTCATGCTCATTGTCAGCACCCAACCATCATCCCTCTAAAACTATTTTCCTGCCTTAATAACACTGAAAAAATGTTAACAAGATTTTATTATTATTATTATTATTGAGATTATAGTTCACTTGTGAATCAAAGTTACATTAAGGGTCTGATCCTGACACCCCCAAAATCAATTGCGATTCCATTCAACGAAACCAAAAGGTCTTTCTCTAACTGAGCCATGACTCTGAGTCTGGTGACCATTTATTATTCATAAGTACGATCTGGGACAGGCTGATAAATGACCCCTAACCATCCCACTCAGTTTCAAAAGGGGAAAGAACCAGAGTGGGCTGATTAACAGCTCTGGCAATCTCAAGTCATGCTAACCTCACCTTTACAGGGATAGAGAGATGCCTGATGGGCATAATGTTTATATAACAGAGCAATTATCTTTGTAACATGGATTATTTCAGACACATTCACTCTAACTAAATGCGGTGGGAGAACAGCATGGGGCTGTGGAATACATCTGACACAGCATGTAAAATTGATAGCTGGGGGGCTGTACTGTTGGGCTTGCTTACAAAACACAGGTGGAAATGATCTGAATGACAAACTGCACGAGGCAGCACACAGGTAGCCTCTGTGCAGAGGGCTGGGCCACGGGGAATTCATGTTCCTTTAACTTAAGTTGGATACTTGCATTAGAGGAGCAAGAAATAGTGAGATTGCTGGCTGGGATGGGCAAAGTCCCGCTCAAAACACAACGAGTACTGGCTTGAAATAACTTGATCATCTTTGCCTTAATTAGCCAATAAAAATCTGGATCCAGAGCGCGCTCACCTGTCTGGGTAGCCCATTAAGCATTCTGAACGATGGTGAAGGAATTCAATAAAGCCAGAAAATTACTAGTGAGAGGGCATAACTCAAAAAGACATGAATGCAGAAGTCAATGACTATGAGAAGCCTTCAGGGACACAAATGGGCTGCAAACAGGAGATTGATAAATTCAGTAAAAGAGGGGGAAAGCAAAGGGAAAGAAACTCTGCTCTGTAGAGGCCAGCAAAGCACTACTGTTAGGAGTGTGCAAAGAAGAAAGAATGCTGAATGAAAATCAGAAGCTGAAACATCCCATCAGATGCTTGGCTGCAGGGGAAAAGCCATTACAGTTTGGCAGCATTTGGGCAGTGACATGCGGCAGCCTCACCTTCTGGCCCAGCAGAACTCGTGTTCCTCCAGCACCTGGGGGCAGAGGGCAGCCCACAGGGCAGACCCTGCTTTGCCTCTCACACTGCGGCATGGGCTGTGAGATGGATGTCCCCAGGGAGGGGGTTGCCCTTGCTCTCAAAAGTCTCCTATACATTTCACCTATGTTACCAGAAAAAGCTTTCAGCTGACTCTGATAAGACGGTGCCTTCTCCCACAGGATGCCATCTCCATAGGGAGCAGAACGTGGCTGACCCAGCCATGTATGGCATTTACACCCTGCTCCCTGAGAGCCACCCTCCCACACTTGTTCCCATCCTTCACGCAGTTTGAGTAATGAGAGGGAAGCAGATAGCAGCAGTGACCTACTTCCAGCCTCCTTCCTCCAGGAAGCTGTCTCATCAAAAGCTCTCCATGAGCCCAGCTCAGCCTCAGAAATCCAAACACAGCAGAAGTGTAAAACGCCAGAGCAGGTTGCTCTGAGTGCCTCTGAGTGGGCCACAGTGCCCGAATGAATAGAGCCCATTAAGAGATATAGGAAACAGGACAGTAATTTCACTAAGGAAATCCTGCATGAAGAAAGTGCTTCTCCTCCTGCAGGCCAGCCCCTGTGGATGTGGTGAGCACTTCCCTCTGGGAGCTTCTTGCTGCACTGGGATTTAACCCAACAGAAGTTGCAGCAAAGCAGGCCATTGAGGAATTGAGAAACCTGCTCAAAATAAACAGTTCTGGATTTACAGCACAGGATCAGTGATAGTAAACCAAGGAGGAGAGGCAGAATAAGAAAAATAATAAAAACAGAACTTCAGAAGACGAAAAAAAAAAACACCAACAAAAAAAACCCCCAACAAATGTGCTTTTAAGTGATCTCAGCTGCACCAAGTAATACACACCAGCTGCTACAAGGTGCAAACTGAATGTCTTGGGCAGATCAACAACAACTTGACCAGTTCTGTTCAATTATGACCAGGGCTGCACCTAAGATGTTGCCAGTAGATGGTGTTTTTATTTTAACCAAATCATTCCCTGAAGGTTGCTGGTGTTGCTGCTCACGCTGCTGCCCTGCTCCATGCACATCCTGCTCACTGAACACACTTTGCTTCTATTCTCTGAAGTTTTCCCCTCACTATGCTATCCCTTTGTGAAATGCCACAAGGACGATCACCCTGACCAGCACGATATGAATGTTTGGATCACTGGTAATATGCTGTCCATATTTAAACATCAAAGCCTTGCACTCTTGCTGTTAAACATAATTCCATGCTAACTTACATAATCTGAGCAGTACAAACACCAGGATCTTTCCTCATATACTGGCACGATACATCAGCCCCAGGTTTACCTCTGCTGGTTTATACAGGTCCTGCTGTAGAATAACAAAAGCCCACAACCCCCAGACCAAGTGAATGCAGCTTGAAGTCAATGGATTTCAGTGTCCTCCTGACATGCAACACCATTTCAGAGACACCTCAGCTCAGGGTTTGGTTCTTATTTGTGTTTACGGTAGATTTCAAGAAGTTGTGTGACAGTGTTTCATTTGCTTTTATCTTACACAAGTTTGTTCAGCTCCCTTCACAACCAAACAGACATTTTTATGGTTCATTGTGGCTACAACTTCTTTTTTTAAGTAAGTCATATAAAACATGAATGCACTGTGTTAACACTTCAGGGCTTGGTCTTTCCCAGTCCAGGCGACATTTGCTACCACTACTCCACATGCTATCCAGATAACCCCACACACTTGGTGTTCCTTCAGAGGGAGACAAGGGGTGAAAATTTCCCAGAACAAAGGTCAGTTTACAGGAAAAGACAAAAAGAGAAGCCAAGAACCAGGAACTGCAGGTCTACTCAGCCACAAGTGTTGTGTGTTTGGCACAGGCCAAAGGCATCTCAGAATGCTGGAGCTACTGACAATACATCTATTTTCTTCCCCTCTATCAGAAAAGAGCAGCCTATTTAGTTCTGATGCACCTCCTAAAGCCGAGCCTCCAAAGTTGTTTGATGACCCACATGAAAAAGGAAAGTATGTGATTAATTCCGTAAGACAGTTCATCAACTGATTGCATAAAATGCCCAAGCAGCAGCAGCGCAAAACTTGAAAGCTCTGGAGCATGCAATGCACATTCACAGCTTCAAAACAGATACACGTATTGAACTTAAAGGACCTACAACAGCTTTATATGCCAGATGACCAAACTGCTTGACTGACAAACAATTAGAGTGTTCTTCTAACATAAATTGTATTCTGTGGGGTTATTCTTCTGAGGCAGTATATACAACACAACGGATGTGCTGAAAGTTGTACCAAACTTTTAAACTTCTTTCCCTGTCACTTTTGACTGTCCTAACTCCCTCAGCATAAGGAGATGTGTGCTGGTCCTCCATATGGAACTCAGCTAGACTCACCCAGCTGGTGCCACAAGCTGATTTTCTAGGAGAGTACAGTGCCTCAGCTCACGAAAACTACAATTAGGTTGTATGTTTTGGGGCTTCCTAGCTTCAGCAGGTGGTAGGTACCACAAGTATGATTTTGGGCAGGACGGAGAGGTGCCCATGGATAACGAGCATCTTTGTTATTTCAGACCTACATCACCCCCTCTATCCCTTTTGAAAAAGAATTACAGTTGTGCTTGTATACTTCAAGATAGGAGTCCCTTGGCTTCTGAATCATTTTGGCAAGTCCTATATTTAAGAGACATTAAGTCTGCTGAGAATTTATAGCTAATTGATCATACAATCAAATGGAACAGTACTGAAGATTTCACACTACGAGCTCCACAACTTTTCCTTTGTTTCTATATGCACAAACTACTTGTTGGGTGTCCAACACAATTCTTGCAATTCTCTGAGTTGCTTTCCCTTTTCTAATTGCCTCCTCCATGTTAGGGCTTCATGCTCAGCTGAAACATGCGAAAGACAAAACTCTAAGGCTGCTGTAAGGAGAAACAGCTCCAACATGTGAATAGACATGGGATCGTGCTGCAGGTGTGTTGTCCTTATGTTTTAGATGCGTTCAGTCCCAAAGGCAGCAGGACTGGAAGGAGTTTGTTCACATACAGTTGCAAAGGATCTTATGAACAAGCCTGACATGACTCAGGGTTAAAAGGGTATCTATCTGAATCTTACAATCATCTTCAGGTAGATTTCTCATTCTGTTTACTCTCAAGCAAAATCTTTCAATCAGGTGTAGCAACCAGTAGAATAAAATAGCCTCAGGATCCAGCCCTTAATGCCCACTTGGCATACTCTGACACTCACTTGCAATTATTTTCCTTTCCTAACTTGAGATACAAAACATCCTGTCTGCCAAGAACAGCCCAGCAGACAGTTATGCCTGTCTTTGCTTGATGCTGAATGATTTTCCACTGTCGATTCATTATGTCATTGAATTCAGTCACGGGAATATTAACATTTTCACACATGTGGGAACTCATCTTGTGAATGCAAAGCTCATTTATTACAGTGATTTCTTTAGAGTCTGTGCTATGCTCATTTTATAATGTGGTTCATAGTAAGGACAGATTCTGAACCGGTGTAAATCAACATAAATCCAAGAAAGCATGCAAATTTACCTGAAATTTGAAGTTTACAGCCAAGACTGTTTATGGCTGGTAATTAGTATTTTAGTGTCTTTTTTTTCCTGGTGTCTTGAGTAATTTAGAATCTAATGTAATAAGGGAAGCTTTGGGACTTTGTAGCAGTGGCTTTGGATTGCTTACTCTGAACTCAGGCACTACTCAGACAAGCCTGAGCGATTTAAAGAGAGGGGGCATCTCCAAAGCCTCACTGCATGATGTATCACAGCTCAGGACCCTTGGGCTGCTGCACTGAAGGCCGAGGAAAGAAACAACTACGTTCTCATTCTCTCTCCTCATACAACAGAAAGTAAAGTAGTTTAGACTTAAAAGTTCACAATGCTGTACAGTTATTGCAGCATCATAATTAGGGGTTTAGTTTTATTTGGGAATACAATACTGGTATGCTTAAAAAACGCAAACTTGCCATATGTCTACAAAACGTTCACCCAGTTAATGCTGCTAGTTTTATTCTTAGGACAAAACATGGGAAGAGTTTTAG
This sequence comes from Excalfactoria chinensis, assembly GCF_039878825.1. Taxonomy (NCBI): domain Eukaryota; kingdom Metazoa; phylum Chordata; class Aves; order Galliformes; family Phasianidae; genus Excalfactoria; species Excalfactoria chinensis. The sequence continues at coordinate 14,995,971 of NC_092835.1, forward strand.
TAGATGTTCCTAACTTTGTGCAACAAGAGAAAATGAAAAGCCATCAGCTGCTGCTTTGAGGACTTATGTGCAATTATTTTTTCCCTTAGAATATCAGCCTCTAATTATCTGGGTCAGCAGAAGAGGGAGCTACATTTTTATTAAGAAGCTGAATAAGACCACAGCTCCTTCCACACACGTCATTGCTATGGACTAGTCTTAAAACAAATAATAACAAAAAATAACTGTTGTTTTGGATCTGTAAGGGATGACCTCCCTGGTGGCTGAAGAAAGAAAGCCCAGTAAAATGCTGCTTTGGAACTTCTGGAAAAGGTGATGAATTTAAAGTTTCAAATAAAGCAGATGAACCAATTCAAACAAATTGACCTTGCTCGCCATGAGAAGGTAGATATTAAAGATGTGATTCTCTTGAGTCGTATACCTTATGCTAGCATTGACACAATGGTAAAGTAGCATTATAATTTGGCTTAATTCTACAGGAAAAATCAAGCCCTATGTATATTTGAGTATTCTCTTAATTAAGCCTATTTTAAACACCGTGATCTCTCTCTAATGTGCAAGAACAAGGCATCTGATTGTATCTTTTAACTTACATTTTACCATGCCATAAGGTCTCTCTCTCAGCTGGAGCTGTTCTTTTCACCAAGGAGGAATGCAACTGAGCACCCAAGATAGACAAAGTAGGCCACCCACAGCTGGCTTCATTTGCACCTCACAGTACCTATGTCCTGCTGCTCAGAACTGCACAGCAGTGCTCATATAGCAACAGGACCAAACCTCAGTTTGGAAACTTATCACACAATAAGGAGACATGAGCAGGTAGCTGAGCATGCTCAGGCTCTGCCTGATGACACATGTTGCTCATCACCAGAAACACAAGCTCCTCATGGCTGCAGTGGGTAAGAGCATGCTTTTCTAGCTTGCAGGCACATCACATATGGGGAGGGAAGGAAAGAGAAGGGCCTTCAAAGCATTAAGAAGAAACAAGGCTGACAGCAGCAAGAAGAAATATCCTCACTGCTGCTCCCTCACTGCAGAACAAAGATCTGAGATAAGAGACAAGTCCAACTCGTGGCCAAGAAGTTAAACAGTAGAAATTCCTCAACCATCCAAACAGACAGTCAGTGTTTTCAGTCAAATCTCATTACTTCTCGCTATCTGAAATTCACACAAATGAAGTGGTAGTAAAATCAAAAACAGTACAGGGGCCTGTATTGCTCCTCAGGCTCTTGAGAACACAATGATCTACACATCTCCAGTGTGCCTCCAAATGTGTAAACTACACGTAACATAGCAAAACTACATGCTAATCAGTTAATTTGGCCACGGAAACCCAGTGTCCATCATCCCTCGGTGCATCTAGTGAATGAAATTCCAACCCAGCCAGGCCAGGGCTCTACGCACAAGGGTCAGATTCTCTCGGAGGCTCCAGCAGTTACATCTGCAGAGGCTCAGCCAGGGAATAAGGTGCTTTCCAAACCGACAGCCCAGATCCACAGATTAGGGGCTAAATGAGGCCCAGTCAGAATACCTGACCTCTACAGAAAGAGTGTCATCTTGTTTTTTTCCATACAGTCATCCACATGTGATCAGCATGCTGGCCAGGGCCAGACTACATTCCTTGCAGCCATAGGCTGCTACAAGTACAGGCACCGTGAGCTGCCTTTGTGCACAGCACCGCAGCAGCCGTGCATGGAGCCAGGGCTGCCCACAGCCCATGCTCACCTCCGCCAGCCCCATGCTACCCCTGCAATACCTGCAGCACTGTTGTCCCTGCTTGCAGGGCACTGCTGCTGTGCAGACACGCTGCAGCTCTTGGCACGTGTGGGGCATGCAAAAGGTGCTGCAGCTGAGACAAGAGCCCTCAGCAAACAGTTGCAGTGGGGAGCAGTGCAGAACCAGCTGTATTGGTATTACCAGGGACTTTCCATTATCTGAAGTGTTCCAGCTCCACTCTACCTCATAAAACAAAGCTGGCTGTGTTACTAACCCTCAGCATTGGGAAACCATAAAGCAGGAGTCACACGCACATAAATCACACCTAAATGCCTCCTGGGTTTTGAGCCTTTAAAGCTCATGTTTTCAAGTTCTTCTCTGTAATCATAAGAAATCAAAACTCTTTTTGTTAACATGAAAATTGAGACACTTTCCTCACTACTGGAATACATAAGGTGAAACTTCAACCAAGTAACACAAAACTGAAGATGAGTTCCTAACGACTGACAATGCCGCTGGGACTGAGGACCCATGGTGTCCTTCAGAGTGCAGACCTCAGCTCCCCCTGCACAGGGATTTGGGTGCCCCAGCCCAGAGGACCTAATCCAGAGGCTGAGCTGTGAGGCACAGCCCTCTAGTGCAGCACAACACAGTTCTTTTGCCCACCTTATGCTCACTTTGTTCTCATACGATTGAGCAAAACCCTCCCACTGCCCTGATTTTAAAGTGGCTCTGTGGTGGGAGCCTCTAAGTTAACAACAAGTCCAATTACAAACTCCTCTTTGTTGTACTGCAAAACCACCTCTTCAGAAATTCAAGATGTATCCCACAACACACGAGGCTCTAACACTTGCAAGCAAATGGTAGTCTTTGGGTATGCATCTGGGTCATTATATCAGCAAAGCACAGCAGCACAATGGGGCTAGTGCCTTACTGTCTATAGGGTACTTTTAAGCAAATACTTCAGCTGCAGATAGTAAATATGGCTTCAAAGCAGAATTATATCTAACTGTGAAATAGCTGAGTCAGGTGCATTTAGTAAAGTGCAGCAAGCCAAACACTAATTACAGTGCGGTTGCACCTAGATTAGTTTTACATCTCACGTATTTTAAAAGTAGGATTAAATCAGTGCCAAATTAATTTGATGAACCTACGTTAGCTTCATCCAAAAGCGTTTGATTGTGGCTAAAGAAGAAAGGAGCGAGAAATACGGAGAGCACTGGAAGATCTGCTGCTCATTTCTGAGAATCAGCGCTAGGTTTTCCAGGAGCTCTGACTAAGTGGCTGAAAAGTTTAGTCACTCACAGGTGTTTTGCTGCCATCTGTCAACAGCTGATTATTGCAAACCTGTTTACTCAGTCTAGGGCTGTGTGAGAGAACTCGCTATCTTTGCTCAATCTCTTTATACAGATCCTAAGCATCTTCCCCCAGAACCAAACCACCTCAGGGCTTTGGGAAATTGCAATCCACATCCCGAGATGAGCTTCGCAGCTGGCCCCTACCTTTGTGAAGTTCCCGAACTTCAATTCTGGCTCAGAGTCCTGAATTTGGAGACTTAATTATAGCACTGTCATTCAGAGCAAAATCTTCACAGGCCGGGGTATTGCCATTACTTGCCAGATGCATCCACACCCTGGTACTGATTACATGCATTACTGACCTCAGCTGAACCATGAGAACAATAAGGCTAGCCCTGGTCAGGAATCTTTCTGACAAAACCTGGCTTCACTCAAAGGCACAGACCTGAATCAAATGCACCTCAGAGACACTTTCAGCGTGCACTGAGCCCAGACAAGTCACAGGCAGGCTTGGTGTGCCAGCTGCCTGCCCACTCTCCATGGCTGACTAAGGACTATCAGGCAACAGAAGAAGCCACGCTGCCGGCTGCCCCAAGGCCAGGACCAATGTGGAAACTAATTTCTGCTTGAACTGAACTTCAGCACGTGCCAAAGGGCTTTGCAAAGTAGAGCCAGATCCGCTGGATGGCATTGGACACCAAGTACGTTTTCTTACACTTGTAGATACAGAACACTTGAAAATCTCCCCAGCAAATCGATAACCTGGCCATAAATAAAGATGCAGCCTGCTGCTTCTGATCATCACCACTGGATTCCTCTAATGCGAACAGGATTTCATTAAACACATTTTTTGTACAGGAGCACCTGTAACTACTCAGAGCATCTTTTCATCTGCAGCCTTCAAATAGGACTCTCATGTGTCCTATGTGCAGGAGACGCAGGGTATGTTTCAATCTGATTATGTTCCTTCAAGTAGTGAAATTCTAATCTTGCTCAACAAGCTCTTTGCAGAGTGGATGTGGCGACATGCTGGACCTGTCAGAAGATATATACATAGCCCTGAAACTTTCCTGGCTTTCGGCCTCTGCTTCCTTGAATCACCAATCTCATCAACAACACAAAGGGAAGTTAGCCATGAAGGAACAAACGGCACGAAGAAACAAAGAGCAGAAACCAAGGTTCAGCAGCACTGCACCTTGCCGTGCAGCACTATCCCACTAGCAATACTTCCATTTGATTAGATTGATCCGTTGGCTTCTATTCCATATGGCTGAAGCCTCAAACCATTATGACCTATTGAAAATAATTGGTAATGACAGTTTCAAGTTTAATATTTAATACAGTGGTTAAACGGAGTCGTACTGTTTGTGGTTAAATTTTTCCATTGACTAATAAGCAAGTCCAGAGCAAAATGCATTTTTTCTCTGAGCTGTTACATTAGCTGAAAGCTGAACACCGTGTTACTCATAATAGCTTCAAACGTTTTCAGAAAAATGGATCCCAAAGCCAAGCCAAATATTACATTGATTTGTGGTTTATTTTTTTCTTATTACCAGAGGACTGTCTCTTTACTAGCTTTGAGAACCACTGCAAGGTGGACAGGCAGACTGGAAGGCATTTCTTGGCCATTTCCATCTGCTCCTCTGACCATGCCAGCTCCCCCCACTGTGAGCTTTGCCATTGCTCAGCACTGGGCTAGCAAAGCCTGCAAGGAAAAGGAGATGGGACCTCCCTAGTCTGCAGATGGCATGTTGTGACATGGCCACCTCAGAGAAGGAGCCTTGAAGGAGCCTCAGAGAAGAGCTCCTCGCTCTGCTTTTTACACAATGATAAATACGGAGGGCTGTGGAAGCACAGGGCTTGAGCAGCAGTGGGATACCTTAAAGTAATGACAAACATACAGAGCTTTGTCCTGCAAGGGCTCACCCACCTGTACAAATTTTGGGTCAGGTTACCTGGTGTCTTGCCAGTAGCTTCAAAAGAGCTTTATTTATTTACTCTAGCCAAGAATTTGGTGCTCTATTTTTTAATCTGCCCACATCTTTCACCTCCTCCTGTAGCTCTTCTTCTCCCAGTTTTTTTTTTTTCCTTTACCATTAACACTCCCAGTTCAGGATGATTATTACATTAACAGGGATTCCAGCCGAGGGTGGGGCTCACTCCCAGCAAATTAGTCAATGCGGAGCTCCACTCCCCTATGGCTTGGCTCCCACTGTATCTGAGCAGGCTTGTACACAACGCAGCCGCTGTGGGGACTTACTGGAAGGAGACCCTTTGTGCCATTTGTGAGTTCAGAGATGGGACAGAAAGAACACGCAAGTACCTGAACTACTCAAAGAACACCAACATTCACCAAACACATTTAGCAGTGCCAGACGCTGCTTCTGGAAAACTTTCCTGCTTGCACACTTTGGTATAATGTGCAGAAACCTCCACAGACAAAATAAAACCAGATAAAACCAGAAGCACACCCCAAGGACCAAGTCCTCTGAAGAGATAAGTACCTTCCCAAATGTATTAACTGCCTTTGTCTCTAATTCTATTGCACATCTGCAAGATATTCAGCGTCAGACTCGGAATTCTTAGAACAGGATTTGCCAGCATCAACTATTAATACTAGAATTTGGCCTTACAAATTCTTCACCATGCTGAGACAGGTGATCTGAGTAAGCCCCCAGCAGCACGTACCCCCAGAGAAATGAGGCTTCTAAATCCATAGTGCAAATTTCAATAAAACCTCAGACATATTAAGGAATAACTCATCCCAATTACGGTGCAACTGTCCCTTATCCCACCTCCACTGTAAGAATACATTCAAATGAACTTTTGGAACTAGAAGGTCAAGCAAGACTAGCTTCACAGATCCCAAGGTGGGAAAAGAAAGTGATTTTAGATCATTGAAACTTCTGAGGCTGCACATTATAATAGAAAGATCAATTGACCAAAAAGGGAAATAAGATTGCTGGGTGGACCCAAAGCTTAAAATGGACTTAGCATTGTTTTTGAACTTATTTAGAGGCATGATGGAGAAATATGGCTTTGTTTCCATTTATAAACATCCAAAATGACAACCTGAATTTAGGACTTGACAAGCGCCAGACTGACTTAATTGGAAACAGCAGGACTGTATTCTTAGCTGAGACATAGGTGTGCCACTGCTGCCACCAGGCTATCTGCTGCAGCTGCCCACAAAGCTGGTTGGAGAGAACCAAGATGGGAAAATGCACCATCAGATCTCTTCGGTGTTCATCTGGGCCCTGATCTTCTCATTTGCATCTGTACCTACCGGCTCTGCCACAAGCTCACATTAGGCTGGTATTTGGGGTTTATTTTGCACTGATGTCAAACAACGAAGAACCCTACTCATGCTCAAGAGATAAAAATAAAAATAAAAAAAAGACATGTGAGGCTATTTATTTGGTATCAAACATACTTACTGTAGACTGAGACAGCTTAGTCAGGAATTTGCACCAGATTTCTTCTAATTGGACAAAGAGCTATGTAATTCCTGCGCTTTGGCTATATGGCAAAATACGATGTGAAAGGCTATTAACACTTCTCTTTCTGAAGTTTTCAGAGAGCAGCTACAATTACTTCCCTGAATTTTACTGAAGATTGAGGTTTCTCACTACTACCTGACCCAGGGTGTGCATCACCCTGGAGGGAGCCAGGTGAGGGGCTGTGGCTGGGTTTCCAGCCTGTGCTCTCCTGGAGCAGCTCTGTGGGATTTGGACCTTGGTGACCAGATGAGCACTAGCAGCAATGCTTGCACTTCCTTGTCACAAGATGCCAGCAGCACCACAGGTAGGCAGGCCCAATTACTCCACATTTTCTGGACAGCTTCAGAAAGCCACATGCAGTTACTGACTTGCTACTTAAAAGTTCCCCCAAACTGCATCATATAAAATAGACCTAGAAAGAACTGAAATTGTTAGTGAGTCTAAATAATATCTTCCTTTTTTACCTAGTCACGGAGGGGTTTGCACCTTGTGCACCATACAAATCCGATTTAAGCTCTCAGAATAGGTTCTAAGTAGGACTTAAGTAGTGCAGGGGCCGTTAGGCTGACCCTCTACACCGGGGTTAATTTCATCCAAAAGCTTTTCCGAGAGATAAGGAAACAATCTTTCATGTACAAAGTGCTTGAGGAAACCAAGAAACAGCAGAAGAATCTGCCTGCTTTGAAAGCTTGGTATCTCACCTCTACACTCAATAGAGAGATGTGTTGTGTTGACATACTGTAGATTATACCTTACCCAAACGGTGAAGTTAAAAGGAAACAGGATCTCTTGACACTGTTTTAGACAACCCATAATACGGCACTATCATTAAACGAAGTTTACAAAAGGGTTCTATTTACATGTCTGCAGAAAATAGAACAGGGCACAGGATGCTGACTGCAGTGTAAATGTTAACTGAGGGACTGAACGGCACTCGCTGGGCATTTGGAAAATCCAGTGCAAACAAAACAAAGAGCAGAAGACGGTCTCATTACCCAAAGCAGTCTGCATCCTGACAGCAGACTGGCTTTAGATGGAAACAGAGCAGCCTTTACTGCTGATGGAGGGCACGCTTGGGATTCACAAGAGAGATTCAGCAGTTCAAAAGATGGGCATGGGGAGGAAACTGTGCTGAAAGAATTGTGCCTAGACATAACTCAGCTTATCTACTGGCTGCTTGCAGCAAAGGAGTTGGTGGAGTCAGAAATTAAAAGTGGCAACGCACACCTGTGTCATCAGTGAGGGAAGTATTGTTTTCATGGAAAAAAAAACACACCCACTGTCATTCATTGAAATCTGGGTCATTTATATATGTGTGAATGTCTATCACCTTCACATTGGAAAGGTGAGGGTTCATGATGGACAAGTGAATTCACACCTGTTTTGTTTCTGCAGGGCTTTGGCACGGAAAGGGAAAACAGATGGACAGGAAATCTCAATTCTACAGTTTTCCAGATGAAGAAGAAATTACCTTTTGGCAGGAGACAGATGAATTCAGGTGGATATTAATTGCTTCATATTTCAGTGGCAAAAAATGCAAAAGGAACATAAACTCAGATTAGTATGGGTGAAAAGTTAAGAGCAGAGGGCCAAGAGACAGATTATTTACAGACTGGAATTATTTATGGACAGTGCTGCAACCTTATTTTCTCTTACTTGTGAAAACATTTCCAGCAAGGCTGCACATGAAGGCCCACTGTAGAGGTGAATGCTATTTGTGACTTCATCTGTTTGTAACTGACTGTTTTTACCCACACACTCAACCCTAAAATGACCTCAATTCATGACTAATAGAGGGCTGAACTGAAAGTGGTGCTTAGAGGAGAAAGCTCCGCATTGCCCAGAAACAGCAAGCACCAACTTGTGCTCCTTCATTACAGCCAGAGGAGCCAGGGCACTAATATCAACCATGGCTCTTGGCCCCTGTTGATTATAGGGAAGTCCGTAGAGCCATGGTTTGTACTTCGCCCAAGATTTAACAGAATTGGACCCATCTGCAAGTTTAGACATTACCCTGAGAGACCGAATTCAATGCCTTGTTTTATGTTATTATATAGCTATTAAGAGCCAGCCCTGCAAAGATCTGCAGCGAACAGATTTCCTCAGAGGAGCACTTCTCTGTGAGGCCTTTATATCATAGATGTGCTGTGTCACAGGCTGCACTATCACGTGTAGCAAACACACTGTCATTAACCACCCTTTAGCAGGTAATAGGGTGAAACATGTCAGTGAACCATAAACCCAGACTGATTTAGAAGATAAATTGTAATGGCCCAGAAGTAGCTGTTACGGCCTTTTCCTGTCAATACTTCACCTTTAAAAAAATTCCCTAAATACTTATTAATACTATACAATGTAATGGCTGTCAATAACATTTATTTTAAGTAGTCCCCAAACACATTACATAATCTGCATTTAAAAAGTCCATCTCACCAATATCTGAAGCGGGCACAGAGGAGTCTCTAATGCTCTTTGCTCCTGCACATTAACCCTTCTCCACTGATTGATCCACATCTTGCTGCTCTGGGAGGTGAGGAGAAGACACGAGGGGCAGAAACGTTAGGCGCAGCTGCAAGTGGCTAAGAGGGAGCTGATCGTTCCTGCTCCCTGCCCTACACCCTCACAGCCCAGAAAGCCAACTGTACCCTAAGCTGCATCAAAAGAAGTGCGGTCAGCAGACCAAGGGAGGTGATCCTGACCCTCTGTTCTGTGCTGGTGAGCCCTCACCTGGAATACTGTGTCCAGATGTGGAGTCTTCAGCACAGGAGAGAAGTGGACTTGTTAGAGTGTGTCCAGAGGAAGGCCACAAAAATGATCCAAGGGATACATACACCTCTCCTATAAGGACAGCCTGAGAGAGCTGGAGCTGCACAGCATGGAGAAGAGAAGGCTCTTGAGGAGACCTGAGAGTGGCATTTCCATGTCTGAAGGAGACTACATGAAAGATGGGGACTGACACCTTAGCAGGGTCTGCTGTAACAAGACAATGGGAAACAGTTCCAAACTAAAGGAGAGGAGATTTACACTGGACACAAGGAAGAAGTTTCTTACAAAAAGGGTGGTGAGGCACTGGAACAGGCTGCCCAGAGAGATGGTGGGCCATGAAATGGGGTGGGAATGAATGGCAATGCGCAGCATGGCAGGAGAGACACCTCACAGCAGTTCTGTGGCCCAGTAATGTGTTGCTGCATTCCCAGGCCAGCAGCAAGCCTAAGCAGAGGCTAGGCCCTTTCTCAGTCCTATCTGAGATGATGGTTTGGTGTTTTAACTAACAGTATCACAGTGGTGCTATGCACGGGCTCTTGCCTGGCATCCTAACAGCTGGCTGATCTGGGCATGCACACAACCCAGCTGGCATTGCCAGTGCTAAGATTACTGCTGGTTATGAGGTGAATGAGTGGCAAATACCGCGATTATGTAAAATGAGGATAATGATAATTACGGGATAGCTTCAAGAGGGAGGCAGGAGGAATCATTTTTCACATAATAAGTGTTAACTGTTGGTGTTAATTATCAGTGTTTATGACTGCCACTTCTCAGATTAGCAAAGTAAGCAGCGTGTGATGAAGTAGGGCATTACCACTGGAAGTGAAATCATGCTCCTCGGGGCAACGGTGAAGCCATGGGACAATCCCTGGTGTCTCAGGTGTCATCTACCTCTGCTGCCCTGGCAAAGCAATACATTGCAGTTTTGTATGTCAACAGCACTAAGCATCACAGCTAGGACAAGATCAAATGCTCCACAGCCTCCAAAGAAAAGAGTGATCCTACATCTGTGCCAAAATTTGGACCTATACAGATTACATCACATATAAAAGAAGATATAAAAGAAGTCATGCTTAACTCTTCTGCTGGGAGTCAAGACTGATGTGGAAGGTGTTGCAAACAAGAAGCATGAGACACCACTGTGTTATAGGAAAGAAGAAGGGGTGGGTTTGGCTGTGGATGGGAGCAGAGGTCCCATTCTCTACCTCCTTAACACACTTCTACTAAGAGCGAGGATGGACAAGGTAAATGTACAACACCAGCAATAGCTCAATAAAGATCAAGCACACCAAATGGGAGCATTTAAAAGTATATCTTAGAATATACCAGCAAAGCCCAGTTCTTAGGCAAAGGCACTATTTTTCATTACACTGACTGTAAAAAATGATAGACATGATGGGGATCTTGCTAAAGCGGCAGCAGAGCCTCCCATTGACAAAAAAGCCATTAATTTGCAGTGAGCCTGATGGAATATGACAAAATGACACTTTTCCCAGAGCAGGCAGCGATAACTACTAGTTGGAAAGATGCCTGCTAAAGTCTGTATCTGGAGACTGCTGTTCTTCTAAATCTTAGACATTTGGAACACCCTATGAAACACTCCTGCAGTTACAAATGCATGGCTTGTACCAGTGGTTCAGTGTCTGAGTATCAAGGCACTGCTGAGAGTGAGGATGCACTTCTGAAAGAGTTAAATGAAGCAGGGTCAATTATCACTGGAATGTTAACCAGAACTCCCTAGGGCAAGATAAATCAATAGTAAATACAATCTTCCTATAGAAGCGTGTGCCATTTTCAGTTCAGCGTGCTGCAGAGCACACTGCCCTGTTAAATTAAGTAAGAACTGCAATAACATCATGCCATGTAGTAGAAATAGAAGTAGGTGAAGTTTCCTCCATGAACCCAAGGAGTGATGCAATGGCAGCTTGTATGGGCATAATTGTATATTTTGCTAGCATCAAAAATAAAGGTTTTAATGTATTATTAAATTCCTTGCTTGGAGGCAGACATTTGCACACCTACAATTATTTTAATTGCATGTTCCAGATTTTTTTGTTTTTCAGAGTTTTATGACAGAAGCTGAAGCTCAAATGAACAGCTCACGACATACTTTCCTGAGTCTCAGTACTACGTTTTTCTCTCTGGGTAATGGAGTGGTTTGTTCAGTCTGTTATATTTTTAGTTTTATGGAAAGGTTTTGGAAAAAATTGTGCCAAAGAAAATACGTGCGGTAACCAATATGCAAACTACTCTAAATTAAATAAGTCTGGAGAACAGCAAAGAACAAGTCTGGAAGCTGAAGACTACTCTACAGTCCAGGAAGAGGTGACAGAATTCATGCACTGCCTTGAGCCATGCAAAACCTTTGACTCACACTGCAGCCTTCAGAGCCCTTGTGAAATTCTCTTGCAGACACAGCAAGCAGGTGGGCTTTCCTTTGAAGGCAAACTGCATCCCTGGAAAAACTAAAGCATGGTTTGAAAGAATGACCTTGTGCCTATCTGAAAAGTTTCGTGACAGCACAGCGTTGAGAATGATGCTCTTGTGGTTCAACTGTGAGTAGGGAGGTTGGCTACATAAAGTAGGTGCCCCATAGCAGACTAAGATGAGGATTTAGAACATGTTGTTGCCCTGCAGCACCTTTTTTACCTTTTTCTGGTCATTGTGCTGCAGCTTAGCTCTCTGTCACAGCAGGATGCTCATGGGAATGAGAATATCCTTCCTGCTCACCACACAATGCAGTGCCTGATATCCACACACCTGAGCTCCTGGAAGGCCAGGAGGAGCCCTACACTGACCTGCCCTCTGTTCCTCATTCTGCCACTGGATTCTTTCACAACCTGGACATAATCACCAATAATCTCTACCAGTTTTCCCTCCCTGAAAAGAGCATGACTACATTTTTTTGTGGATGGCCCCTCTGTGTCCTCTTCCACCACAGGGAATGGATGCAGGCATGCTGGCAGCTGACAGGGACTGTGAAGCTGAAGCCACGATGCTGATGCAGCAGTGCTGCTCTGTCCTATCCCAAATCCACCACCTGATCCCACAGATTGACATTTCCCAGGATCTTACAAACAGACACTATCTTTCATCTCCTCTCCACCCTCAGATCACAAGAACTATTAAGACCAGAGCAATTTCACTGATGCCAATGATATTTCTCCTGATTTATAGCAAATTAAGTGGAATGAGAATTGGGTCAGACTCTTGGTGAGGGGGGGAAGGAGGGGTCACATATACTGCCTTTTGCCACCCCCTCCCCTGAGGCGGGAGGCTGAATAGCAAGTGCACATTCCCATGGCAAGGGCACTTCCTCTAAGAAAAAAGACATTCATATATACCCAAATCTTGAATTTCATTAAGCTTAATGCATTTGCAGCCAATTGAATTTGATAGAAGGCCTTTCCCAGGTAGTATTTAAACTCATCAAGAACACTAATCAATGGTTGGTAGTTAAATGCATTCTTAACTTTTTATGTGCATTGTCCTTGTGCCATGTGCTGTGATGTCTTTATAACAGGATCATTAGGGAACATCACAAAGCTTAATAAAAATATGAGGTGAATTGGACACAAGGGGTTCTGTTAAATAAAATAGGATTACAGAGAGATGAGGCTCTGTGGTTTTTAGGGATATAGTATTTTAAGTGGATTTTGCTACGTTTGTTGGCTTTTTTCTTAGTACTTCCTTTCATAGTTGTACCGAGTTGATGTGAAATAGGTTGGTCTCAGGGTAAGCCTAGAGTTAGGAGGAATAAAAAAAGCCCACTTTCCCAAGCTTTTCTGTTTCTATTCTCCCTCCTGGAAAGAACATGAAAGCCAGGACTTAAAATACACGGCAGAAATTAGAAACAACCTTTTGAACTGTTTTTACCCAAAAGCAGAATTTTCAGCCACAAAATGTCATCGATCCATTGATACACTTCTTAGAGGAGACTCCTTGTTGTGCAGGAAGATCAACACTTCAGGCACAACCTGCCCGGCTCTAGGCTCAATCCCTGCGCCAGCTGATGGCAGGACAGAAAGGTCCCAGGCTCACACCAGCTGCCCCAGTAACACCAGCAGCTCTCCTGAGAGGGCTGTGCTGAGCAGCCCTGGGCAGGGCACCACGTCTCGTCATGCCTCAGTTTCTCAATGTACAATGAGGAATGATGGCTTTGTCTTCTACCTTTGGATTCTGTTCAGAATGCTACCTCAAATCACATCTCTCACCACCTATTGTAACACAACACACAACGTAATGAGGGCAGAACTAGTTTTACCCTGTAAATATCCATGTGGTGCAATACTAATAACTTATCATCCGAGGCCAAGTGATAAGCACAGTCTGGGAACCTAGTTGGGACTTGCACCTTGTTCTGGGGTGGAGATTTAACAGTTAACTCCTGCAGCACTATAACAGACTTGCTGATCTTAATTTTCTCTGTTTTTCATAGAAAATCCTCCGCACCATCTCTTTGTTTTAGTGAAGTCTTAGCTAGTCTGTTCTAGTTCTGCTGACCTGGGAACAGCTTCAGCAGGCTTAAAGGCACCCAATATTAACATGAAAGACTGTAATCACATCTTCACAGCTGCTAGAGCCCACAGTGTCACTGGGAGTTTGCATGGCTAAAACAGAATTTGCTGTATAATCCATGCGCTGTGCTGTTCATGCATGGTAATTACGTATAGCAAAATCTGTAAGGAAGGAAGCAGCTACATACAGTCTGCTTTTAAAATCTGAAGGGAAAGATTCCTATTTCTACTATTTGAAGAAACCACCTTTGAAGAAAATCACTTCTTACTTCTTTGATGACCAACAACCAGTATGTCACCAGTGGCTGAATTTCATAGCGCTCTGAGCATCTCTGTTATTTAAGATTGCCAACTATCAGCCTCCTCTTGTGTTCCCCAATTACAGCTCTTTTCTCTAAAGAGTGAATTTTTGAAGATACTCCTAACATAACTAAGAGGAACGCATGCTGGTAAAGACATGATGAAGTTTAGAACGAACCCCATTCCTTGCTACCAGCATCATATCACTATTGCACATCCTCTCTCCAGTAATCTATATGTCACAGAAGATTACGTACCCACGCAGAGAAAGTTATATATACCAGCTTTCCAATACGACATAACTTACGAAGTTATTCCCCGTGGAAAATTTAAGCAAAACAAAACCGTCACTGCTATATTTCCTCCCTCTTCATAGGAGCTGTAATTCAGGTGCCTCAGTGAGTTCTGTGGTCTGCATCTCTTAGGATGCAGTACTTCTGAGATGCTAAAAGCTGTGAAAAGCATGTCCTGCCATTGCAGGAACAACCTGAGCACAGCCCTAGCACACAGAAGACAACGGATGCAAGAAATAATTGAACTCAAGATCCCACTAAGCACCAAGAGTGCACTTATAAATTCAAAAGACAATGGAGAAGAAAAGGGAGGCTCTGGGGCAAAATGATTTTGATGCCTGAAGCCTCAATAAAAAACAAAAATGCAACAGAACAAAACAACAACAACAACAAAAAATTATGTTGCTACCAACCTAAGCTTAATGTCAGGGAAAGAAGAACAACCAGAAAAGTTTGGAGCAGCTTTACCACCAATCACCTATGACTAAATTTAGGCCTGACATATGGAAAGTCAGATGTTGCTCATAAGAACCGCTTTATTTCTGGTGTCTGTAAGTACCAACTAATCCTGATACCTCAGTCTACTCACTCCTCCCTTCCTACATTGTGCCTTGCTCCCCAGTGCTCAAACTGCCCCCCCAAACACTGCTGCCTTTGGCAGGGGGTGCGGTAAGCGGCAAGGGAAAGAAAGAGCTGTCAGCAGAGAAGTGGAGCATTCAGCAGGCGACAGCCTGGTGCTCCTGCTTTTGAGGCCGCTCTTGGGACTCTGGCATTGCCCAACTGGAATATTTCTGCTTTGTTTAACACAGTGAAAAAACATCAGTTGACACCGTAACGTTAAGAGTGGTGGATGCGAATATGACCGATAAACAAACACGTCTTTGTTTTAATAACGGGGAGTGACTTTATCGCAGTTAATTATAGGAATTTACGCTATTTATGTGAACTCAAGAAAGCAGAAAACATTCATTTGTTGGTAGTGTAACTGCTGGGTGGAGGCAGCCCAGATGCATGGAGATGAATGCTAGACTGTATCTTGTTTGTCTTGTTATGAACAACTTTACTATGTAAATTTGAACTTCAGTGAATAGCTACTTG
Organism: Excalfactoria chinensis; assembly: GCF_039878825.1. Lineage (NCBI taxonomy): Eukaryota > Metazoa > Chordata > Aves > Galliformes > Phasianidae > Excalfactoria > Excalfactoria chinensis. The sequence goes on from NC_092835.1 coordinate 15,011,459, forward strand.
GCACATTAGAATGTATAATTATAGACACACAAAAAAACAAGGAAAGTGACATTTAAACATTGTTTCTTTGTCACATATCAGTTAAATATAGAAAAAAACATATTTACTTTAATCCACAGTAGACACTTGGTCTCGCACCTGCTGCTCACACGCAAAGTATGTCATTATCACTCAGCGTCCATCCCCTTACACACAGAAAAGAAAGTCACTTTGGTTCAGCCTTGTTTGTCTCATTTCAAGCCTCAGAGGAGCTACACTTACAGAGGAATGTTAAGCAGAAAACAAAACCAAAATAGTGCAAAAACAACTACAGTCTGTGGAGAGGGGAAAAAAAAATGTTGCTTTCGTCTGCATTCAATAATTATCCCAAACCAGCTGTGATACGATTGCATGAGCTCCAGAAAGATTTGTTCCCCACTTTTCAGGGACGGAGCAATGCTCCCAAAAAAACACTGTCATGTTAACAGACACACTACAGCCATGCTACACTGCTGCTTGGCCAATTGTACAGAGCCAAAGGCAGCATGGTGCCATGCACATTGCTGTGAGATGCTGCTGCTGTAAGTCCTACACCTTTTCCAGGTTTCTCTTCCAGACATGAATTATCATGAACAATTATTTTAAATATGCAAACCACCAGTTTCTAACAAGGACCAGAACTATTGCTAAGGAAGACCTAAAAGCATTCTTGGCTCTGTAGAAGAACAAGTTTCAACTAGCAGTAATCTACATCTAAATCTCCTAGACACATAAACAGTTCTCCAGTCCTGCAGTGGCTACCTGCATCATACTCATCAGTGCTTTAGCATGGAAAAAGGGAAATGAATCTTTTTACAGAAGGAAGATCAAAGCAGAGGAAGGGACCGATGGCACGAAGCAGTACAAGTGCTGACCTCCCCAGGCTAGCATGAAGCTGAGCTTGCCCTTTGCACACTGAGGTGACACACAGCTCTGACAGCTCATGGTCACATCCATGGTACAGTCTGTGCTCACAGTGGGCTATTATTGAACTCAGACTCTCAACAGGGCCTATTGAAAGGGGAGAAGATGGCGAGAAATTGTGCTGTACCCAGCTCCATCCCTGCTATGGACACACACCTCCCTCTGTAACTTGCTCAGGTTTACACCCATGGAGATTGCAGGGGAAAGAGTTGAATAAGAATCTGGAGGGAAGCACTGGATCACCTTCCTTCCCACTAAAATGACACATTGGATGAGATCTCCAAAGCTTACTTTCTCTTAAGCCCAACAACCCAAGAGTTAGGATGCTGCCATCTAACACAGTTTAGATTGAAAATTTCAAGTAACTCTTATTCCGTGCTCAGATTTTTCCAGACAAATAGCTATTATATAAAACTAAACAACTTAAGAAAGAAGTTTTGCGCATTAGCCCGCAGAACATAGGATGTCTCTATAAAGTCTTCAAACCATATACACAGCATCCCCATTGACACCACAAAAGGCAGCCATCTCTGGGGTGAAACAGGCACACGGAGAGACTGTCGCATAGCAACAGCACTGCAAAGCAAAAATTGGTGTTTAGTCAAAACTACAGTAGGGGATTTGTTGAGTGCTACGTTGGTGCTGAGGAATTACACAAGACAGACAACTTCCTATACTGCCTGTACCTTTATCTCATTCTTTCTTTTTTTTTTTGACAGCCAAACACACAGCTTATTTTTCCCTCGCTTAATGATACACTGTGCTTTTTGTCTTGATTAATACCTTCCAGTAGTTCGTTTGCCATACCTCAAACCTGCTTGTCATGCATTTCCGAAGGAAAAGTAAGCAGCATCCTTTGGGCTACATTCCCACATTTTTGATCCACTGTTTGTTTTGCTGCTGTAATGATTATTTGTAGCTAAAGAGATCAATGGAAGTTCTTAGCATATTCACGCGGCGCCCACTGCACAGGCAGCACTCAGTCACAAATCAAAATAACCACACAACACGTGGGTGTTTGAACAGGTAACACAAATAACCTAAGCATAACAGGCCTGAGGACATACCACAAGGAATATCAATTCCTACTTAAAATGTCCTATGGCATCACTACACCAGGTGTAGCAAAAAATAAGGGCACAGAATGGAAAGGCTGCAAAAGTTCTTGTAAACAACGCGGCCAGAAGGGATGGCTGATGCAGCCTCCAGAAATGGCAAGGGAAGAAAACTGCATAACCCGCAATTAATGTCTCTAAAACCAGGCAAAGGAACAACCAACCAGACAAAAAACAACACCACCAAAGACATCTGCAAAGTCTGCTTCGTTCTCCCGCGGCATTATACCCACACAGTGTGCTTACTGTTTTATGCTGAGTTTTCCCATTTTTGATTTCTCCGCATACTTCGTGTTCTATCCATCAACTCCCTTCAAGCCATTCTCATATAACCCTCCTAACATAACGAACTTTCTCAAACTGCACTGTTACACACATCATTTCCACTTCCATTCATGAAGAAAAAATCATATCTCATCTTTTTAGACCTTTCCATAACAAAATAACCATTTTTCCAAAAGGCTTTCTGGTAGGTTTTGGTTTTTTGTTTGTTTTCTTCTATTTCCCAGGACAAAAAATAGAATTCAGCCCGATGCTATCGAGCTCTTCTTTAGCAAGCACTAAAGAAGCAGAAATGCAGTGGCTACTGGTTAAACCTCTAAAGCCTGGAGTGCGGTCCCAGCATGGAGGCTGCACACACACGTTAGAAAGAGTTGGATGCATTATGCATTTGTATAACTTGAGTATTCATGGCTGAGGAAATCATATTGATTGGTTCTGGGTCTTTTGTGAGCTCTGACAGATCCTGACCCACATTTGTCACCTTAGTCATGTTACTCCCAGCTTGTTCCAACCATTTAAAGGCTGCTATTTTCACTTCTTACCTGCTCACTGGGAGGCAGGAGTCTGGTTTGTTAGGAAAACAGCCATGCATTAATCAAGCTACTCATACAACAGAGACAAGGTTTTGTCTGTCCAGCATTTCACAAATTGGCCAGAACTCACATTTAGACTCAAATATATCCGGCATCCAAACACAAGCACAGCCTAACCTCTATGCCTAACAGAAAGCACAAGAATGTTTCACCTTTTACCTCTCAGCACTAGCCAAAACAGGTCTACATGCAGTATTGACTGGTCAGCCTTGTTAAGGACTCACAGACAGATCCTACTGTCATCCTCACAAGTCATCTGCTAGCCCATGCTGCCCACCGCACACTGCCTGGTGAGCGCACACACATCAAAGACTTCTCTCATTGTCCCGCTGCCGCCCACTTACCTGCTGCAGAAGCAGGAACATGGGTGAAGCTCCAGTGATGGGACTGGCCGGTGCTCAGACGCCTCCTGACTCCATGCTTCCCCAACTGAAACTCAGCATTTTCCTGCACAGAACAATTTGACAGAATCAGAGGTGGCTTTTCACATCTTCCTGATATGCACAAACAAATCTGCAACTTCCCTTTGTTGAATGTTTGTTTGTTTTTATAATGTTATTCCGCCTGTGTGAGCATACAGTGTTCTCAGAGGTAAGAATACCTATTCGGTTCACCTCCAGACTGATGTTTTTTTTCTCAGTGTAACCTCAGACAACACGTCCTGCTCATTTTCTGATCATGTCCGGATTGCTTCTCTCCCAACAACAGGGCACTTGACGATTTCTGACACTGAGTCAGAAACAACTAAAACGCTCGACAGAATTTGCCTTTGAACAACACGGATGGGAATTGATTATGGCTAAGCGAAGCTGTCAGGTTACAATTTACTAAGACAGTCATCTACATCACCTAACTCCTTACAGTGTTTTGAAATTTGCAGACGTGTTGCCAGTGAGCACATATCGATTACCGTTCCTTGAATGTGGCAGGGAGGATTTCCCTACTGAGTGGCTAAACGATGCGTGTGTTGAAACAGATTTAATTGAATGTAAGAATGCTATTGGTAATTTTATTCAGAATTCCGACATGGGACAAATCATACCCAATTCAGAGAAGTACTTCTCCTGGTATTGGGCCCAAACTGTATCTAAAATGGAAAGCATAGAAAAAATACTGAGCAGGGAAGGGGGCAAGGTAAACTGAATACTGCAAGGAACATGAGACACGGATGCTTCTTAACCCTCTATAATAACTCAATCCACTTCAAAATTGGGTGTCTAGACTCCTTTTCTATATACAGATAGATAGCCATCTTAGACATCTATTAAAAGATGGAATGAACTGTTCAGTGAAGGCAAAACTAAAGGATGAATTAAAGTATATGTCTTAAAATAAGGTGACATGGTTCTACTCTGCAGGATACGAGTCCATCCCAAATTACTTATTTTCCTTTCCCCTTGTGAAGTATTCTGGAGGAATAGTAAAGAATTTTGAAGTCATAGGAGTAGGAGTGAGGTAACTGAAGTATGCACGTATCATCTTTGCTACAGTGGTTTGGTGTTTTGACAATACATATACAGCAACCTGAGATATGACTATTTAGAAAGCATTAGTTCCTTGTTTTTCAAAGCTCTCAAGCATGAGGGAAATGCTACACTGAGCTTGAATGAAGCCAGTAGCATTAAGAAGACAACTAATGTGGTGTACCCCTCACTCAGCATGTAAACGTCATTGATGTTCACAGACAATGCTCGCACACTCTGGAGTATCTACAAATCAATATAAGGGCTAAAAACTCTGCTCCAAAGAAAGACACAAGCTATTAATTCAAATCCTGATTCAGCTGAAAGCCACTGAATTTTCAGCTGTTGAAATGCCATGTTCAACATGGGAGAGAGAGAGGAGAGATGCACGATGTGAAACTGCATTTATGACCAAAGCAAATCCTCTGACTGCTTACCAGTGGTGTAAAGCTGCTCTGGCTTCCCTCTGCGTGGAGTAATATCACATGACAGAACCTCTACTGCACGGAATGACAAGCTGGGGAAAACAGATAAGGAAAGCATTGGTATTGAAATACACAAAGAACAGCAGATACTCTTTATTGTGTAATGCATTAAATTACAGCAGATGGTGTAAGTAATTCGTAAGCGCCACTCAAGTATAAAAAAAGCACTTAAAGGAAAAAGTTTGCAAAATTCATGAAACCTTTCTTCCCCCAGTTTCTGAATCCCCCCTTTTGAGATATCCTCAGGGTACAGTCAGGAACATGTAGATTTTTAAGCTGGAGTATGTACATTTTATGTGCCCAATAAATCACACAGCATGCTGCAAAACTCAGACATCAAAATGGCAGAAAACAAATATGAGATTCAAATGACACTGAAGATGTGGCTCTCTATTTTTTTTTTTCCCCAGTCCACCAAAAAAGAGCTCCCTCTGCTTCACAGCAAGTGCAGTGGTGCCTGGAACTACCCCTCTGTCCCTGCTTTTTCATATGGAGCATTACCCAGCTCCACAGAGAGCTCAGAAAACACCACGTATGGGACCTTGTGAGAACTGCAGGCCAAAATGACTTTATTAAATACTTCTAAGGCAAAGATTAGTAACAGCAATTGCAAATAGATATCCTTCTCTGTTCCTTTGAAGGACAGCATGTGCCTATACCTGGTTTCCTCTGAAAACTAAGAAATTCCATAATAATGTGAACACAGACTGCATTGCCAAATTGCTGAAGGCCACTGCCAATCAACAAAGAAACATACTTCTTATTTTTAATGAATTACACACATTTTGGTGTCCAAATCACTGTCACGGCCAATACATTATGTACCTTTTTCACTCACTTTCTAAGCTGGAGATGCATACATCACGGGAGGGTTATTTTGCACCCAGATGCATGCACATTCCTTAAGGAATCACCTATCAACAGATATTTTGAGCTGCAAATAATCATCCCTAAAATTAAGTCTAAAACATTCACCACACTGTACAAAATGATAAAGCAATCTCACCTTGCCTGCACTTGTCAGTCACAATGAACAGCTCTAATGAATGCCAAGCTCTTAAACCTTTTCCCCCTTTGTCTGAGCTATGTACTTTTAATAACCATTCCTTAGCATCTTCTCTTTGATAAGCTACTAAAGCCCATGCACTTAAACCTGACAGAGTGGCATACAAGCCATAAAAAAAAATAATCAGATGATCAGGAACAGGACCTGCTAAGCTTCCACAAATGTTTTTGTTAACTCCTTGCATTGACCATTAGCAGAGATATCCATAGTTCAAGCTATGACACCAGAAGATGTGGTCAGCAGGTGCTGGCACTCATGGTCTGCTCAGATGCAGGGTCATAAGACATGACACAAGTAGGAGGTGGTTTCCTAAAGCATTCAGCCCCTGTAGACAGCTTTGTGTTACCAACAATGGGTAAACACTACAATCCCATCCAGCAGCTTCTGCCAAAATCCCTGGCTCGAAGTGACTGCAGCACAGGTGATAGCCAGAAGATCCCCTATGCATCAGAACTGCCTAGCATCTCAGCTGTTTGAAAATCTGCATGTTTAAAGATTAATTTCATGCTGAAAGAGGAGCCAATTACCTTACAGATCATGATGTGAATTGTATTTAACACAGCAGGATGTGAACTGAGGCAGCTGACCAGCAGACCTGACCTGCAGGCCATTATCTGGTATCTGCCTTGGTGGTCAACAGGTCTGGGCCGGGTAGGACGCCAAGAACTGGCATAAGGATGGGCAGCAGGGGAGATATGAGCTCCTGAGCTTGAACCCAGACCTCCTCAAGTACGTGCTGCATAGTCTTCATGACAATGGAGGTTTTAGCTCAACTGAAAGCAACAAAGCTGACCCCAAAGTTTGCATGCTCAGAGTTCTGCTCCCCATACACTTTATGGCAAGCTCAGAGTTACCAGGTGTGTAAGCAAAAGGAGCCCACAGGCAGTTTTTGCTCGCTCGGCCAGCATCAGACTTCAGGTTTCATTGACCTTGACAGCAATATACAGAAACTACTTTCACTTGGATGAACTATTCTTGAATAATTTCACCAAATATTTAAGACCCAAGACACTTGCTTTGAAATACTAACCTTTACCTATCCTCCTTTTATCTTCACAAACCAGTAAGAGGAATCCTGCCAAGGCAGTAACCTGTTTGGCTCATGATGAGCTCCTCTATAGGCTCCTTATAATACTTCTGTGCACCGCAGGCCTCTCACTAATCACTGAGGTGAATGTGCTTGACTGGCTGCCTGGAGAGAGCTTTAGGAGGACTGGAACCCTCCAGAGGACAAAATTATAGAAGAACATGGGCACCTATGGCCAAATCACTTCTGCATGAGAGAGAAACATTTTATTTTGTTGTACTTGGTTTCTTTTGAAGCTGTAACCTCTCAAAAACGAAAACTAAAAGCCATACCTTTCATGTTTTTTGCATTTCCCCCTACATCATTCTGTCTAGGAACTGCCTTGATGTCTCCTTTAACTGTCCTGGAAGCATTTGATTTCCATCCGTTTATTTTTTCTGAACTCCATTTTGATCAGACGTTTTTCCCTTGTCCAACCCATGAAATACTTTTATCTCACTTCCATCTGCCTCTAAATTTCTTCAGATTTTATGTATGCTGCTCTGCTGGACCACCATGTCAACACATGCGCCCATTTAGAGCTTGGATTCCCATCTGAATGTCCCCTTGCATAACATGCTCAGTGCCACATTGCTCACCTATTTTTCATGGCACATTTATAATCATAACTCTCGAGGTCCTTTCCAACCCCCACAACTCTATGATTCTGTCTGTGAAAATGATTCCGAAGCTGCAAAATGTACCTTGAATTTTCTCTTGTTCTCTAGTTGCATGAGCTCATGCACTGCCCTTGTGAGCAGGCAAGTGAGCAGGACTGCTGGGAAGAAACAGGCATCTGAAAAGAGCAAATGTTGCATGTACCACTCTCAGACCGTGATGCAGCTCCCCAGTCTAAACAAACTAGACCTGCTCACATTTTCCATTGGCAGTAACCTCTGAGCGTGAGCTTTTGTGTAAGCTATGGAATGGCAGAAAACTTTAAGCACAAAACTGTTCTACCACAATCACCAGGACATTAGTGCTGCTGCTTTTGGTCAGTAGGACCACTCACAACTCTCTGCTGTGCCACAGATCCTTCTTACTACTTCCTGTGCAAGCAGTCAGGCTGTGAAGAGGAATTTCACCAGCACTGACTGCACAGTTTGATTTTGCACAATCTGAGTCACATTACAAACTTTCCAGTCAGATTTCAAACAAAATACAATTCAACGGTGCCCGAGACAAGAGTTTTCATTCTTTCTGTTCAAAAGACAGGGCTGATTTACCAGCAACCAGACGGCAGTCCTTATGCATGCAAGCACTTGCTCACAAGCTTCCCAATTAAGAGTCTAGTCCAATTAAGACTAATCACACAAGCCTTTGCCACATGAAGTAAAAGATCAAAACTCAATCCAAAGCCTGCATATGCATATAGCTGATGTCCAATAGATTAAAATTTCAGGATTTTTTTGTTAAATAACTTTCACTCAATAGAAATGACTAAAATCCAGTGTGCAGATGCTTCTTCATACAAAAACCACTGAATAGTTCAGGCTTCCAAACAAACATTTGACAAAAGCTGGAGCTGAACCTTGGAAACCATGTGGAAATCCCCTTGGTACAGGCGCACACCTCCACCACTTATCAGTCTACAGCAGCAATATGTGAATTCATAAACAACAATTTCTCCCCATCATTAAACTGGCCATCAAAACTGAGACAGAAGTAACCAGACTCCTGCATTTACCCAAATTTGGCAGCCAGTGTCAAATACTCCCAGAGCCCCCCAAGGAACCTCACTCTCAGAAACACCTTTTTGCAGTAAGCACTTCATTTAACAAAGGTCAGGAAAGATTTTAACACTATTATTGGCTACAGACACCATAAGCATTATAAATCAGTAGCAAGAATTAACTTCAGAAAGGTAATATAATTAAGGCAGTGCCCAAAGGCCTCTTATCATAGTACACTCTACCTGGGCAAATCTTAACTGATATCTGTCCACTTAGCAGCCTTTTGAACAAAAAGCACCCCTTGGGACATCTCCAGAGCCAGTCTGGAGCCATCCTGCACAGCCCCTGAACTGAAGAAGGCCCTGCTCACCCCACCAGGCCCTCCCCATTGGCCGCCATGCACAGGAGGAAAGGAGCGACAGCAGCACATACTGGAGATGCCTCTTGCTCAGCACAGCCCTGGTGGGCTGTGGGCACGCTATGGCCGAGGACTTCTGCCAGTCTCCTCTGGCAGCCCAGCTGTGCCTATTCATCATCTTCTGCTTCATGGGTATTTTAATCAGGCGGGCGGGGGGAACCTAGACTGTCGTGAGTACTAGGAATGTTATGTAAAGAGAAATCTCACTGTTTCCACTGTGAAATTTTGCCTCAGGCAACTTATGAATGTTCCAGGGAAGATATTCACTATTTTCAGCAAAACAGCTGACAGATCCATCTGCTGCTCTTGGTGATATTGGGTGCAGTTTTCGAGTCTCACTAACATACGCTCCTGCGGTCCCAGGGAGGAGGCGCGCTGCCCTGCGCCATGCTTGTAAATGAAGGGAGCACGATAAACTTCTGTTCTATTTCCACAACTTTAGGATAAATACTGTTTGAAATACCTCAGTAGCAATAAGTACGATGCTTGGAGGAGCTGGTTTTATTGTTACAACGAGCTTCTCAAGAAGTACAGATGCTCAAGAGGAAAATTTCTGTAGCCCTTTGTATAATCCTTTCACTTTAGAAATCTTAGCAGTTATTTTATCTGGAAAAATACCCATGAATTTCAATTGTTCCACAGTTATAATTGGGAAAATTTTTCATTTTATACTTTTCAACAACAACAAATGTGGGCTTAAGTCTATTGCAATGTTCTATGAAAGCCACAATGGCAATGTTTCCAGAGAAATGCGTTTCAATGAATAAGTAAGAATGCTTCTTTTTGATATTCCAGAGTGAAACGTTTCGATCTGAAACTTGTTTTTACCTGTACTAAAATCAAGTTTAAAGATGACGTGTTTAATTTGGATTTGAATTATGTGGACTGGCAGAATCCAAATTGAATGTCTTGAGCCATTTGAATTGAATGCTCCTTTAGGTTTTGATTTGCCAAAGAACCAGGTTTTTCTTGTTTTGAAACAAATCTCCTCTACTTCTTTTCAGAATGACTCTGAAATCAATAGGAGTCATATATACAGTTTTCACCACAAGTTTTGAGTCTTTGAGTCTTCTCTGCCATGAATATATCAAACAGAATGATTAGAACCCTGCTGTATGGAAAAGCTCCATATGAAATTACCTGCATGATAGCTGCAAAGGCATCTGCAACATAATCTTAGGCATAGTGATACAATCTCAGTTACCAGATGTCTTGTAGATGGAGAATGAGGGACACAATTTATGTTTAATCCATATGGGAGGAGATCCCCGTGCCTGAAGGAAAACCCCAGCGTGGGCAGATATTTTACACGCTCTGCACCAGGTTAATAAAGCAAATACCGACACCATTTCTTTCATCTTCAGCACTATTTCTGGCCTACATCAGAAACCACAGAGATGGAAGCTGCCACATCGAATGGTCTCTTCCCCTCATGTTATTCAGCCGTATTAGAACAAGAAGAAACGAAGAGAAAAAGTATCCCACTGAAACTCCACAGTGACAGCAGCCAGCCTCTCCTGAACTGCTACGGCAGCTTTTATCTTACTCTGAATGCTGTGCCACTGCTGGAGGAACAGACAGTAGCAGAGCAACAGCACAAAAATAAAATAGAATTACACACAACTGTGCTGAACGGAGCCAAATGTGACTCTCCCAGCACTGGTTGAAGAGGCAAAGTTTCTCAGGCTTCCCTGTAAGGTCACAGCTGGTACTTCTATGAATTTTCTTATTACATGGGAACGAGGCAGAGGTTCATAGAGAGAGACAGATGGTGAGGAGCAATGTTATTTATCCTAATGTGCATGTGAGACAAAGAGCTTTTTGGCATACCTCTTGAGCTAAGTCTTAGGGCAGCCAATCCACACCAAGTGTTTTAATCTCTCTACTTTTAATTCCTTCCCTTGGCAAGTCCAGTCCTACTTGTCTTCAGTGTCCACATGAATCACACTAGATGTTTTCCTGAGATTTGGACTCTGATGAGCAATTCAGCCAAAACAAGAGCAACAAACACACCAACCCCAGCCAAGCTTGCCCACTGCCATGCAATTGCACCCGCGTGGGCCACCCTCTCTGCTTAGCAAATCATGATAGCAAGCGCAAATGAACAGCTCTGAGGATTCAGGTTCCGAGTTGCAGACATGCTTGCTAATCACAGTGAAAATGCAAACCGTGGCTGCAGCTTTCAGGTGGGTAAGTGATGTTCATGTTGGAGGATGTGGGGATAGGCTCAAGGCTCAAGACAGGACGTCAACTGTGGGAATGGGGAACCAGCAACAAGAAGGCAAAAATGTGGTTTGCATAGTGGTTTGAGTGTAGCTTAAAACATGAGGGAGGGAAGACTTTGATCTCTGTGGAACAAGACTATTGCTGGGAGGACCTTGCTCACTCCAATGGAATTATTCTTGGATTTAAGCAGTGATAGAGAGGAGAATCTGCTTGCCTGAGTCCAACCTCCTTATCTTGCTGCAAACGTCAAAATTCAGATAGCCTTTCCTGTTGTCATTGTAGTAGAAATGCATCTGGAGTTAATGCTAAAATCATGTGTGCGGGGACTTCCAGGAAAGACCTCACAGAAGCAGAGACAGTACTTACAGGAGAAGATAAGATATGGCTCCATCACATGGCAATTGCTCATTCAGACCACCTGCCAGGGAACTGAGCTCCTCAGTCAGGCAAATAGCTATTTATGACTAGACTGGCTGGGGAGAAACCAATCCTAACTTCTGGAAGCGCGATAGCCAAACCTGTAAAGAGAGTGCCTTAATCTGGCACTGAAATGTGGAAGGAGGAGGAGCTGGATAGGAAATTGGATGAAGGGAATCGCCCTTCTGTGGTATTTTTAGCTTGTGGTTCTTTAGGTAGGAGGTAAACAGAAAGGCAGATCATGATTTGCAGCTTACATAGAGTGCTGAGCTGCTCCTAACTGGGTCTCCACTGCAAAAGGAGAGAAGAGGATAACACAGCTCTTTCTTTTTTTTTTTTTTAATTATTATCACTTCAACATAGTTCCACACTTTAATGCCTCACCTCACGGGAGCGCACAGTATCACATTCACTTCACTACCAATTAAACTGGACCAGGATTTACTTCCACATAACTACAGAACTTTCTTCCAAACAAATCAAACAAGATTTAATGCCTTGGAAATGCGACAGACTGACAGCATAGAAACTTAAAAGCCTACATGGAAAAAAACCCCGCAACTTGTGATCTATCTTGTACAAGCTCTATTAACGCACAGACAATTACCCGCACAATGAAAACCCAGTGCAGATTTCTGACCAGTGTAAATTTGTACAGACTCAGCAAAGTGAGGTTCTAGATCTCAGGCTTTCTGGCTTTTCAGTCTCTCATAAATTGCTCTGCCTGCAGTTGGTACAATACTGACCTGCCAATCCCACTTGTTCTTCCTGAGCTACAGTGGACACGACTTGCTGACGTGGGAAGCCAAGGAACAGCCTACTTCCTGGATCAAGGCTTATGCAAACCCATCAACACTGACAGGTCACTACAAATCTAGAGAGGGTGGTCTAGTAATAACTCCCGGTTAGTCAATACCACGTCACTCAGAGCTAGGCACACAGCAACCCCTCTGGCAGATATTCCTGCGACTCGCAATTAAAAGGAGACAAGGCAGTACTTAGGCACGCATCCAGCTATGTTTAAAATAAATACTAAAAATATTTGAAAAAAACTCTAGTGTTTACTATTTACTTGTGACTTTTAACAACCACTAAGAAGGAGGAAAACAATATTTCATTTGGCACCGTTTTGGTTTCCTTCATGTTTGCAAGCAACTCCCACTGCCTCCACTACAAAAGACATCACAGCTTCTTCTGGATGTCCCACAACACAGCATGGCCAGTTTCCATCTCCCACAGCAACACGTGGGAACGTCCCTATTGACTTCAGTGGGAAATAGGAGCAATCAGCACCTCAGAAAACTAGTTAACTTCCACGAGTTACCTAGGCTCACTCGTCCCACATCAGGAGCACAAGTTTATTGGCACCGACTTTAAAATTCAAAGGGCCTCTTCTACCTCTTGATATAATTTAAGCTAAGACCTGCTGCAGCCAAGCGCTTCAGGACTGGAGAGTCTCTGAAGTTTATAAGGTTGCTAACAGGTTTACAGCTAGACTCTTTCTTCGGCATCTTGCTGGAACAGCTCCCAGGCTGTGCTGCAGCAAACTAAAGCGCCGGATTCCTGGTAGCACACTGTCCTGCAAACCCACGGTACAGCCACAAGGGTTTTGTTTTTGAGTCTCTTTGGCCAAGAAAGACAAATGCAGTGCTCTGGGCTGCATGCACAAGTCATCCGGACATAATGGCTTTCTTGGGTAAGATATAAGGATGCAGATTTTCCAGGTTAGTTCATGTTAATATACCTATCTGAGAGAACATTTTTACCAGATAACTTGAAGGAAAGCTGAATCTGAAGGTTATAATGCTGCCTGCAGTATTCTGAAATACCCCACACTTCTGCCAAGAATCAATTTCCTAAACCCCACCGAACCCAGGCACTGCATTTCTAGTTCACCTTTTCACAGTTTCACCTTGACTTTTTTTTTTTTTACCTTTTGTACCACAGCAAATAGTTGCAATAATAACGACACCGGCAACAAAACTCTACTAATGCACTCCATACTAAATAACTACCAGAAAAAAATCCCACAGCGAGCAGAACTGGCATTCATTATTCTAGTTGTTTCATATCTTTAAATGATTCTGGTAAATCGATAAGGCTCTGCAAAGTGGCTGTTGTCTGCTGATTTCTAACTCTAGTCAGTGGCATCCACTCTTTAGTGCACCACACACTTGCTGTGTAGCCATTAGATGAAAGCACTATCACCTGTCAAACAAACTGCTAGAACTGTGATAAATTAATGATCAAATAGTACAGTCTGATGTACAGTAGCAGTGCCGAGGCTACGTACAACCAGGCCTCATGCTTTAAAAATGTAGCTGACATTAAAAAAAAATCAGCCATTAAAGAAAAATGTCACACAGCTTTTCAAAAAAATATCTATTTAAAAAATGACCACATACTGCTATGCTGGAGTTTGGGCTTTTTCTTCTTTTCTTCTTCTTAAAAAAAAAAAAAAAAGAAAAAAAAGAAGAAGAAGAAGAAGAAAAAAAGAAAAAGAAAACCCAAGTAGTAAATGTGCTGTAAAACCGTTCTGTGTACTATGGATTTTCAAGGCAGGCAACAACATGCAGCTAAGCAGAGAGGATGTTTGTGTTTTCTTGGTAAGTAGCTCTGTGTACAAATCTGTACCTCAGAGGAATCCTCTGGCGTGTCACGGACAGAACTCTTGTTTGCAAGGGAAATGTCCCGAGTTCTTTTTTTCCCCTGTAATGCTTTTGATTTCTGACATCATGGGTAAAATATTTCAAGGGAGCTCCGTATCACTTCTAAATATAAACAATACAAAATAAGCCTTTGCTTTTGAAGCACTTGACATCCTTTGAGCTTTGAATTTCAACTCCTAATAACTCTTGATGCTCACTGCATTAATGTATAAAGTCCTTTTTGTGAGCTAGAAATGGTTCCTCATGTCCCTCCTGCCATTGGCTTTATGAGCTTAATTTATTCTTTTTAATATAAAATCTCATTACCTGAACATGACACCACCACTTCCATTTTATCTTTGATATAAGAACAGAGAGAAACCAAAATCAAACCCTTAAAGTCTGTAATCATCCCTCACTTTCTCTTGCTTTTCAAATTTCTAAACAAAATTAAGTAAAAATACCTTCCAGGGCACACTAAGAAATGTAAAGAGTGGAGGGAAAAAAACCTACTTTATAGTGAACTAACAAGGGACATAATTACTTACACAAGCAGCATATCTTCTTCTTGATGATATTCCTTCATGTTTATTTTGCTATATTTGTGAAAGTTGAGGAGTGCTTAGGAAGAATGGATGTGCTGGAAAGCTTCATCTATTGAAGCAGGTCCTGAGCAGAGCAGCCTCACCTTTGGCAAAGCATATCTATTTCCCAAACTTTACACTTCCCATCGGACCCTTCAAAACGCATTTCAATGATTTTTTTTTTCTTTAATAAACCAAAACAACTTTTTAAAAAGCCACCTCTGAGACGACCCAAAGTGACCGAGGATTAAGTCAGGTCTTGTCCAGTTCTGATTTTAACAGAAAACTGGAGGGATCACTGTATGCAGCACACGAAAACACCACCTCCATGCACTAATGGCAGTTCCTTTAAGCTGTTGTTGTTGGAGATGTGACTTAAACATTAAGTTAAATAATGAATTTGTCAGGGATCAAACTCTATGATCTAATTACGTCTTATGGCTTTCACCAAGTCTTTTGAGGTAGCTGTTTGTAAAGAGGAGGACTTTTCCACAAGGCACGTGTTTTTCACCAGAATCCACATCCCATATCCTGCAGCATCTTTTCTTTCTGTCCATTTACGTGGAAACCTTCAGCTAGCAAACAAAGGTTTATATCCCCCAGAAATCCATTTTAACTGCGAAGTGTCAACTACTCCCTCAGAGAACCTAACACTTGTAAATATTTTAACTCCCGTGCTGTGCTTTTTCCTCTGATACCAGCAATAATCAGGAGTGTGTTCATCTGAGGCTTCCATGCTGCATCTATTGCTGGCAGCATCACATAGAATGACTGAGAAATCCTCACACTTGGTTCGTGCTGCTGAAGCTTAATTTCCTGTTAATCACATTCCCTACTCAAGACTAACTCCATAAATTGGGATGAAAGTGTTTGAAAACAAGACTTCAGACGATAAATGCATCAGCACGAGGAACCTGCATTCTGCTCTCATGCCAATGGAAGAATAGACAAATCCCACTGAAAATGGGCGTGCAAATGGATGAGAAAAAATTAGGCTCCAAGAGCTCACTATCCAATTGCATTGGGAAAAGAAGGTAGCTTGTTAAGGGGGATGAGAAATTGATACGCTGTTGAATATGGATCAGATACATTGATTATGATGTGCAGATACACACAACAATAATCATATGAAAGAGTATAACACTTGGGAATTAAACCATCTTAGATCACTTGGGCTCATTTTGTCATTTACTCTTTGTTTACTTTTACAGCATTACTAAGTTCTCTTACACTTAATTAAGCACACCCATAACATTTCTTCAATTAGATAAATAATGCAGTTGCTTCCTCCGTCATGTAACGATGGAGAAAACAAGATAATGTAATATTTATTTTTATTCTGGTTTTCTCAGTCAGATGCTTTACATCAAAACACACGCAGCTGGAAGGTCCATCATTAGTATTCCCAACTACATGGATGCTATGAGCAGCAAATATCTCATTAACTACTTAACTGTGATGATGTTTGTGTTAAAAATTTTGGCAGAACAGGTGAGGGCAGATTGAAAGCAGCTTTAGAAAAATGTCTCATTAGCAGACTCTACAGTGATGAAATCCTTCAAGATAAAGACTGCAGATAGTAAAAGCCAGTTCAAACCACTGATATGAAACTCTTACAGGAGGCTGATGGCTTTTTAAATAAGTAGCAATTAGTCTGAAATAATCCATTTATCTCCTCGGCAAGTGACCGAAATAAAGAGAAATGAGATAAAACTACATGCAGAGAAACAACTAAGTGATAACAGGAACGCGATCAGATAGCACTGAACAAAAATTACAAAGGCAGGGCAATAATATATAGTTCATTTGCTTATTGCAGGCTTTGATTCATTCCCTGTGGTAATTGTAAAATTTAATAATATCTGTATACTTACAGCGTTCTGAGAAAAGCACTACCATTACACATTGTTATCCCTGTAGGTTGGATGACAAACGCCTGGGGCAATACTACCATCAAAGCATGTGACATAGCCAACATGGATCTTCTAATCTTCATAGGGACGACAACTGTCACTTTTAAAGTGCATTGCAAATGAAGAGGGCATAAGAAAGGAAACTTCTAATTTTTTTTTTTAATTTTTTTTTTTTTTGGATGTTAGTAGTAGGAGCTCTTTAGGTCTATACTGTACTTAAAAATTGCAGTAGCAAAACCCAGGTAATTCACTTGAACAGTTGTATAGATTTCTTAATGCTTAAAAAGTGCTGTCCAGGCTGGGAATAACCATCTGTTCCTTCGAGAACTCATACTCTCTTAGCTAATATATACAGCTAATACACTGGATGGCTTATACGTGAAAAATAGATCAATGACTGCCAAAGGAAGGTATGCGCTATTCCAGCAAACAGCTCTGTTTAAAACTACAAGGGGGGTTGTTTTTTTTTTGTTCTCTCCTGGTGGTAA
Organism: Excalfactoria chinensis; assembly: GCF_039878825.1. Taxonomy (NCBI): domain Eukaryota; kingdom Metazoa; phylum Chordata; class Aves; order Galliformes; family Phasianidae; genus Excalfactoria; species Excalfactoria chinensis. The sequence goes on from NC_092835.1 coordinate 15,028,838, forward strand.
CTAGTATTTTTTAGGCTCTGCAAATTAAATGAAGAAGCAGCCGTGTGTTGATTTCCATTAACATTTTTTGCTCGTGTAATTTTAAACACTAGCCCCTGTCCGGTTCCCTTAGCCTCCCGGTGCTACAGAGCATGGCCCAGACAGTGCACATCACCCAGCCTGGTAGTCTGAACAGGATTGCCACCTTAACGTTCAACATGGAGTTTTCTTCTTAACATTGTTTCTCATTATAGCAAGACTCAGTAGTGTGGGACACCTTTTGTTATGTATGTATGAACAAAAGCAGTCAGTCAGAACAGATTTAGCATATTAGGCAAGCGAACCAAAACAGCTCATAGATAAGATACTCTGTACTGGATTTAATCTGTTGATTTTGTTTTCCTGGACTGCATAACTCTCTGGTCAGACAGATGAGTGCCATATGCCTTCAGACCAAGGAGCTAACTCAATCTAAACTAAAAAACAACACCAACCAACAAAATGCAAGCAAACCCAAACCAAACCTAAACCATAATGCCTCTCCCCCCAGACCATCATTTCAAGACCTCCCAAAATAACTGGCTAGCAGTTTCCCATAGCAGCTATAATGGTGTAACTATGCAGTTCAGTCTGCAAGCCACTTTTGAGGTGAGCAGTGCAGTGAAACTAGTCCAGGCAAGAGGAAGACACTAACTAGAGCAGTTAATGACACCTGACAACACAGGCTATCTAACTTCCATTAAGTGGCACTAGAGTCAGCAGCCAAGTCTACATCCAGCAGCCTTGCCCTTCCTTGTACCCTCACACAGTGGGTTTGTCACACCCACTCCGAATTCCTCCCACTGCTTTCAGCATGAAGATGACTGACCTGACTGCCACCCTGCTTCTGCAAGTAGCAAACACAATTAGCCACTGCACGTTTTTGTTCAAGCTGTACGAAGATAGTGATAAAAAACCACCTTTCATGGGAACTTCTTTCTGTTACCTAAGTATAAGATTCCCTTTCCTACTAAAGAAATAAATCCTGAACAGCAGAGACAACAAAGGCATTCTAGTTTTGGATCAGGCCTGGAATTCCCAAAGAGTATGGCTTGGCAGGTTTTGGGGTTTTTAAAAATAGAGCATAATATTGAGAAATGGGACAGACCTATCGCTGCCATGCCAAGGGAAGGGGTGGCTTTTACTGTCCCTCATCACAGTTTGCAAAATGGGCTTCCACATCTGAGAGGAGCTGCTGGGTTCTGCTGTCAACAAGTACTAGATAGTAAGAAAAAATAAATATCCTCGTGGAATGTCTTAAATATATAGATAGAATTGAATGCAGTCTGCATTTCATTATTTTTAACCCAGATTGGGTTCACTTGAATGAAGTGGGCAGATTGTGATCATTTTAGAATGAAATGCCAGAAAACAGGAAAGTTGTATGAAAGAGCTTCCCCCAAATTCTTGCATATAAAACTCACATTTTTAAGCGGATCTGTTGTTTTAAAAAAAGAATTTCACATGAAGATGCTGGCTGCATCTGGTGTGGAGGTGGGAGGCTGCTATCTGGAAGTGAGAGAGTGCAGCAGCACTGTATTCAAGCCCAGCAACTCTGGCTGAACTCAGACTTGCCTGCCAGGTTGTTACCCACTGGCGCTCACCATCCTGGGAAGGTTCAGATTCCCAGAGCATAGGAAACAAACAGGCTGTTCCAATCAGCCAAAGCCAATATTTCAGGGAAGCTGCAGTTGAGGGACTGACAGACGCTACACATGGTGTCAGCAATTGACATCCAGGAGGGCAGCAGAGGTACCAGGGACTGCTGGCAGGGAGAAACACAGAGCAGAAAGAAGGCATGCTGACATACGCCTGCTCACTGCCTGACCACAGTTCACATGTGGGAGATTGTGTACTTAGAGCTGATATACATGCATATTCATTCATAGATGTATATAAGGATAGAGAAATGATGCTAATATGATTTACCCCCAGGACAGACTCCAAGCACGCCTGCACTTCAGCCTGTTCAGCTGTGCAGATTAAGTTATGCATGGCTAAGCTCTCGCTAACCAGACAAAGTCCTGCTTTCCAGTGCTTGAACTACAGAGCACCAAAAGTTACTAACAAGAAAGCCTCCTATTACACCCCTTCAGTGTAGCCAATTGTCATCAATTCAAATCCTACAATTCAGAATGTCTTTATCTATATCCCAGCCCCTCACATATTTAAGACCAGAGGAAAAACTCAGCTCTCCTGCAGGCTTCTATGCTAAAGCCTGAAGATGACCAAAATATATCCCAAAACTCAGAGAGAGAAGAGAAGAGAAGAGAAGAGAAGAGAAGAGAAGAGAAGAGAAGAGAAGAGAAGAGAAGAGAAGAGAAGAGAAGAGAAGAGAAGAGAAGAGAAGAGAAGAGAAGAGAAGAGAAGAGAAGAGAAGAGAAGAGAAGAGAAGAGAAGAGAAGCCAAAAAGTAGATAAAAATATTTCAACCTTCATAAAAGTATAACTAAGAATGTTATGGAAAGCTGTCCACAAAATAACACTTCCTGAAACACCCCTGTAAGGATCTGCAATATGATTCAGTACTGCAGCGAAACAACATTAGTATCTTTCACAATGCAAACTTCACAGAAAACCAGTTTGGGCTTTTTTTTTTGTTCTTGTATCATAGAATGGCTTTGGTTGGAAGGCACCCAAAGGATCAAGAAGCTCCAACCCCCTGCCACAGGCAGGGCCACCAACCTCCATATCTAATAGCAAGCCAGGCTGCCTAAAGACCCATCCAACCTGGCCTTGAACACCTCCAGGGACGGGGCATCCACAGCCTCTGTGGGCAGCTGTTCCAGCACCTCACCACTCTCTCGATATACTCTCCTTCTATCAGTCAGTCCATCTTTGATTCATAAAATCTGCTGTCAAAATGCTACAAGAGGAACTTCCATACTGAAAACAGGCATGCGTTTTCTAACCACTTTTAGTCAGCCATCCCAGCCCATTGCTGTTGAGGTCTTGAAGTACAGTTTATAAATTGTAATTGAATAATTGGATCACCTTAAGGCTCACTCGGGAACACAGCTGACAAAAAGCAGATTCAAATATCAAGAAATTATTTCTGCAAGCAAACCTGGGATTTCAAGTCACTGTCCACAATCTCCCCTGGCTGCAGTTCTGTGCTTTCTAGTCAGTGTGAGGCTGAGATTTTAGGCTTTCCTTAGATTAGAACAATTGTCTTCAAAAGTTGTTCTGGTGACCTACTGCAGCACCTGCCACCCTTCCTGCAGCAAGCTCCTTGCACTGATAGAAATGTATAAGGTACTTGATCTTGGAGTGAAATAAGGTAAATATTCACAATTTTACCTCAAGCCAAGTCAGTCTTTTTGGCTTTCCACATATCAAGTAGCCAGGACACCTATTTTCTGATATTTCAACATCTTTGCAAAGAATGCTACAGTAAGCTTAACATCTTTACAATAGAGTTGACCATCCTGTAGTATATACACCTGAATCCATCCATATATACACCTGAATCACCAACTGAAGTATTTGACAGAGCTACCTGAAGATTTAGCCATAAACTTTGGCCAGTGTAAAGCAAACAGCAGCAGAAATTCCAACACAGCATTTGAATTGCAGAGTGCAGGGCTCGTGTTTGGTCAGTAGCCTTTGGCAAACACACGTTGCAAAGATCTCTCGCTGACTTGTGGGTGCCATTCTGCAAGCACGCCTGGTGCAGCCTGGTGCCCTCAGCCAGGGGCAGTGCTGTGCCTGCTCACCTCCCCTGCCCCAGCACACAGACAATGGCTACGCATTGTTTGCTCCCCAAACCTCCCGTGCAGCATTCTGCCCAGCTGTACGAGGGTAACTTGATCCCAATTAATGAAAGTGATTGGGTCAGCCTGTCACCTCCCATGCTCTTTATGTGCTGTTCAGACATCTATATGCTTATTAAAACCTCAGGCACTCTACATAAGCTCTGCCTTGAAACCACTTGCCAGAGGCATCACTGCTCAGAACCTGTCTACAGGTTTCTTGGTTTCAGATCTGACATCACACAAACCTCTCTTATCCACCCTGGCAGCACGCAGGAGATGAAAAGCAGCCCCGTCCTCACAGAACAATGCTCGCAAGAAGGATGGAGGTGCACAATAACAAACACTTCACTGCTGTTGTTCTTCACAGATGTACCTCACTGCTAACATGCTCCAAGGTTAGAAAGTGCCGACAACCCTTCACAAACCTCTCTTATTGCTTTTATCGGTCAGAGTGGGGAACTTTTTACCCAACTAATTGTCTCTATGCTGTTTCAAGCAATGTTGGAGCACAGGTGGTAAAAACAAATGATTTCAGGAAAAGAATTAGTTTCTGATGAACTCTTGTCCTGCAGGTTCTTTGATGGTTACGGTTGGGATAGGACCACTTGGCACCACTTTTGCTCCATTACAGGACTGGTTGCTATTGTTTTTTGTTATGCAGTGCATACTGGTGGTCAAGACCTAACCCTGGATGCCTGCTGGATGATCATGAGATGACTCTGACAGGAAGAAAAAAGTGCCTTGAGATATCTGCTGCCTTCCTACCATCTGCTCCAGCCATTTGCACTCAGAGCTACTCTGTACCCAAATACCCACACCCAGCAGCACAAATCCTCTTCCCCTGGGCGATGGATCCCCAGTACTGGGTGCCACTCATACCCTTAGCTAACTCCACAGAGTCAAAAAGCAGCTTCCTGAAGTACCACTGCTGGAACCTGTTCCTGCTGCTCCCAGCCTGGGGCCAGCCCATCTTCAAGAGATTAAGCTCTTTTTATTTATATGGCACACAGCGTAACGTTCAGGTTAGGCACATAAGAAGAACAAATGGTCTCTTAAAAAGGCTTTGAACTTTATTTCTTCTTCAAAGTTTGGCTCTTGGAGGAAGTGGTTTAATAACTAAACTTGCCAGCACAGGCAGGAAATAGTATTTCCTATGGACATCCTGGCACCAAAATGAGATTGCAGCAGGAAGAGTTTCTGATTTCCTTTAAAAAATGCATTGGTCTGGGAAGAGCAAAGCATTGCCTTCGAAGGGAGCTCACTCACTTGGGTTTTCAATTGCTGCCTTGGAGAAAGAGTCTGGATCTACTCCGAGCTCAAAATCAAAGGTGTGGAGCTCCTACTTGCACTGAGAGATAGGGATGGCTGGAGCTCTCCAGCTTTAATAAGAACCAGTGTTTATTATTATTATCAGAATTTCCTCTTCTTTTGCAGGCTTATTCACAGACTGGCTAATGGGTTTCCATAAATACTAACAAGTGCTGCCTCAAGGCTTTGTTGTACTGCACAACATTAAGCAACAACAATAGGGAACAGCTGCTCCTGAATAGTTGCATAGTTAATTACACCATATACCTACAGTCTGTCTCCCTGCCATGCAATAAGAAAGCTATTGCACATGTACCGTCCATACAACGATGGAAGATATTCAAGACAGCCCGACACATTCCAGGCAAAACAAATGGGAACCAGACTCAGATGCTCAGACTGCCTTTGCTGCAGGAGACATGAAAAGCAAAACAAATTAATGCTACAGCTATAACATTATCATCGTAACAGAAGAAGTTTGCATGTATTCTTCCATTTGTGTGCCTATCTCTAAAATAAGCATTGGATGGTCTAACATCTGGTTTGTCCAAGAAGTCTGTCAGGTATTTCACAGATGTGTAGTACTTTTATTTTTACAATCTGGAATAATCACAGTCTGGCATACAAAGAAATAGTTTTATAATCGCGTTCCTCACCCAAATACGTCCCAATCTCCACGATGTGCACATGAAACATTTAAATTAAGAAATAACTCTAGGATGATAAAACCTATGCTTATAAGTGCTTTATATTGCAATTTATAACAGGCACATTGCTCAGATCTTGGCTTTCTTTAATAACTTTTCAATTCTTAAGCCCAGCTGGAAGCCTAAAAATAGGCAATAGAAAATTGGCTTGTTTTGTTTAAGGTAATTGAAAGGATACCATGTTAATCCTACCACGGCCAGGTTAGAGCAGTTCTGCAGGTCTCCAGGAGAAAGGCAGTACAGAATTTACAACATACATGTTGGCAACAAATGCAGCCATTTTATGGGGGATTCAAAACGGCAACGCATCTCATCTCTGCTGCTGTCCCTCCTGACCAGGATTCCCTCCACTTCTCCCACAGGCCCACTGACCCCAGCCTGCCCCCTGCCTCTGCCCCACTTGTGTTACAGTCCCACCACGGGAGCACCTTGCGAGGCACAGACAACAAAGGCAGACGGATGGCAGCAGTTGGCTGGAGGAGAATGAGCACAGCCCCTGGCAGAAGGTGAGCTGTGTACCAATGGACTTCCAGCCCAGCTCCTACAGTGGATCACTGCACAAGGTTAGGACATGAAAGCCATTTCACCTTCATGACACTCAGTTTCCAGGCACTCAGTATAAGGCTGATTATATTTGCCCTCATGGAGGCCTTTATAAAGAGACACTTTGTAACCTCTGCATAAGAGCTAGCTACCAGAGTACTTAGCTTTTTCTGAACATACAACACTACAATATACCAAGAGAATGGACAGAAATAAAATAAAAAGCTCACAGTCTATTTAAATTCCTGAGATAAAAATAATCTAATTGCTCAAGTCATTCCTCTGAAACCCAAACTGTGAAATAACTTCCTTGCCATCAGACAGTAAAGTTAAATTCAAACAGCTGCCTGGTTTTCAGAAGAATTTGTTCTAACAAAAGCAAAGCACAAACGCTCAGGGGTTGACCCTATGAGGTGCTGCCCCCAGGTCAAACAAGGATCCTCAAGGTGGGAAGGGATCACAGCGCAACTTAAAAGTGACACCAGGCACCTCTTGCCTTGGTACCCCACATGCTGGCCAGGCCATGCATGATGGTCATGCCATGGGGCTGGCAGGAGGCAAGTGTTGTTATGGGGCTGTGAATTTTCCCCAGCCTCTCACTAATTCCAGGCCCTGTGGCTTTTCAGTGTTTTTAAATTTTACTTTGAATGTGTATATAAACATATGTGTGTGTACATACATATAGGTATATATAAACCCTACTGTGCTAAAATTAGGTTCTCTGCAGCTAAAAAGACCAAGGGACAAAAGCAGCTCTCATTTTGGTCTCTGCTAGAGGCCAAAAAGCCATCACCCTCCTTCTCAGTACACTAACAGCAGCGTAATGTCAACATGACAGGAGCAGAGCACGTCTGCCTCAGGAGGTGTCTGCATTGCTCAGCTTTTCACTTCTGGGCACTGCAGCACCCGATGTGGAGACAGCACCACTTCCTCCATGAGGCTCCTCATGCTGCATAAGGCACGCAGTATGCAGAACCATGCAGCCCTGTGGCGGGCAGGAACATAAGACAGAGTGAGGATAAAGCCTTCCTGGGTGGAATCTAGATCCCTTCTAAACTGGATTTCCCTTTGCTCTGAAAACCCAAATTAATCCTTTCCATAAGATCTGTGACCTAAATGGCTCCGATCAACACCTGTTCTCAATATTTGTACAGAAATCGTAACTGGGAGTTTTTCATAGAATCATAGAATGGCTTGGGTTGAAAAGGACCTCAAAGATCACCTAGTTTTAACTCCCCTGCCACGGGCAGGGCCACCAGCCACCAGACCAGGCTGCCCAGAGCTACATCTAGCCTGGTCCTGATTGCATCCAGGGTTTTTCTCACATTAGCATTGGTATATCCCTCTCTCCTCCAGACAAACAGGTGCTCGAGTGCAGTTCTGAGCCCTGTGCTGGCACACAGACAGGAACAGAGAGGCACTAAACGAAGAACATATCCACAGGCACCTGAACCTCTCCTGTAATCAAATAAGAAACAAGACTCCCTGGATAATGTAGCTGCATGCCACCAGACTTTGTTTTCACTTTCTTTTATGAAGCAGCAACGACAACTACAACAGAGATCCCTCATTCACTCCCTGCCTTGGCTGACAGTCAAACAGAGCAAAAAGAGAAAAAACATCCATACGCATAACCTGATGCAGAATGAGACAAGGCATCTTTTTCATGGTTCTTCAGGATAATCCGAGACACTGACAAATCACTGATGAAATAATGGATCCAAAAAGCAAGTTGGAGCAGCTAAAGATGGCTGTCATTTCCTAGCCAGCAACATTTGCCGTCTGATGCTAGCACAGGGTGGCAAACAGAGAGGCACAGGAGATACAGAGAAGTTTCCCCATTTGCACTGCAGAGCTTCCCCCAGAACGACCAACAGCGTGCAAAATTTTCAGACTGACTTTGAGAATTGATCTTTCATGATTCATAAAACGTCAGCACTACAAACTGTGCAAGCCCTCTGAGCTCCCATATACTTTCATGCGAGCAGGTCAGGATTTCTTACTTTGGCAACTTATTACTTGCTCAGGGTTGCAATTCCAAATACATTTCAACTCTTTTACTGGTCTGTGGTCTTCTAGTTAGGGAATGAATCAAGCTATCATTCTTCCAGAGGAGCCTGGACCCACGCTATGCTGTAAGCACATCCCTCTCCCCAGTTCAAACACTGCACCGTACACAATTAGCATGCAAGCCCTTCTGCCCAGTGGTACTGTAGAGACCAAGAGTATTACTGGGTTCAAAGCAGGATTAGACAAATCCATGCAGGATAAAGACCCATCAGTGGATGAGCACTAGCTGCTATTACATGCAGGCCGCAGAACGTGCTGGGAGCAGCACTGCTTTGTACATGCTGTGTGTGTTATACTTTCCTGCAGGTCAGTACCACAATGACTGAAAGCAAGGCGCTGCCCTGGACACTGCCTGGCAGCTCTTACAGAAAGCAGAAAACAGATCATGGCTGTAACACCATGAACCAGAAAGTGAATACTGAGAGCAACAAAGGTGAAGAAGCAAAAATAAAAAGAAATCTAAAAATAAACTTTAGAAAAAAGTTGACTGTAAGAGCATTCCATCTCTCTCCTTCTGCTTTCTATCCTTCTACATCTCCCCTTGGTCCTTGCTCCAAGGAGACAGAGGTTAGACCTGGCTTTCATACCACAGGCTGGTGATGCAGCCTTACGAGGATGACTATCAAGAAAGCTGCCCCGAAGCCGTGTCTCCATCAAAGCACCTGCAGCAGATCCCACAGTGTCATGAATCACCCCAGCTGCAGCCTTTTGCTGCTTTGGTTTTTGGCTGTTTGAATCTCAACCTCTGCTCACAGCAAATGATCTGTCTGATAGAATGAGACTGTTCCTGGGGTGCTCTCTCCTGGTATACTGGTTCTTCTAATATGGCTGTTTCCATACCTGCTACCACAGATGTTCAAAAGTACTTCATTTTGTGAATGTGTTTTCTTTGGTGGATGGAAAATAAGCTTTTGAAGTATCTCTGGTTGGAAACGTTTTCAGAAGATAAAGAATACTTCAAGTGTGTTTCCGGACCAACACAACGTTTTCATTAGAAGCAGACAAACAACAAAGTGCCTCAGTGTTTGTCCGTGCCTTCGTTACAGGCAATGTTTTCATGAGAAAAGTCCTGCCTAAATAAAAGGTGCCTAAATAAATACGTGAAGAGTTAGTTCTGGCTAAATTCAGAGGAAGGCACTTAAAGGTACAAGCACTTCCTCCCAGTGCCAAGAAGTCAGATATATAACTACACCACAGTGCTAATTAAAGCAATTTGAAGGCTACCAAACTTAGGGAAGCAAATTTACACAAGTGAATTTACAAGGGTCACAGCCACAGCAATTACAGCAGTTCATCAGGTAGGGACAAACCAAAGTGTCCTACTGGATTACAAGGGGAGCATCAGCAGCAAATGTACAAACTGGTGTTGGAGAAAAAAAAAAGACAAAAACAGTTGAATCTGCCACATTAATTCTAAGAATTTATGTATTCAAATCACATACTTCTATCTCTAAAATACAGGTATTCACAGTATTGCAGTTAGCAATAGTCATTACAAAAAGAATTGAAATGTGCCATTCCGAAGAAGCCTAAATATCTTATTTTTCTTCCCTCTGTAAAACTTTACCCAAACCAATGGGATTCAAGAAATATTTCAGTTGACCTTGACAGAATTATTTAGGGTAGGGGCCAGTACAGAACAAAACATTTCGTCCAACTCTCTATTCTGTAAAGACAAGATTTTGTCTAATTTTGTTTTAATTCATATCTTATATTTTTTATTGCTCTTCAAATCGTGCACCTTGAATGCCTGGCTTATATTCTTCTCCAGCTGCTCTGGATGCAAAATTAGACATATTCGTTTGAATACATCCCTTGGGGGGTTGTGGGTGGATCCTGCCACTGGATGCTACAAAATATCCCCAAATCAAGAGCTTTCTGTGTTAAACAATTCAAATCTCAGGAGACTATCCAGCCAATTTACCAAGTATAAATATAGTCCCTCTGCCATTCATGCTGAGCACAGTGAATTCCATGCAAAAATCCCAGGAGAACTAGAAGAAATATTTTTATGTTCAGCACTAGTCTTTAATTTTGCATTCAAATTATGTCACTGCCCACTTTTCTCTTTCCTCTTGAGGCGTTCACCTTCCCTCAGAAGACATGTTGTAGGGTAGGCACCGCACACACCTTGTTCCTAAACACAAGGGCTGACCACAAGACAGCCTTGCTCCGGGTTCCTAGCACATAACTAGAAACCTAGGAGCAGCAAAACACCTATGGACAGGACAGGTCCCTAAGGGATTCCATGCCTGCCCTTGAGGTTACTCTGCATTTCCCAGCACAAGATCCCATTTCCAGGTCCTTACAGCTTTGCTGAATAAACTGGCCTGAAGACTTCCTAACAAGGCTCTGCCTCAGGCTGTGTGTTTTGGAGAATGGCTCATGCCACTAACAAAGCAAGAGCTCTACTGCAACTCAATTAGTAGTCATTACAGTCGATGAAACCTGTAATAGTATAATGACAAGAAAAAAGCAAAGTTTCTTGTGCTGAAGTTTCATAGCAGACCTCTCAGACTATGATAGGATCAGTTGTGATAAAGAAATCTACTTCATGAGCTGTAAGGAAAGCAAGTAGGAGTTCAACCTGAATAAAACATACCGTAGAAGGAAAAACTTAAAACCAAATGCTCATATAAAAGCTCTGCTGCCACATCAGTAACCTTCAGAGTATTTGAGCAGGGAGGTGCCGTTCCTGTGGGCAGGATGGCAGCAGCACCAGCCTTGGGCCTGGGTGCAGGAATAGTAGTGCTTGGAAGGAGGCGATGCTAAAAATCCAAGGATGCAGCAGACTCACTTTGCCACTGCAAGTAGAAATGAGTTGTGCGACGCCTGTGCTGGCAGGAATGGCAACAAATTGGTGCCCAGGATTGGCAGTTTTTAGAAAGTGAACAAACAGACTTGAGAATCAAAAGGTATTCTACTGAGCAATATTTCTGCAGGGAAAAAGTACCCATCTCCAATGAATGGAGAAATGATATGAATGGCTTGATTGAGAGCATGCTATCATGAAGAAGGACTTGGCTAGGAAAAGCTCAGCCAACAACCCTTTCCTGTGCAGGGCCCAAACCCTGTGGGATCTGCAGTGATGGGGGAGGCCTGGGGCATGTGAGCAAACCCCACAGCAAACCCCAGCAGCCAGCTGCCAGGGGCTGCCTGGGGCAGGGGAGGAGCAGTCCGTGTGGAACTGCAGCTCAGGCAGCAGCCAGCCAGGCGGGCTATTTCCGAGCAGACGGTCACTTCCTCCTCCTGCCCAAAACGAGCCTCATCCCACACAAAGTTTCCAAGCCTCTCATTAGTGGTTGTGTTAGTGTATAAGAGCTATAATGAGAAGGCCATAAACATCCAAAGTTAGCTGAGGGTCCTTAACCATTTTAAATAGGACTCTCTTTCCAGATTTTATTTAAACTCTAATGACTACCACATAGGATCAAGCAACAAGAAACAACATTTGTATTACAGCTGTATTATTTAATTCCCACTAGCTAAAAATGCCAGGCTACCGGCCAGTGGTTCAGGAAAATAAGTGGTGACAGGTGAAAGAAAAATACCCTTCCTGTACCTCCTCAAGCCACTCCAAAGCCTGAGGCTCTGCACTGTCATTTACACCTAATGAAACCTGTGTCAGGCAATGCTACTTGGCCAAACCTATCCATTCAGAAAAAAATGGTCTCTGCTACTTTTAAAGACACAGTGTTCTTTCTGGCCATCATTTCTACTGCCTAATTAAACCGTGATAGAACTTATCCCCTTAGATTAGCTATTAACTTATTTATTTCTGCTTTTGAAGGTGCACTTAATGACACCTTCTGTACTGGTGGATCCAAGTACTTGGAAGCTCTAATTTACTCTCTGGTTCAGAGAAATAGCTTTATTGGACAGCTTAAAATGTTTGGAGTAATAATCGCAGTCCAAACTTGATTATCCCATTTAATTTTGAATCAAGCACATGCATCTCTTCGCTGCCAAAGGGCTGCTTTCATCCCTAATGGCCACACTGCTATTTCTCAGGTTATTTTGAGCTGCTTTTGGCAACCTGCGTAACACAGCAAAAGCAGAACAAAACCAGATACTTGATGCTTCCCACCACATGCAGGGCTCTCACATCGTTCTCAAGACAAAGCCAGAAAGCAAACGCAGAGTGCAAATTCATACTGATCTGCCTGGCTTTTGGAAAAGTATATTTTCCTTCAGTATCAGCTAATGTTAACAAAGAGAGATTTCAATCGTGTTACTTCAGTCACAAGAAGGTCACAAGAAAGAGTTAAGGTAACCACACGTGCATGACTATCACCTCCTCAGAGAAACTATACATTGGAAGAAATGTAACCCAGTTTCATGGAGGACCTTTACCCACAGTAGTTTTGTTATTTGCTCATTAGTTATGCATGTCAACTGTTTTACAAATATAAAAATAAAAACCACTCAGGATTTGCAACCCAGATATCTGCTGCTTTGCAATCCAGAAGTTTGTGCCAAAACCATTCCTATTGATTACAAGGGATTAAAATTACTTCCTAACGTACCAGCAGTAGAACCTGGCCCTGAGCAAAATTGCACTAAAAACTCAGAATATAAATTAGGAAAAGCAGTCGATGAGCTGAATATTCATGTTCCACTACAGAATCAAAGAAATGCTGGGTGGAGGAGCCCTCTGGAGGTCTGCAGTTCAATTTCTGACTCAAAACACAATTACTGCCAACAGCGGATTAGGTTGGCCATGGCTTTGTCCCACTGATGCAGTACTCTCCTTCCCCAGAGAAATATTTCTCCTAATGTCCAACCAGAACCTCCTAATTTATGTCATTTTTGACTATTGACACCTTGCTATGATTTCTGCTGCTGCTGAGAAGATTTTGGCTCCTCCAGCTCTGTAACTTCTCTTTAAGAAGCTGCAGGTTGCTATTAAGGGCCAATCAGCATTTTTTTGTTCTCACTGTAGTTTGCTTGTCAGGATCAATAATTGCAAGCAAATGTGCTTTTTTAGTGACTTTTAACTTACAGTACTATGTAGGGTGGGAAGTACCATGCATTTTTACAGATCCTTATCTCAGCAGCTTCACTCAGAGCAAACTGAAGAACATTAAAATATTTGTACCTTTTCCTGTAGGGTCAGAGAAGAGTGGAGGCAATGTTGTAATGCACTTCTGGAGTGCAGTCATGCATGGCTAACCAACGTAGTCAGCTACCAGGATCAGACACATGCAGCTAAGAGGCTTCACGCAGTCATGTATTTGCAAGACTTCTCATGTGCAAAAATACCCCACACATTAGGAATACATGATTAGAGCATAGAACTTACTGAACAGACAGAGTCTCCCTTACAGTAAAAATTCCTAAGGACTATTTAGGATCCCTAAATATTTGCCAAGGAAAACGAGGCCTTTCAATGAGAGATACTTTGGAATTTGAAATAAATATCCTATGACTGTATATTTAGAGGATATCTGTAGAATGACAGGATTCTTGTGGTTAAAGCAGAAACTGGAGACCTGGGGCTTATGCTCAGTTCTTGGACTGCCACAGGTTTCCTCTGGGAGCCTGGATGTCAGCCTTGCTGGAGCTGTGCTCACCAACCACAACTATCGATACTCGTGTTTCCCCCCCCCTTGCATTTGCAATCAAAAGCAATTAACAGACAACTTTTTTACATCATCAGTAAAAAAACCTGTCCACCATAGCAAGGGCAACCACACAGCTTCCAATCAGTTATGCAGGCATCATGGGCCTCATGCTGCCACAACCAAGCCTCTCCCTTCCCTACAGCTCACTGGGGCAGGGAGTTCCTGGGATGGTGCCAGAGGAGCTGGTACAAGAACAGGTGGAGGCAGCAGTCTGTATTGAGCTGAGGCTTGTGGTTATGAGGTGACAGGACCAGACACAAAGATGTTCCGGCTGCAGGATGGGGACACAGTTACATGCTCTGACCACAAGCAGTGAGAACAAATGCCGCACTGACAAGTGGCAACGGGGGAGGAAAAAGGGGATAAAATCTTGTTTGTCTTCCAATAATACTGTGCTGGAATAAGTCTGCTCTGTCAGCTGCACCTACGTGGCCACAACAACCTACTGCTCTCAAGTAGTGCTTCTGCAGAGGGTTCAGTGAACTATGCCTTGAGGACAACCATGCGAAGCGCACAAGAACTCTTCCTCTGGACTTCATGCCTTCCATGCCTTCTTCCCTTTCCCTCTTTTTTTCCTGTTCAACATAGTTCCTCCCTATCTCTTTCCATTTTTCTTCCCTTACTTCCAACACCAAACTCTGTAGGCCCCCCCAAGAAAATGAGCTTTCCCTGACTGCTCTGGCTGTTGATTCTATTTCTCTTCATCAATGTCCTTCTATCTTGTCCTTCACACAAGAACTTCATTGGGTCACAACCCTCATGCAAAGCCTCACAATTAGGTTATGTCAGAAGAAAATACAGCAAACAAACAAGAAAATAACCGTAGTGTTATGAGTGAGCTGAGACTGACAAAAACTCAATGCAGCATCCCAGACCTTAGACAGTTACCCAGCTAGCTGTCCACACACACCAGCAATGAAGCCATGAACAGGCTCTGGAAGCAGACTACCAGCAAATGTAACAACAAAACCAGCATTACTTTAATGGGAATTTGCATATTCCCCCACAATGAAAGGTTGTACCGACAACATATAATAATTCTGAATTCTTCCTTTAGGGAAAATAGGGGATCTTTCCCCAGATGTGCAATTTGCATTGTTAAATCCAGTGTGTTCCCTTGCATTATAACAGTGATAGCCATATTTTTTATAAATTTTTCAATAAATAACCAACCAAACAAACAAACAAAAACAAAAAACAAACCCAAGAAGACATTTAAGGATTGAACGTTCCGTTAAGAAATTGGTGCTTCAAATTTCCTGGCATAATTATATATTAAAATAAAAAGTAAAAACATATCAAAGGAAAAAAATGGCTGCTGTGTTACAAGAAATCATACTTGGGCTCAAAAGAAACACATGTAGCTCTCTTAGATGGAAATGAAAATTGTGGATGTGAATCTCAAGCTTCATAATAGTCCACAAGAGTATTCAAGAACTTCAGATTCTATCCTGGGGCCCTTATCCTGTTTCTCTCTATTTAAAGGTAGAACTCCATTCATCAGCATTAGGGAAGTTGGCAACGATTTCAGATAACGGATGCATAATTCCTAAAAGCAGGTCTTATGAATAACAATATTAAGAGTTACAAAATCAAACAACTCAAGTTTTCTTGCAGGTCCAATGGGATTTGGATCACATACAACAAGAGGATTCAGTAAAGGACAAAAAAAACACCTACGTATATATGTATATATATAACACTGAAACAAATATTAGGAAAAGCTGTCTAGCTTTGGTTTCCAGACTTCAAGAATGTGGAAACTATCCAAAAAGTCCATGAATAACATGATAAACACTTAATACTGTTATTACCAGATAACAACTTCTGGATTTGAAAGGCACTAAAAACATAGTGCCCAGACCTGGGAAGCTGATGACCCAAGAAACAGTTGGCTGCTTAACCTTACAGTAAGTGCCAGTTCTCCCTCTAGCAATGCAGAAATTCAGACCAAATTCCTGGATTCAAATTCTTATAACTGTCAGTGGGCTTGTGTTTTCCCATAATCTCGTCTTCCCAAGGCCTCCAGAAAGTCCACTTTTCCTGAACACACAGTTAGTCTGGAGCTTTCACTACCTCAGTGCTCTCAGTGCTTTTCAGTGGGTGTCAGACAGCCCCTGCAAGAAAAGCAGTGCTCTACATTAAGTACATGCCCAGTTAGGCTTCAATTGTGCATGTCTTGTAGGATAACATTTTGGCTCTCAGTGAAGAGGATGAGATTTTTGTGCTGGTTTTGGTGGAAGCAGGATAATGTTAACAGTTATAAATACGCGTCAAAGTTTATTTATGTAAGCAGTTCCATCAAATCCATCATGGGATTATGGAGATGGTTACAATTAAGCAACGCGGTGTTTAAGTGTTTATAGGATTAGACCCAGAGATTTGAAGCGTACAAAAAGCAAGTCCTGTCTAGAACCAATACGTGAGAGACGAAGAGCCGGCAGCAGGCATCATCGCAGCGGTTTGACGCTGCGTTTTTTTGCAGGCACACGATCCAGATTTGAGGGGCAAAATTTACAGATCAAAGTGGAAGAATTCAGAAGCCACAGGAGAACGAAGATGAAATTTTTTGCAGTGGCTGCAAATCCTCGACCGTTTCAGGTTCACGGTGCACATTTCTGAGAACAAAACTCAATAGTTCCCCACTGCTCTGCACACAGGCAGCGCCTGATGCTTGCCTCGCTGCTCACTGAGGCTGAGAATGACGGGAAGGATGTTGACATTTTGTGCCACACGTACGGCAAGCAGCGGATCATCTCCCTCTGAAAGGTGCTTTATTTCATGTGAAGAAAAGACAAAACTCCGAGCTTCACATCAAATAAATCATACAATAAGAACATTATTTTTAAAGGGAGCGAGTATTTTGCATATTAATATTAAATGACATCTGAGCAGCAAATATAGAAATTATAATATTCAGTAATCTCACAGAGCTGCCACGGAATAGAGGAGTTCTGGTAACCAAGCTGTCTAAAATCTACAGCTGCCGGAAAAAAAAAAAAAGCTTCATCAAAATTTAATATTCAAGCAATAGGGCCTCTTTCATTGTTCTGAAAGCTGATTAGGGCCAATCGCAAATTCCTGGGTGCTTCCTTCATTCCCTTCCCCCACCAGAAAAGGGGGGAAATCAGCCCTTAGAAATAAAGAAAACAAAACCCGCAAACATTTTCCTGGCAACGTTTCAGGCCAGCTACTGTTTTGCATTTGGTGGAGGATGCAGCCCTTACCAGGCAGCACGCAGTGCCTCCGAAGGAGACTGGAGGGACATTAGTAATTCAAATAAGGGGCAAAAAGAGACAGAATCAAATTAAAGCCCGCACAATTATCATCTAGCAGAGTAGCAATGGTACATAATCCAGTCAGAAAGGAGGAAGTCAGGGCTGGCAATTGTGGGTTTTTTTTGTCAAGACGTGGACAAAGATTTTTTGAAGAAGTCACACAGCTAAAATAACCATATTGTTAGACAGTGACTCATGGGAACAAAGCTGACAATGCTATCTAGGATCGTTCTACTGGTGCCTTCTAATCACAATGTTGGTACAATTTTCCCTCACTCTGACCTAGTTTAACTAGTTTGGAAAGCTTAATAGGCATGGCTTCTTACAGGACCGCCAGGAAGACCTAAATATATACAACAACGTCTTTTGTGAATGAAAATGACTGATTCATGGCCCGTTACACTTCATGAATCTGGAGGAACAACAGAGGAGTTCACTCGCTGAAGTTTCACACAATTGAGCTTGAATTTGTCCTCCCACACTTCCAAAACACTCATGCTGGCAATGTGAGCCCGCAGCCCCTGGACAGCTCGTCCAGGGACAGAAAGCACAACACTGCAATCTGAGGACAAAGGGCCACAATGTGCCCAGAAACAGGAGACAGGTACAAACACTGCACGGGCAAACCGTGACATGTAGCAGGAATCAGGCCGTGCCAAAAAAGGTCAAAATATCTTAACGTTACATTCCACCGAGTCACTAAATGGAACAGAAGTCGTATTACTGTAATTCATAATTCAGAACTCAAATTTCATAAGACAACATCAGAAATGTCATTTTAACCACACTAATTCCTTCACAGTTAACATGAGTGGGTGTTGGTGCAATCCAAGCTGAAAAAAGCCATCTAATTTCAGCAAGTATACCACAAGCCAACTTGGCAACCCTCCACAGGGATCAGACAAGCGTCTGCTCTGTTAAGCTGAAGGCGCAGCGATAATTATCATAGCTGATACTGCATCAGTAGGAATGACAATGTGGTTTGTAAATAGGAACCAAACCAGGATTCACTCATTCTCAAACAGGGATTTGGCATTACTGTGGGAATCCGACACAAACCTTACGGATCTGAATGCGCCCTTGATCCAAATGAGGGCAACACTTCTCTGTGATTACAAAGCCATTCACAAGCTGCAGCATGCACACTATTCTCACAGTTTTCACAGGGCTGCTGACAGGAGCTGCGCAGTCACAGCATGACAACAACTGAGGAGAAGGACGAGATGGGACGGGAGGAGGACCAGGAACACCAGTAGGGGGCTGGAGGCTGTGAGCACCTTGCTAAGTGCTTGCTGAGGGGTCAGGGATGAGCAGGCGCTGGGCCCAGACCAGCATCCTGGCAGAGGTTTCTGGCTGCAGAGCCACACCACGATGCTTTGGCTGCACGACCAAAAAATCAACTGGTAATAAAAAGAGCTTTAAATTCCTCATCTGCAGGAGATCGGCATATAAAAGAAGAGTTTCTCCAAAGGCAATTCAGATTTATTTACGTACTGTGCCTTGCTTTAGCTGCAGGGTGAGAATGCTACTATGTTAATGTTTGGAAAGCACTTGGAGATTCTTCAGAAAGGTGAGCCTGGACAGGGCTATTACTGCAATTTCCATTGCAGTCACTAAAAAATATCCAGTCATTAGGAAAGATTCTCCCTGGATAGTCTTTGGCTTGAACAAAAATGCTTTGAAAACAAAGTTTTCTCTACTGGAAAAAGTAAGATCAACAGACCATTTCCATTTACTTCAAAATAATGTAATATGGAAATACAACAGCTATTTCCCACATCTAATTTTCCCCCTCCCCGTTTCATGCTATCTCCCCAAAATGCTAACAATCACTCAAAGCCATGTGTTTCTACTCTTCCCCATGTCTCAAGGTCACCAGCCGACCATCTTTCTCCACTACGGACTCCATGAGCCCTTTCACTCACCAAAGGCTTATGTCAGGGCAGAGAGGGGCCAAATGACCCCACCTTCCATACACTGCCAGCACCTATGGGCTCCACGCGGGCTCCCAAATCAGTTTGCTGCTACCCAGAGCAGCCCTCATCCCCACTCCAGTTCATTGCTGGAGCAGCCCATGCTAAGGCTTGCACCATGTTACAACAGCCAATGTAACACAGGCTGCCTTAGCAGCACAGGGCAGGAGCCAGAGCCACTTCTCCTTCCCTCTGCTCACACAGGACAGGCATGGCAGAAGGGTAGTTTTAGAGCCCCCCAGACACACTTTAATCCTTACAACCATTACTCTCCTCAGAAATGCAATCTTGTGTTCATTAGGAAAGAGAGACCTTCTAACCAAAGTTGCTGTATGTGGAATGAAAACATATGTATTGTATGGCAGCCTCATTTTCTTTCATTCACATCGCCCTGAAGAGCCTACCTGTTCCTCCTCCACCACCACCTAACAGAAGAGAGCTGTTGTTTGTGTATAGCATGCACATTAGCACAGATAAACTGCTCACTGAGTGTAATGATTAATGATTGAATAGTGCAGTTGTTGCAAAAATAAGTCATGCAGTGAAGAGAGATCTGAAGATTATATCTAACGCCAGGGGATGGCTTATTAATCTTACTTCTTGAAGAATTCGTGAGTAAATCATTCTCCTTTATTAATGATATTTCACTTTGCTCCGTGAGACATCTTTTATACATCCAGAAGGGCAATTATCTGTTTAGGCCAGGAAACAATATTAGTTACAGACTGTGCTTGAATGTTTGATCTAAGTCACTTAAATAAAAGAGGGGAAAAAAAAAAAGAAAAAAGAAGCACGCTCCAAAGAACTGCTCCAAACAGGGCTGCATTTATAAGCAGGTTTTTTGGATCCCCTCTATTTGGAAATGACAAATAGCACGTGTTTTCAAACATCAACTAATGTGGGGCTTGGATACTCAAATGATGATATAACAACTCCAGGAAAATTGCATTACTTTTACGTCTTCTGGGTCTGACAGAATTCTATTATATGTGAGGTGGTTAAACATGTCTGAGATGGTTTATTAATATAAAACTCTTTCAAAGGGAGATCTTAAATTCTTGATCACAATGAGAGATTGAAGATAATGAAAGAAGAGTCTGTAATTTCCTCCAAAAAATCTTTTCTAGGTCCACAACTCTTTTTCTATCTGTTTATCACCTGCTACCCAGCAAAAGACTGGATGATTGAAGGAGGGAACCAGGCACCTGTTTAATAGTATTATCGTAAGAACTATAACAAAAATTTACATAGATCTAAATGGAAATCTATAAATCAGTTCCAAAAGGAGTTTCATTAACTAGCTTTAAAGACCCTGAATATCAAAATTATAAACTTAAATTACAGAAATTGCATTAGATAATATCGTAAGTGCTCTGCAGATTCACAAGACTTTGACAAATATGAATTATTTTACCATAGATTTCAAAATATTGCCGAGCTGAGTCATAGTGAGCCATCAGAAGAATAAATCAGTGAGAGTGCAGCAGCTGCTGGACAAGTCAGATCCCAATGAGAGGCACTGAGACCTACTGAACAGGGCATGGGGACACCCAGGAAAGAGGGGCAATTCCAAGCTCATCTTTCAAGAGCCGATAAAGACTAAAGAGAATCTTCTACAGGGAAGCATTACATATGTGAGCATTTCACACAGCTACTACTGCAGCCTCCAAGAGCAGGTATTTGATTACAGAATAAATTATTGCAACACCTAATTATGATAGAAGACAACTAGTTAAATATGGACCCTGTATTGAGAGGAGAAAAACAAACACCATTCAGGAGTACCACGGCACCATTCACAGACTGAACCTGCTCCAGTAATTTTCTGACAGTATTAATCTGCCTAGCAGCACGAGTCCATTTTTATGATTAAAAATGGCCTTTCTAGGAATCTTAAGTTGTTTTAAGCTTTTAGTTTTAAGATCATTGTTGAAAAAGAAGAGAAGCCATAAAATAAACAGAAATGATCCAATAAAACTGCCCAAGGATGAGAGATTTCAAATTTCCATTTGGTTGATACTTTTAATTCGGAAGATTCCTATGCAGCAGAGACTAACGTTCATTGTCCCCCACCCGCGTAGCCAAGGTTTTGTGCTTTTTGACCCCAAAATCAGTGAGCACCCAATCGTATTTCTAAGCTGAAAAATAGCAAGTCAAAATATAAGTGCACTTTGCATCGAGCCTTGGTCTGACAGCAGTGTGTTTTCAGCAACCAGCTTCAAGCCATGTGCATTTTATTTGTGTTTAGAATACTTTGCAGAGTCACACAAAAATCCTTTTTTCCCCACAGCCTCACATCACAGCACCAGGCTCAGGATCTCCCCATTACCCAGAAAAGCATCAGCAGAAAAGTTTAGATCTGAGCCCACCTTTCTGAAACATGAGAGTCTTTGCAGGATTTATAACGCTGCTCTGGATATTTGCTGCCAGCAGTTTTAAAGAATAAAGGCAAAGACAAGAGCAGTGAATGTGAAGACAGCATTGTATATTTTGATTGGAACTATCTCCCGTCTCATGCAAGCTTCAGTGACTAGAAAGCAGGGTCTCAAAGTGATTTGAAAGAGAGAATAAACGTAATTAATATTGATTCTTCTCTGAGAATTCCCCGCAGTCCTGCTCAGGGAACCAAGGTAGTCAACAGCAGCAAAAACCCAGCTTTTCTGGCTGGGGCCGGGGTAATTTTCAGAGAAGCAAGCAAACAGCGATCCCTTTAGAGACTAGAGTGTACCCCGTGTGCTGCATGAGCCCACATCTCCTCCTGCTCATCCGAAACTTCAGCAGATCTGCTCAGAATTGCAGGCCTGACCTGCTTCTAAGGAGAGCTGCATTCAAATAGGTTACACCAAAATAATCAGCACTTAGAAATGAACATCGCTTGATAGTGACTCTATCAGCATTTTTCTCTTGCTAGATTTTTTTCTTCCTTTAGTAATTAAAAAGTGTCTCTGGAAGAGCAGTATGTACAGTATGTCATAAAGTCTCTCTGAACTACCTATATTTACCCCTGAAAGTGAATTCTTTATAAGACCTAGGATATCAAAGAAACGAGGGATCAAAGTAGTTTTAATAAGCAACCCAGTGTTTGTAGAACCTGCACTTTCATGTATCATGTTTTGTTCAAGTTCTTAATTTCGGTTCCTCACCACAGAAGGCACTTAAGATAACTATCTATAACCATATTGTCATGTTGAATCCTTTGATTATTTAACATGTACACCTTAGTGAAACAAAAATGCCTTTTTTCCCCATAATATTTGGACTTCATTGTATTTTCTCACATGAAACATAGATTTGATTTGTTTGATAGTTGCAACATCTAGTAGCATCCTTTTCTTCAGTATTTCTACTTACATATGAACAGTTTCACATAGTACAGTTGTATCTACACCCAGACACTGATGAGAACCATAACCCCTTGCTCTTTTCTTCATGTAACAAAAGATAGTAAAAATTACAGAAAAATCAAGTTAACTGGGCCTTGAAAGACAAACCTGAGGCTCCCCAGTGAACAGCACCAGCACATTCTTTAACGCAGTAAAACCTATCTTTTCATCCTTCTCTGCTATGTTTACAAATTGTTTTGTGGTTAAAAATAAAACACACATAAAAAGCCCCTCCAAATTAAATTCTCATATATATTTGATCTACAGTCATAATAAAATTATCAGTAAAGAATGAGAATGATTGCGCTCCGTGTTAAAAGTACCAACTGAGACGAGGGAACGTAAGACCAGACTGCATACAAAAAGCAATAATGACAAATGGATCTGGTAGCAATTCCAACTGCACATCTGGATATCAAAATCATTATTTTGGTCTGAGAATGACTGTATTGTCAGTCTGGACTCTGAACGAATAATGAGTCAGAAACCTTAACGGATGCATGACGAAATATAAGCAAGGCAGACAGGCCTGTATATTTTCTCTTATTTTTGACATGGTCAGGAAGTAGAAGACTGCTCTGCTATCTCATGGTGTCTCGAGAGCTGCTCACCAGAAATATCTGCAGTGCACGTGGCATTGCTTTTGTGGTTGCTTCTCAAATTCAAGATTACGAAGCTCTATGTAGGAAAACCAAGATTTTCCAGTACACTGAAAAACAACAGCAGCCTATCACACCCTTAATAAAAGAGCAGCACCTAAACTGCTACTTATAGCAGTTTAAACTGCTATACTGTATTTATAGTTTGCGTCCACTTCTGTTCCTATTAAGTATTTCTCCTTTCGTAAGTTAGAAGCAAAATATTCTTGGATACTGGAATACTATTTTTGACCAAGAAAACCTCTAAATCCTTGTACATGCACAAACAGAAACTTTTTCATGTTACATCTTTGTCAGGAAATTTCATAAAGCAAACTGCATTTTTTAAGAGATTGTATGTAGAGACACTTTGCCTCTCATTTGGGACTCATATCACTGCCATGTGGCAACCATCGCAATTACTTATTGAAAAAAAGCCATGTGCTTAGTGCAGTTTCAGATGTGTATATGTGATTTTACAGAATGAAATAAGGAAAAACACTATCACATGTTCAGCAGTATCTATAAGGAGAATTCTGCCAAGCCTTTGTAAGATTTCCAGCTTGATTCACAGGCAGTAATAGAAGAGACTGCTCTGTATATGAACAAATACAAGATTAATTTCCAGCCCTGATGGGAAGTACAAACACGTGTATAAACAGATGATAATTTAAAGGATCCCATCCAACATCTCACCAGTAAGTTAAGGAAGGCATCCCCCTACCTACTGCCACCGGGAATCCAGTGATCTTTCTGCTAAGAGCACTGCCATTGCTTTTCCAACAGTTCAGACACAAATGAGTTCTTCGAGCCTTCCCGAATCTCATGAGAAATGAGCACCCCAACATGCAGAGCAGCACTGACACCCAGGTATCTCAAGAACCTCATTGACAGAAATAGGAGTACTTTGAACCACAGAAAACCAACATGCTTTGGGCATGACATCGGAGCGATGAGAAAGGAGGGCCAGGTCAAACACCTCTCCTGGCTTCCAAGCACACAGAACTGCAGGGGTGGGTCCTGAACCAGGATGGTGATGCCCCAAGCATCCAGGCAGAGACTTCCCTGTGTTTCTTATCTTCTAGACCAGACCTAAATCAGGCTGTCATGTAATCAATGGACTATGATAGGCTGATTATCATGTAGGATAAGTGATATCTATTAGAAAAAATTGATCCTGACATAACTCAGAAAAGGCAGCAGCTTAAAGCTGGGGGCCATAGGCCCCGGACCGGCCTTTGTACATATTTAATGGCTGTCATTTTCCTGGAGGTGCCTGAAAACAGCAAAACTCTCAGGGTAAATCTATATTGATTGAATAATCCTTGTCATCTGTTAGGACTAACAAAGCTGTCACAGCACAGCCACAAGCAAACAGATTTTATTTGATAACTTTCTTTCCGTCTCACTGCAGAAGCTGGAGTGTCAGCGTTTCAAGGAGCCCCTCTGCACCCCGACTGCACTCCCACAGGTGATTCCCCAGCAGAGGGCCCTGTTTTCGATGCCTGATTAACTGCCACACACTTAATTAAACCCACAGCACCGGAATTATAGCTTATGAAGGAGTCAGAAGCTGCCAGTGCGGCCCCACTTCTGCAGGGCTTGTGCTATATTAGGAGCCAAGGCAGAATGATTATGACTGGGGCTTGGATAAAGATTGTAGGGGTGGGTGCGCTCAAGGCTGTCCCCGGTGACGGCATCTCTCTTTATGAATACAGAAAAATTCATCAAACAGAAATCATTAAGTGGAGCAGATGGGGTTCCTGTGCGGCTGCGGCACACAGTGCCTGGTGATGCTGTGTGCTTGCAGGGACAGCAGCATGGCTATGACACGGCTGAGGCAGGGCATGGCCACATACTAGCCCTCCCTGTGCACAACCAGTCTGAAACAAGGGCCCTGTGTCACCCATGGGCCTCTTCCTACCCCAGGTCTGCTTTGCACCCACAGAGATGCAGAAACTGATCTGCCTTCTAGGTCTGACTGTAACACCTCGCTGCAGGAGCACATTCAGTCACCCTAAGTGCAGCTGTATCACCAGCCTTTCACCTGCCATTTAAGGGTCTACCTCTCTGTCCCCAGGTAAATGCTGAGAAAATGACTTAGCAGCAACTAAGTGGCAGATTTGGAGTGCCAGAATGACCACAGGTGAAGCTAATTTTTTGTTTCATGGAGACAGTAAAATGTTGATTATTTTAACCGTACCTGCAAGGAGCAGTTATTTCAGTTTTGCTTCACCTTCACCTAACGGAGGTCTTTTTAGATTCAAAAGACTAGTAATTTTGTTTCATATTTCATCTTTATGAGCAGCTATAAAATCTATCAGTCTTAATGATCCTATTAATTGCCTTAGATTTCTCACACACACAGTTTTCACTCGTTCCTTTTCAGAAGTATACATGTGGTCTTTCAACTCAGTCACTGAACAAACATTATCTATAGAGAGATGGCCCACTGCTGAGGGCTGGGAGCCCAAGAGGCCAGCCTAACAATTAGCAGCAGAAAGGGAAAGAGATGCCAAGTGAAAATCAGGTTTAGCAGACATACATAGTTCCACAGAAATCTGCAACCAGAAAAAGGCTCCGGAGCTCCTGAACACTCTTAACAACTCTAGCATTTTTTAGTGATTGCAACTCATTAAGAAAGGCTCTGATTATTATTATTAAGAATTCCTTCACCCAAGAGGGTAGTGACAGAAAACACAGCTTTCCCCACTGTTGAAAGATGCCATCACTTCCTCCTTTATCATATAGAATACATTTCCCCTTAAGCACGTAAGGATTAACTGAACTCTGGTTAGCCCAGATCAGGACTAACTCTTTTGATTTAAGTGGAAGTGAAGCAGGGATCCTGCAGCCACTGTGCCCCTGTACATCACAATCTCATATTACAGATTCATGGAAATGCAGGGGTTGGAAGGGACCTCTAGAGATTGAGCCAACCCCTCTCCTAAAGCAGCTCCCTACAGTAGGTTGTGCAGGGCAGCATCCAGATGGGTCTTGAGTATCTCCTAAGGAGGAGACTCCACAGCCCCTCTGGGCAGCCTGTGCCAGTGCTCTGTCACTCTGACAGTAAAGGATTTCTTCCTTGTGTTAGTATGGAACTTCCCAGGTTCCAGTTTGTACCCATTGCCATATTAAGCAACCTCCTCTCTGGGTCCTGGCTTTGACAGTTATGCACAACCCCCAAACTGTGCACTCTTCACTTGAGCTTATTAGGCTTCTAAATATTATCAGGAAAAAGAATCCATCTCTGCTGTGGGGCCTCATACTTTGCACACAGATAGGCAGCAGGTAGTGCCGATCCATGGTTTAGCACAGCCCATTTCCTCAAGAAGACTTTCACCAGGAGTTTTTCAGACAGACAAGCAACAGAACTTAGTTCTCTCCTAAGGAAAAAAAGTTCGACATGCTTGGGCATTAACTCTGTGTGGATCTTATTTGAACCACCTTCAGATCAAAGCACAGGTTTTCCCTGGTTATGCTTAAAAAACAACAAAAAAAAAAACACAACCCAACATCCTTACATTCTGGTTTCAAAAGGAAAAGATCTGCTGACTTAGACATCAATAGCGAGCTTAAAACTCGGTGAATAGCACTATTAACTATTTTTTTATTGGGCCACTCGTTCCACTCCCACATCCAAACGCTCAGAGTTCTTTGTAAGCAGCCAGCAGAGAGGAAATGCAGCAAAACCCTCCACGTCTCAGAAACGCAACCTCCTTCAGACTGCTGCTGTACGAAGTGACTTCACATGCCCTCGTTCACTCAGTTAGATCACAGTGCCAAATCCTGCCGAGTCTCAACTGGAAAAAGGGAACGGTCCTACCGCAGTAAATGCTGCCTCCCCCTTCCTTAGTTTCTCTGCTCCATTGATGGAGTGTTAATGCAACATGCCTGCCAGGAGGATTAAGCCTACATCGCATACAATCTGTTTTACGATACTAATGTGAGATACGGAGCGAAGGGGAAAAGAAAACAATTACCTGACACACCAGTTTTTCTAACAGTGAGAACTGTTTACATTCCTCTTAAATTAAAAAAGAAGAAAATATATATATATATATATATATATATCAGGAAAACATTCTTCCTTTTTTAACTAATGCAGCCCCAACCTCTTTCAGAGCTTTCAAAGTATGTACTTTTTTTTGTAAATATGCCAAAGTCAAGGCCTGTGCAGCATGTGATCTATAATAAACTTCAAAAGAACACCTTTGACATTTTAGATAACTTGCAAATGATGATGCAGAAAGATCTTTTGCCACTACAAAGAAAGAACAAAAGAACCAACATGAAAGAGAAATCAATAAACATATGGCAATTAATAAAACATTTTCTATGAATACCCTACAAAGAGTTTTACAACAGTATAAAAATCCAACAGTTGTTTCAATGTGGATTTAAAAAGTATCAGCTGTTATATTAAGATATTCTTTTTAAGCAACAAAATGTACGTAAAGTAACGGATATGGATTTTGTTGTAAATCCATCAGTTGCTGTGTTATGGATCAACTGGGAATTTTTTTTAAGGTGACCCAACAAATTCTGTAATGAAACCATCCATTTTTCAGGGTATAAAAACAAGGGCTGGAGCCAGGCGTATTTGTTTGTTGACGTATGGTTCAGCTCAGCAAGTTTGGCCAGTTTTAGTGGCTCTAAAAAAAAAATAATCACGTCTCCAGATTTTAAAACAAGCCTATTGATTTTCTTTATAAGTAACATTACACTAACCATTAGGATGGACATGACAGTATCTTCACTGTAACCTACAAGCAATAATTTATCATCATCCTAACGGCAGATCTCCTTGCACACTGTTAACCTACCTTCTCCCTTTTCAGCAGTGAACAGTTCCCATTCCATAAATATTGCCAATAAACCCGGCGAACCCTGAGAGCCCAGCAAACAGCTGATGCTCTTTACTTAACACCTGATGGGTGGCTCAGGCTATCCACTCTGGTCCCACAAAGAAATGAGCACCTATTCTGCTCTTCTGTTTGCATTCAGACTTCCTAGTTCAACATTATGACAGTGAACTCCAAAGACTTCTTTTTGAGCACCAGCATCAATTTGTCCCCTTGCCAACTGTGGCTGGGAGAGCACAGAGAAATCTGATTCACAATAGTGTTTTTAATGGCGGCTTCTACCAACAACAGAAAAGAAATTCATGAAATGGCAAAAAAAAAAAAACCCAAACCTGCACAGTGCCACAGAGGAAAGGTTCTGAATTTGATCAGCACAGTCCCTATATTGTGTGTGTAGGGACCGAGAAGAGTTAGCATCATTATGCCTCATCATTTGATTATCTCTATCACTGTCCACTGCACAAATATCACACAGTGCAGGTGGCTCAATTTAACACTTTTATCAAGGTCACTGTTGGTGGTGTTTATAGTTCCAGAATGGCATATAGCAGCTGTTTTGAGAATGAGAGCAGAAATAAGAAGCCAGAAAGCTCCAAGTTAGCGCATTTCAAATAAACTTCATAAAAATGTATCCAATCCTCATATTTGTCTGAATTTAAAGTTTTTCATATCCTTTTTTTGAGACCCTGTTCTGAATGGCAGCTCACAGGTTCAGTTTAGCCTTCCAATAAACCATGCATTCCCCTCACTTTGGATTTGTGTAGCGAGGCTCAGAGCATGTTTGTTCCCCATGACTTTGTTATTTTGGTTCCTCTGGTACTGACAGCTGGGGCAATCCAGCCCACAGCACCACATGCTATCAGCCCAAAACTTCATGTCAAATCCTCAACAACACAGGCAGGATGAACAGTGGCCCAAAAAAACTTCTGGAAAACTGACAAACTAATCATGCATATAATTGCTTCTTGACTTTTACTCCTGCTGTGGCAGGACTTAATAATAACCTCAAAGGTTAGTGTTGGAACACACACATCATTTAAACGACTCCAGGATGACACACTGCAATAACATTATTAATTCGTGCAGGCCTGCTCCCTAGTGCTTCCAAAAGACTCAAAAGAAAATGATTTAAAAGGCAGCAAGAGGAAGCTCGTGTGTCAGGTTACTTTCACTAATTAGAACGTGGGGCTCGTTGTAGCACAGCTACAAACCTGTCTGCTCGCTCCTTGAAGGCAGATGACTCAAATAAACGTGAGCCAGTTCCTATAACCGCTTTCATGTCAAATTACTTTGCAGTTCTCTCAAATACGAGGCACAAATGGAAAGCATCTATGTTTTGGATTCTTTTGCTAATTACAGTTAAACTGAGAATTGAAAGACAATAGATTGAAAAAGGTTCTCCCTGCACATGTTCCTGTAACGTGGAACTGGAGCTTACCACAACACCACAGGTCTGGCCCAAAGCATGGGAGTCAATGGGAAGCGTCTTTCAACAAGACAGTGTGTAGGGTAAAGCCATAGAAGAAACTGACTTGAAAGGAAAATGCTT
Source organism: Excalfactoria chinensis (assembly GCF_039878825.1). Taxonomy (NCBI): domain Eukaryota; kingdom Metazoa; phylum Chordata; class Aves; order Galliformes; family Phasianidae; genus Excalfactoria; species Excalfactoria chinensis. The sequence continues at coordinate 15,058,548 of NC_092835.1, forward strand.
CAGATCTCTCGAATGATCCAGTGCCCAAAAAACAAACAGCACTTCTTAGCTGCAGACCTTAACATACAGCAATAAGGCCCTATCACAAGATGAACTGTTTCATTAGTCTCAGCTGCAAGAGATTATCTGGCAGCCCCTCTCCAGCCCTGCTGCTGATGGAACTCTTTCATTATTACAAAATATTTCCCTTCTTAAAAGCTCAAACTTACAGAGTTTGGTGTTGCTTGACACTTCTGCTTTTCGTATCAGAAATTCAGCTTTGACAGCTAACATACAAAAGTGGATTGTTTTGATAATAAATGTCCAAAAACTCACATCTCGGAGAAAGCACAATTACTAATGAACTTGGTAAAATGTAGCGAATAGTTTGATCCCACAGTTAAATGAAGGAAGAAAGCATATTTAACAAATGTTAAAATAGGTGACACTTAGAAATAAAAATCTGACAGTTCTGAAGTAACTTGTTCTTATTTAAGCATGGATCTAAATTAAAAGGAAACATTAAACCAGAGATATGTATCTCACCCAGGAGAAGGAAAAAGTTTTGTTCTGAATAAGCCAAAATGCTCCACTTGACCCCAAAGCACACTTTTAACTGTAAAAAGAATCCCACTGAGACCATGGGGGGCAGCAGGACCATGTCCAGGCTCAGCAGCTCCCTACAAAATAGTGTTAGAGGTGTGAGGAAAGCAACCCATGCTTCCCAGAAAGAACACAGATACCCTTATTTGTCAGAAGAAAGCAATATCCTTTCCAAAGTAGTAAAAATGGGACATCTCTGGCTGGAAGCATGTTATATTATTTTCTTCTTTAATTTTGCTCTTTTACTCCACCTAAGATTTTTCAACTTTCCTTACAGCTACCAGTATAAGCTGGAGAATTTATCATGATCATTGGAGTCTCTGCTTTTCGCAGCAAAGCACACAGCCATGTTGCAGGAAAGCTTTATGAGGAGACATGTTATTTGTGTGGATAAAACTGGCAATGAATACACAGCTTGATTTAGCAACAGAAGCAAGTCACAGATTTTGGCTAAGTCTGCCCTCCAAAAACCTTGCATTTTTTGTCTGCTTTAATGAAGAAGGCTTTAAACTTAAAGAGGGCAGATTTAGGTTGGATGTACTCAGGTTAGATGTTAACGGGAAGATCATTCACTCAGAGGGAGGTGAGGAACCGGCACTGCTGCCCAGAGAAGTTGTGGATGCCTCCATCTCTGGAGCTGTTCAAGACCAGGTAGCATGGGGCCCTGGGCAGCCTGATCTGATGGGTAACAACCACATCCGTGGTGAGGTTGGAACTGGATGATATTTAAGGTCCGTTCCAAAGCAAGTAACTCTATGATTAATTTGCATACACTGGAGAACTTTGGGTATTACAAGAGATCTCTGTCCTTTATGCTGGGGGTTGTGAGATCTCTTCCAACCTTTTTTCCATCACAGCAATGTGAGAGGCTCAAGTGGCCTCTGACCTTCTCAGGATAGTCAAAAGCAAACTGCATTGCCAAGAAGCGAGGGTAAAACATACTGCATTCACCCAAAGATTTTTAAATATATTCATCTAACCAGTCCTCAGTGTTTCAGACATACTGAAGAGCTCTAGCACTGTAACTTTTTTCATTTCTAGAAAGTCATCTAGTTAAGAGCAAATTAATTTTCTGTAAGAAATTCAGTTTAAGCAAATTATTAAGAATAAAGCAGTCCTTCTTTGCTTTTCAAGGCATGCATTAACTTCTTTTCTGAATTAAACATCAATAAAAAGGCATGTCATTAGTGTTTATTCTGAATGGTTTTTTTTTAATATAATTTCATTGGCTTTCATGTAAGTCCAAATTCTAATATGATTTCCATCCCTCTGTCATGTTAATTTCTCCACTGTAGTCCACCTCAGCCATTAAATAACAGTACTATAAATAATCTCCCTAATATCCACTTCACAGCTCTTTAATTGATAGTACTCACCAGAGCACATTATGCAGGTACTGACTTTTTAAACTATTTTCTTTTTAACCAAATATGTCCTGCTTGAGCAAGGCTTACATTGCTTGTACCTTCTCCACATAATGCCCCAAAGACCAAAAGCATCTACCAGCAACATTCCATCAAATTAGGAGACAGAAGAAAGAGCAGAACAAAATGCCCCTAAACAAAGATGCACTTGTACTGCAGAGACCTGGTGCTATAACGAAACAACCTCATCTCCTTTTTTCCTTAAATAGTATATGAAATATCTTCAGTCAAGTTTTTTTCATTTTAGCAAAAAGAAGCAACAGAGAAAGGTTCCTTTTATGGCCTAAAGCTTAATACTACATGTACTATAAGCTGGAAGATGTCATTTTAACATGCTTTAGTACTGAACTCACAGGGCAGAACACACCAAAATGACCCTCTTGCCTCATTTGTGTGAGCCTGATCTACACATTAGTATCGCTAGGGCACACTGAGACAGAAGATCCTACTAGTGACTGCTTTGACTTTTGCAAAAGGAGAAGGAACATCCTTCTGTCCTAAGCACCATAAGGAGCAAAACCAAAACTCTTTTGACGCCAACTTCTACATGAAGTCCACATCTCGCTTCTTTGGCAAACCTAAGCAAATAACGCAGAGCAAGACTGAAACTTCCTGCTGCCATGGTAGGCTCAGAATAAAAAGCTGGCCAGTACAGGTGGCATTTACACTGCTCCACGTACAGAAACTTAATGAACTTCACCACTGAAGACATCAGTTGTCCACCTGAAATACTTAGATGATACTGGAGCAGTTATCCTCTGGACAATGTAATGTTTTCCACTGACCATCTGTTGTTCAGTTTCAACACAAAAGCTACAAGTTCCTAAATACTGAACCCACACAGTAGACTGATGCTCATTGAAGGAACTATGCGACTGCAACATCCTGGCTGCTCATAAGCAGACACCAGCAAATAACTGCATAGCACTGGCACAGCCCAATGAATTTTCTGGAGCTGCACAGCTGCACCAGCATCCTTCAGTTCAGTGTGCTGTGCCCTGTGTCCTGCACCTAGCTATGTAAAGTATCTAAGAGATGCTGGCACCTGCAACCACTTCAGGACTCCCTTTGTCTCAGTTGCTGAAGCTGCTCATATTAACTCATCCCTCCTCTGCAAACTATACAAGCCACTGCAGTAAAATCTTCCCTCAGCTGGCTATGCCAGTCATTTAAATTGCTTTTATTTGTTGTCTGAAATTTGTTTCATTGGGTCAAAGCCTGATAAGAGGTTGGGAAGAGAGGAGCAATGCCTGTGAGCAGCACCTGCTGTGGCATGGGCAGGTAAGCACTGACATGCCTGGAGGATGGGGAATCAGAAAGCTGGGCAGGCCGACCCGTACAGTTGCACCTATTTCAGATGCCAGGACTGGCCGCAGGCTAGGAACAGGCACACATGGAGGGATTGGCTCTGAAGGAGGTGTGGGGAGAGGGCCACAGCTCTGTGCCCCAAACTAGACTTCCTGTTCTCAGTAGATGCCATGGGCTGCATTTCATCTGTGCTCACACTTTGCAGCGGCTATGCTGGCAAAGCAGCTCTGGTCCTCATCAGGCCACACATTCATGGGAAACTCTCACAGGCCCAGATGCTGGAGGTGCTCCTGCTAGGAAAATTGAGAGCTTTTGCTTACAGCTGAGATGAAACACTCGAGCTTCCACTCAGCTGATGGGACCAGAGTGCACTCATACAGGGGCCTTCAGCAGGATGAGATTTGTTTTCCCTCAAGTTAGGTCCACCTCCCTTTTCCTTCACTGTGCTTTCGAATACAAAAATTAAGCTGTCAGTATCAGTCAGATGGAACAACAGTGCACACCAACTCTGCCACTGCAACTAAACATGGTAATCCAAGTCAGCTCTGAGAAAGGTCCCACAAAATTAAGACTGTTCACAGACTTGGTCATCAGGAAGCAAGGAATTAAGCAGAGATTTCTTTCTACAGCTTAAGACAGTGTTAGACTCATCTGCTCCTTCAGGAAACCATACTACTAATCATAAACAAGGCATCTCTGCCACCTTTGCATACAGAGGTATTCTGAAGAGGGCGACTGCTAAACAAAGGCTGTCACTGAAACCATGCAGATCTGCTGGGGAAAAGCCTTTTCTGAGCCATTTTTCCCTTTAGGAACATGGAATGTATCAGGCTCTGGAGCTATGTCAGCAATACAGCCCCAGCAGGAGAGTTACGCGCTGGCTCAGAGGGTGTCAGCAGGATTGGCCCTACCTCTTTCCTCCCACCAGATCTGTACATCAGTGCAGCAAGCCTGAAATTCTGCTGGGGGGAAAAAAAACACAACACAACTTCAAAGGGAAATGAGTGTTTTGATTGATTTTGTTTCCCCTGTAAGTCATAGACATTAGCTATGTTCAAATAACATAAATGCTATAAACCAGTAATAAAATCTCACAATCCGAATGAAGATTCCTTCTTTTTTGTCATTTCTTGCCTTAATATTGAGATCACCTTTAACTCTTTTCCTCCCAGTTCTGCTGTCAGATGCTTAAAATTATTAAAACATAAGTTTCCCACCATTTTTCATAAGCAGATTTCCAGCTTCCAGCTTCTCACTCTGATTAAACTAAGCTCTTACAAAGTTTTAACTCGCTAAATTAAAGATAAATACTTGAGATCTTGACACTTCTATGACAATTATTCTCCGAGATCCATTTTTTCTCCTTAATTGCTAACATACTAATGCTGCAAAATGTTATTTCACAGCCACATTACTTCTGATGTTACTTATTAATGCCAGGATTTTCCCATAGCACTAAACCTAGGTTGCAGTTGTCTCCTTCTTCTTAGTTCTGGCATGACTTTGACCGGTTGAATCCCCAAATATGTATCAGTAATCAAAAGGTATATTTCAGTACAGGAGAACCTGTTTGGAAGAATTCTTCTCATTTCTTCTCTGCTTGTTTTATCTTTGCTTGAGATGTGAATAATTCATAGGCCTCTGTCTGCTTTACAGTCAAACGCATTCTGTCCACCCAAGACTGTTCGACTTTGTGATTTATTATTTAATAATTTGCAGGGCTGCGCTGTTGTAAGGTGAGCATTGTGACTGCTTGCAGAACTGTTACAATCTGGTCTAGTTAGCTGTCCTTTCTTTCCCTCTCTCCAAACAGCAGCAGTTATTGATTTTTTTTTTTTACAAACCTCTGCCATGTAATCCCACAGCTGCTGATCTCAAAGCTGTTACTATAAAGTAAAAGTTGGCCCTTCTTCTTGAAAACAAGAAGTCATGTTTTGATTCACTTTCTCTTTCCTTTTTTTTATATATATATATTTTTTTATCAATTGTTTCTCTTTTCCTCTTTCTTTGTGCCTTAGTCAATGACAATACCCAGGAAGTGCCACTGGCTTCTCTTAAGGATAAAAATGAAAAATGAAAGCCTTTGGGGGAAATACACACTGATCCTTTCATTACACCTGCAAAAAACGCCTGTCTGAAACTTTTCAACCTTTGAAACTTTTCCAATGGAAGTCGAACTGTTTCATCTATCATCTTGGCAACAATTATACAGTGTTGTCTCTGACTAATATGGTATTTGTGTTAAATCCCACTGCAAGTTATCAGTCACATCTAATGGTGAAAAGAGCTACTCCAAAAAATACACCGACTCCTAATTCTCAAAGATTTACTATGCTGCCAAGCTCAGTGGTACTAATCAGTGCGCAATTAGGGCCTGATCGATTGGCTTCAACTGACTTTGGATCAGGACTGTAACAGGCACTGAGGGCACAGGCGCACAATTGTCGCCCCTGATGAATTAACTTCTGTTCAGCCTATTTTCTATCTGTCAATTAGTTATAGGGTTTGCAGCCTTTGGAGACAAAAAAATATTAATAAAATGCTGTAGGACAAAACCCAAATTATTTCTCATTTGCTGCTATGAGCCCTCGATAAAACATCTGTGCAAATATTCTCTTTCTGTCCTCCTTCCTCCTCATCTCCAGTCTATGCCTCATCTGCGTAGAAGGATGAAACTGTGCAAGTTTCTGCCTGAACTGGGAGATAAACCTTTCTGGACCAACATATGCACTTCATTACATCCTCATCTGAGCATCAGACTTGGTGTAAACAAACTCCACCTCTGGGAAGGAAAGCCAACACCTTGTGCAAGGCTGGAGCTGCACACTCTGCGGCCACGTACCCCAATAAAGGTATAGAGAATCTGGAACCAGGAATCCAGGACATCTGCGGCAGGTACTTGAAAGTAAGCTTAACCCTAACTCACTTTCATGCAGTCAACCTAAAATGGAATTTATTTCTCAACCCTGCCTACCGTGTTCTGTTTTACTGCTCCATTACCTCAACTCATTGGTTTTGCTTTGGCTACTTTGGCTTGTTTATGCAATTTACAAGCCTGAGGGCTGGAAAACTTTCTGCAGAGAAACGTAACTGACTCAGCCATATATCTTAAGACAGATAATTCATGCAAAATGCCTTATTCTTGGTTTACCCTGGTTTGATCAAATACTGTAAGATATACTACTGTTGTTCTAGGCATACCGTGGTTGGCCATGAATGCAAAGGCCTGATAATAAGCTCCATCCTACAGAGAGTTATAACAAGCAGGGAGCATCACTCCTATGTGCTATGGTGGATCCTTTCCTCAACAGAGCCAGGCTGCTGCTTGAGAGCTAGCTGAAGTTCCTGAATTACTTTTACTATTAGCTCTGGAGACAGGCTGGAGGAAGAAAACACATCTCTGCAAAGAGAGCCTCAGCTGAGAGGAAGAATTTATTTCCCTTTTCTACTTATTCTTGTCTTCTATTATTTATTCAAGGCAGGCAGCAAAAACAGTAGGATTTTGGCAATGCCTAATGCTTTACATTAATAGTATTGGAAAATCTTTATGACAGCAGATACTTAGATTGCTAGAATACTTGCGCTCTGCATATTGCTATTCTACTAGATTTGGAAAAATAATTAAAAAAAAAGACAGTGAAACAAAATATTGCAATAATACAGCAAGCCTTTCAGCTCTGGGTAAGGCAGGTGGTTTGACTGTATTCCAAAGAACAGCCCTAAAAGACGCACCTGCTACTCTCAAACACAAAAATCTGCACACACCTAACAGCTCTGACTGATTTCCCTGCTTCTGTGATTTTCAGCTATCCATTGTCTTCCAGGCTCACCCACCACCTCCCAGCCCCAACTCACAGGCTTGATTTTACACCTGGGAAAACCACTACTCAGGAGCTCTTCCTGCAGACCTCCTAGTTTGAGAGGTCTAATAGCCCAGATAAAGAAGAGTGCTTAAACTTGCAAAATACCTTTAACGACTCCCTGGGGGAAGCTGCGGCACAATTTATTTAACTCTTTGTACATAAGACTCTCATCTTGGGTGCCTATATGTTAATGACCTCTAATGGGCCAGCCATTAGCACCTTTCACCATAATCTCCTCCCAATGTCCATTTAGATTACAGTAATGGCCACTAGTAATGTAAAGTAACAGCTCCCAGCAATGATATCATCATAATGACTTCATTTGCTCCACAAGTCTTCTGATATATGGAAATCACATACCCATGAATGTAGATCCCTATGGCGTGGAACCCATGTATCTTGTCCAGGTACTCAACATCCTATCTTTTGATGGACATCTTTCCATGGATATAAGCTTTTGAACTAAAACGGTTCAGTCTGTACTTCCAAGCATAAAGCAAAAGTAAGCTAATTAAAAATTTAACTACCTGCCTTTTCAGGCAAGAAAGACAATGCTGTGAAGGTCAGGGATAGTTACGATGGCAAAATAACATTACTGAAATGAAGAAATTTCAAGAAAAGATTTAGGTCCTTATTAGATTTGAATGGCACAACAGTGACACTGAGAGCTTGTTCATTATAAAAACTGTACTGCAAACAAATAATCTCTGTGAATAAGACAGGAAAAAAAAAGGCCAATTGCATTCTTTTCCAATTACCTTTCAGCTAGCACACATCTATAGCATATCTTAATGATCTCCTGCTTACAAGCTTTCTCAGTTGAAGGGATAGCTGACTGACTTTTGGTTTCACATCTTTCAGTACCACTTGTTTTGTTTTGTTTTTTAATACCTAGCTTCAACTTGGGAAAATTTCAAGCGCAGCTTGAATTGATCTTTGCAGGGATTTTTTTCCCCTTCAATGCAGGAGGAAAACAGTCAACTCTAAAGTTATCAATTGCTATTGTCTTTTGTTGAAATGAGGACACGCAATTATACAAGGTATTCGAGCATATGTCATCACATGAGAATATTGACCATTGTTTTAACTTCAGAAGAGTGGGCACATATGGACTCTTACAAGCCACTAAGCGCTCTAAATGATGAAGACATTCAGTACGGTACAAGGTGAGGCCTCCATAAATACCACCCATTCCAACACCTTCACTGCCAGCATTATTTCCCTTTATTTGATGAGAACTGTATGTAGATTACTGGCCAAACATATAGAGAGGTATGCCCTGGCATTTAGGTAATGACAGCAACAACAACAAATCTGTGTTTGGTCAATCTACACAGAAACAAACAGCGTAAAACAAACCAAGTACTATTTAGTTACCAAGTACTATGTGTGGGGCTCTCCTTCCTTTCCATTCTATTTGTAAGGTCTAAATTTGTTTGTGCATCAGAAACTTCACTTCTAGGTCTGGCAGGGAAACTCAGCCTTTGCTACAACAGAAGCTAGTATGCTAGTAATAGCTAGGAGATGGATGAATAATTAATAACAGAAATAAATAAATAGTTATTAAAACAAGTAAATGTTTTCTTCTGTAACTGATAAGTGCAAACAGTTTCTAGGCTATATCCTGGTTTCCAGTGAAGGCTTCCAAAGACTGCTTTCAATACAGACAAAAGCACCTCAGATTGTTCTTTCATACAGAATGGTAAATTATGTTATTGCTTTTGCACAGTACTCCCAAAGCTTATTGCATATTCACTTGTATACATCTAGTGCAACATTATTATCTTGTTCTCATTTTCTTTCTTCCTCCACCCATACCCCCCTAGCCTCCTGTCAACAGTTGGGGAAGCTGCTAATACTGTATTGTATATTCATTATCCTAGCTTTTTCTTTACAAATATCATTATAACATCCTGCATTTGTAAAGTAAATAATTAAACATTCTAGAAAGTCTTATAGGACACAGTAATCTAATAGATGAAAGACATCAGAAATGCGAAAATCAAATGGAAGAGCATGTAATATGTATCTTTTAAAAGAGATTTCATAAAATAGGGTTAATTTGTTAATCAACCATATTTAAAATGCTAATTAATCACTGACTTAGAGCCTATTCATAAATAATTGAATGTCCTATTTATGCAGAATTTCTTATACTTGGAAATGCACGGCATTCATTCTGGTCTTGAAGTATGCAGCACGGCATTAACACTCATTGAACTCTTCCAGCTCTGTATTTGGACAGTGCAGTCACAACTGCCTACTATTTGGTTACATTTGCCAATCATACCCTTGCAATTAACCTAATCTGCCCCATCATTACATGTCTCATCATAATGGCAAAATGCAAACACTATCATTAACTGTGCCTTTTGTGCCAGCACTCCAAACACAGAAGCAGGAAGCACATAATATGAATTATGGGTGCATTGAGCCAGGAGTGGATAAACTGTTTTTCTCCCTCTTTTCTAGGCATCCCCCTCTTCCTTGTCTGAAGTCCCAGCATGCCCACAGACATGGGGAATCAGTCTGTTCTCAGATAATACCAGTTTTAGGAGCAGGTTTCTGAAGTTACAACGGACATTTCTTCCTTCTCTAAGGACTATGTCTTATGGAATGTAGAGATCAGTCTTAATGTTTATGGCCATGATACTGGCTACAGCGTGAGACCTACCCATGTGTGCAGGTGAGAACAGCACTGACTACAGCCTTTTGATTCCAGCTGAACTCAAACTCCTTTGGAGAGAACGTGAATATGATTCTGAGAGAAATAGTTGAAAATTTCTCTATGAAAATGCACGAGCCAAAATCTTAACTACTCACTATTTTGATTAATTGCTCAAATGTGGATTGTTTTAAAGCTTCACAATTACTTACACTTCCAAAACAGAAGGAATAAAAACATTTGGGGGGGGGGGGGGCGGGGGGGGGTAGGGTCCATATTCACGGTAATAAAATTGTAACTCTTTTAAAATAAAATTACTGCAGCACAGGAATTATCTGAATTCTCAAAGCATGTCCTAAGTGGGAGAATTTTATTTCAGGTTCCTCCTACTTTGGTATGAAGAAGTAAATTAGTCCTTGCCTAATGTGATTTAGTGGACAGGCTGGCAATGTAACTTGTCATTAAAGAATGAGAATAAGAAAAAGAATAAATCCCTCCTTCTAATCCTTTTTGACAGCCTAACAGAATACCAATTTACCATTTGATGAAGGCTTCAGGATGTTATGAAACCTCTACAGAGACTTCAGAGTTCTGTACAGAAAAGGATGAAGATGAGAAACAGCCAAAGTTGGTGGGAAAAAACGGCTCTGGAACAGGAGCTGCTCTATAGATGGCTGGTTGCAAGCCAGTTGGCATCCTTTACATTTGGACAATCCAACTAACCCGATGGAGAGGAATGAGCTGGTGGACACTGTGGAGAACTGTAGCATTAAAAGAGAAAGAGAGGACTGCTTCAAGGGACAGAGGAAGGTTTCCAAGGAAAGCTTAAACTGATGATTGCCTGTCAGCATGCTTGGGAATATTTGATAAGGATGGTCATGTTTCCATGGTACAGCATTATGATCACTGCTATTGAGTAGTACATCTTTGCCTTAAAGACTCTCTTAGAGATGGAGCAATAGTCCTATATATAGTCATGGCCCTAGAACAGACACTCTTCCTCTATTATGTACTGCATAGGTAGTACTTGCAGTGTTACAGCTGGCAAGGGGCAATTTGCAGTTTGGTTAATTGTCTTTTTTTCCAGGGAACACAGGGTGGACTAGTGCAAGTGAATAGAAAGGAGTCTGAACAAGAGCTAGACCTGCAATTCTTTGCTTCTGTCATACTTCCCAAGAAATAATAATTAATACCAAGATATTTGGAAACCCAGCAACGAAATGCTTTGCAGTTCTCACTTGTGAGTTCTGTGTCACTATGTGACCTCCTATTCTATTCCTATTTCCAAGGAAAAAGGCACTGAGTTCTGAAATGCAATCTATCGTCAGCATCACTTAAGGCTATTTCTTAATCTCTCTCTTCCTCCAAGAGCATTATTTAAAAACAAACAAACAAAAGAAGCACTTAATGAGCGTGGGTGAAAGCAAACACATTTTCAGCAACAAGGTAGGTTGGCCTGTGATCTAGATTACTCCTTTCCAGCAGTGTTGTAATTCAAAGAACAGTGACGGTGCAAAAAGCAGCAAGTCTAGTGGAAATGATTCTTAGTCAATGCTGAGTTTTTGCCAGCGGTGAGAATTGCAGGTTTCTCCTGCAATTGTTACGCCTTTTGCCAATCATGCATGATGCGGTTAATATGTTGATGATATCTCTCTCAAACATACTGAGTTAGTGTTTGTGTCTATCCACTTCCCTCTACTGGACAAAATCAGAGCTGTTCAAGTGTTTATGATATCTTGTCATTGTAAGTGGTTGGCCCAAGAGAGGGATACGTGCCCTGTGACAATGAGCAACTACTAATGGAGATTCTCCTTTAGCTCAAGTGATAGAAGCTTGTGCTGTTGGAGCAGAAGGTCACGAGCGTAATTCTTCCTGTTAAGTTATGCTATTAAGCTGATAACCATGATGGCTGCATGCCAGCAGTGAACAGATATACCTCCACCCTTTGTGTTCTGGGTTAGCACTGCTCAGCCTCCTTTAAAGGGCCTTCTTTTCCCCTGTCTCCAAGCTCCTTTTTTCAGAGATGAAAGGAAGAGAAAGGAAAAAGAGAATAAGCTGAGAGAAGCTCACTCAAAAACATGGAAGAAACCCTCCTGGGCTGGTAGGCCAGCATGGCTTCTTCTACTGCAGAAAAGCCCATAGTTATGGCAGAAATGCTGCGTTGCTCTAGATGTTACTTGGGAGTTTGCTGGTCCCAGAGCAGCAAAAAAACACAGAGTCTTTTCTACATCCATGTACAGCTCAAAGGGGGCTACGACATCATTAGATGCAGCTTAGAAAGAGCTTCCTGCCTTTCTACTAAGGACAGGGTTTCTGTGGCATCCCTCCCCCCATACTGAGGATGGAGGGAGCACACTGTTCATTGCGATCATGCCCTCATTCCCCTTCTCTACACTTTTGTTTTCCTTTCCACACTCATTTCTCTCTCCAGCACATAACAAGATGGAAGTGAAAATTGACTGACTTTGTGAGCTTTCGTACTAAGAACCTAACACATCGCTTTGCAACTACTAGAGTGGCTGTATTGGGTTTTTCAGTCCCAACCCATCTCTATTTCAAAGTCATACTTTAATGTGGAGTGTCAGGTAGAACATGAAACAATATTAATCTATGCTACATAAATAATTTCCTTCAATTATCAGGAAAGAGCAGCAAGACATGAATTTTCAGGTTGATTGAGTTTTAATCTCTAAGTTCAAAAATTAATAATTTAGGTAGGTGAGTTGTTTCTTTAAAGAGAAAACCAACAGTTTGATATTTCCCTTCCTAGAAAAAGAAAAAAAAAAAAAGATGATTTGGATCAGAAGGTCAGAGAGCACTCATAGGTTGGATATGTGACGATTATGAAATTATTCACAGAAGGAAATACTTAGGATTCAATGCAAGACAGCCAAATTCATCACAAGGCACAAGAGATTGACAATCTATTATGAATGCCTCACATCACAGATAAATATTTCAATGCAAATAAATAAAGGATGCTGAGTGTTTCTCTTCTGAATGACTTTTCACAGCTCACTGAACACAATAGTTCTGGGACTCCTCTGTGCCCCAGACTCCTGTCCAAACTTTGGCATCCCCAAAGGCTTCCTGCGCTGAGCACAGCCAGGTTACACTGTGATTTCAATTTGGAGTTACAAAGAACCAATTAATCCGTTTCCCTCTAACAGAACGTAAAACCATTCTTTGGTGCATAAGGACATTTGTGGACATCGTGAAGCTGGCCCAGCTTTGTTTTGTGCTCCCTTGTAATTACTACGAAATGTACTGTTCTTGTCAAACCTAATGACTTTTCTTTTTGGTGCAAGGGAGAAAAGAAAAGAAAAGACAATGATGTCTCCAAGCATATGGCTGTTGCGCTCTGCAGATGAATACAAGAATAAGCTGAGATGTATGCCTGGTGAACTGTGCCCAAATACAACTTTTCTGCCATCGTTTTCCTACCTGCCACTGTGTTTATTCTTCTTGATCTGTACTATATGCCAAACCTCAAAAGAATAAAAATATTCTCTGATCAGATTTTTTTCCCTTGTTTCCAAATAAATGTTTTTAAAAGGACACTTTCAGAAGAAAAGGTTTTTCTTTTCTAAATAGGGACCTGCTTTGGACTCTAAACTGTTTTCATCTGTTATAAGTAATTGTATTATTTTAACCACCAGCAGGAAATTCCGTGCTGTGTATTGCTTCACATAAAGCCATTTGTAACTTTACAGCTTTTTAATTTTGCAGCAGCTGCATGGAAAACAAAAATGACAATGTAGAATTACATCACTCATGGCTGCTTCTCCATTAAAACAACAGAACTAGAAAACAGTCACATGTTCACAATAAATGCTGAAAAATACCTCCGAGTGCAAAGAAAGAAACCTTTTCAGGATTTGCAGAGATACCAGTGCCTGGATGTTAAATCCCATTTAACACTCAGGCAAATGAGAGCACGCTGGTTACTCACGTGAACTTTAATAAAACTCAGTCTTTTAAAAGGAGAGGATGGCTAAGCTCAGGAAATTCAAAGTTCTGAACAATCTGCATGGAAAACGTACTCTAAAGTATTAATTGATGCAACTCACATGAGTGATACAACCACAGTGGATGCTAAAATATGAATAATATTCTTATTTCATAATCAACAGATTACAGGTTTTTTTTGTTGTTGTTGTTTTTGTTTTGTCTTTGTTGTTTTGTTGTTCTTAAAACAACCACTCAGGCACAAGTGTTCATCAACCCACAGACCCAACTGCTGTGCAGCCTGATTTTCACAGAGCAGAGGTTGCTTACTAAATAAAGACCATGCATCTTTCAAGTATCCAGCCTGAGGTCCCACGACATCATTAGTTTCTACCGAAAATACTGCACACTAAAGGCACATCAAAGAACATTTGTGGTCAACTGATAATTCTGGAGAGGACCTCACTGCTTATATGCTTTCTGAATCATGACTGGTGTTATCTAGGTTGGGAAGGATGTGGTGGAAGAGTGGAAAGGAAAAAGACAAGTTTTTTTGCCCCTAAAAGAAGTAATTCTGAAAGCAATATTGAAATGATGGAATCCAGATGGAGAACACTTATGATATATCTACAGACTTAAGATGCACAGCAAATAGGAAACTATGCTTGTACAGTATTTCCATGTGGAATGCAAAATAATACAAACATCGTAATACAAACAATAAGTAAATATACACATGCATTCTAGCAGTAGAGAACTACATGTTCACATGTACAGAGCATCCACAGGCTCCAAACTGCTTGCAAGTCTAATCCGAATACAGAAATAGCTATGGGAGTTAGATCCTACCACATCTAACTCTTTCTCTCAGGACCCCGAGAATGGCCACATGTAGAACTGTGCTTTTGCCCAAGTTCAGATTTTTCACTAAACTAGTTTTGCCAGGTATGAATTTGTTTTGCAATCTGATTTCCACGGTGTGCACATTTCCAAGCACTAGCTCTCACTGCTGTCATTTCTGGTGCAAAACCTCTGTCACCTATCTGCCCATCAGCAGTCCTCAGTGAGCACAAAGCTCCTTCTCTGCCCAGTACTAGGCCTGCATCACATACTAAGAGTTATTATCCATCTGTACAAAATATGGGAAAGCATATAGGGAAGTAGTTTCTCAGAGATTTCTGATATGCTTTCAGATGTGTCATAAATATTGATTGTTACTGATTCACCACTATTCCAGCTGGCTCTCCTTGATGGGACAAAATTAATGCACAGATCCAGGCCTTATGCGCCACGGGTACCATCCTAAAGGATTCTGGTCTGCTAGTATAGCAGATCAAATTCTATCATCAGAAATAAGAGTTTGGTTTCTATTTGACTCTTCACCTTAATCCTAAAATATACATTTGAAATCAATTCTCTCCATGCAATGCCACAGGAAATTACATACATCTCAGAACTGATTCAGGCATCAGTTGACTCAAATTACTTTTCCTAATGCACTGAAATACACATTTTGGTGATGACACCGAGGAATAGAGGAAAACAAGATGCAAACAAGACTTAAACTTATCCCTGATATACAAACAAGATGTATACTTTTTTTTATTATTATTTTGCAGTGCAATTTTACATTGATTTCTGATATGAGAAAGCTGTGACAAGCTATCACTCTAAAATGTTTAACCATGTGCACTAAACTTCTAAAATCCAAATGACTGTTCTGTATTCCAACCCAGTATCATTTGCTGCACCTCCACACAAGTGCCTGCGTTGATTAAAAGCACTCCTTGTTTTCAGAAGCACAAACCGACATGTACCTTGATAAAGCAGATATTTTCAGAGGAAAGCTGCTGAACTCTAACACGGCACAGGAAAATAAGGAGAGGAGTTCGTATCTCTGCTTTTTTAATATCCAACAATCACTAACATGACCAGCATTACTTTAAAAAAGATAAATCACTGTATAACACACGCATTCCTTATTTTCAAGACAACCCTTTTCAACCTCTGCCAATGCATAGAAGCCTCTAAACAGGGCCCTTAATTCAGACAAAGGACTTCCGCACAGCCCTAAGCATGTCCATATGCAGGATGCTCAGCTTCGTGTAACACTTGTGCTCCATCAGCATCCCTGGCGAGGAACCACATGTTTGAACCATGTCCTAAGTAGGTACAGCTTTCTGAGTTGGGCCAGACACTCACAATTGCTAAGTACTTCTGAAAATCCCATCTGACATCTCTGGAGAATGCTTTTCTTATCCTATTTCTCTCTGGCAGACCAACATGCACAAGAGCTTCCTCAGTTTCCTTCTCTCATCTGGTAAGATTTTCAGCTTTCTGGGATATATCACATATCTAGCCTAACACCATGTGAGATTCACCTTCCAGAGCACTTGGAGATGCTGATTCCAACATTCTCTGTCAAACAAAGTTTCTATTCCAATAGCATTCAACATTTTACTGCTTCCCACTGAATGGTCACAGGTCCTGGCTGCCCCACACATCAAACGAGGTTACAAGATAAAAGCAGCAATAATTGGGGCTTTCTGTGTGTTTGTTTTCAATATAATACAAACAGCTATTTCTACTGCAAATGCTTCCTTCCCACAGTACTTCCAGGATTTTATCATTACATTTGCTGTGTGTGGCATGAACCTTAGTTTTAATTTTGTTGTTGTTAAATATATAAGGGTGTGTGCATATATATATGTGTGTGTGTGTACATACACGCATACATACATTTGTGAGGAATACCCAATAGTTCCACTATGTTCTGAAGCTGCTGCCAATACCACAAGATGGGGAGAGGTCTAAGGGCATGATGTGTGAGGAGCACAGAAGGCTCCAGTATGGAGCTGTGCCAGAGGGTCAAGTGGGGGTTAGGGAAAGGCTATGGCCCAGAGGGCAGTGGGCATGGAACAGCACCCCAAGGCAATGGGCATAGCTTTGAGCTGCCAGAGCTCAGGGAACATCTGGATCATGACCTCAGACATAGGGCTTGGGTGGTCCTGCGTGGAAAGAAGTGTAGGGCTCAGTGATTCCAGTGGATCCCTTGCAACTTGGAAGACTCCATGATTCTACCACCTTGACCTTCCACCCGCTCACAGTAATTGAAAACCAAGCAGCTGTTGCTGAAGACTCAAAATCCCAGAGGACCCCGAACTAAATGCTGATCTAGTGAAGAGACATGAACAACATTGCTGGCCCAAAAGCAGCACCCACAGATTTTCTCTATGTTACCACTTTTGGTTAATCATAACTAGGGTACAAATCATAAAAACATATTGCAGGTTTTGTTTCACAGACAAGTGACTACAATATAGGCCAAAATGTGGATTTGGAGCACACCAGTTACCCTGTAGTAATGATTTTGTACACACTCTGATGCCGCTGAATTGCATATTCCCCTGTCTTCACTGGGGAATGAATGCTACCTACATTGGCCTAGGAAACAAGGAACAGAAGTGCACTTGTTGCAGAGTCCCACATCACCTGAGGACACCTCATAACCTTTCCAAACGTATCCCTCTCCTCTACCTTGGGTGCAAATTTCCCTGCATACTTCAGAAAGAATCATGCAAAGCAGACAGGAACCACCCAAGGAACTCCAAAGTGTGTGCATTTTAGCTGAGTGCTACAGGACTTCCAAACAAACACACACACACTGCAATCACACCGTTAATATTTGTAGTTCATTGAGGTATCACCGTAAAAGACAGGACCTAATTTTTTAAGTTAGCTGCTTACTGGTCAAACATTGATCTGGAAACTGCTGTGCAGCAGCCAGGCCAACTAATGAGCTTCTCCAAGAAGTGGCTGGCTGCTCACTCTCTGAATATGTACACACACTCAAGATTGATTCAGTCAACACCTGAAGATGAGTCTTGAAAGTTTGTTTCTGTTATTGCGTGGTACTGTACATCCTATAGCTGGATGCACTTAATAATCCCAGCAGTTAGTGCACTATTTGCTATAAAATAGCAAATAGTAAATATTTGGGTTCCCAGAAGCTGCAAAGCTTGATGCAGTGTTAAATAAGGAATTATCATCAGACCACACTGGAAATTTCCTAATACCCACACTTTAGACTCGCAGTGTGCTTCTGATGCAGACTCCCAACTCCCCTGACATTAACTGTTTCATAATAGATCTTCCTGGATGCATGCATTAGCTCTGATGGCAATCAGACCTCCACAGCTACACGTTCTCCATGTGTTTAAAAACAAAAGGTCATTTGGTGAAGACATTATTAGTTACCGAGTACGATTTTGCAATGTAGCCTACTGTATACTGCGATGTAAGTGGGGAAAAATGATGGCAGTGAATAGATGTAATTATATGTAGAACCAGTGACATGCCACATACAATTCGGAAAGTACAACACAATCAGAGTGTCAATTATTTAAACCATAATTAACATAGCTCTGCATGTCTTTCCAGGGCTCTCACAGAACACAGAGCATTGTTATAGTGGAAGAAAAGAGAAAATAAAATATTAATGGAGGACTGCTTTGTTCTCAGCACAGTGAGATAGAGGTGGTTGTAAAAACCGGATTCCTGCAGTTGCTACTGCTTTAATTAGGAAGGTCGCTATCTTCCTAGACTTCCTTGGATTCCTTTAATTTCCACAGAGGAAAACGGCTTCTGAATTTTATTGAACACAGTTGAATTTTTATTTTCAAAAATCAAAACAGAAACATTTCTTGGCATCTGTTATGAGCACTGGGTGTTATTTGCTCTTTAGAGATAAAGCTGTTTTTATACAGGGATATAGCTTGTGGGGAAAAAAAGAAGGGCCAAATATATTCGTACTGGGAAAGCTGCTCAACAGGGATATCACAGTCAGCAGAAAATATCTAGCCAACCTAATTCATCCCATGCTAGAATCCACTTAAGGCCAAGGAAATACAATAGATAATATATAGTTTCACAATACTGATTCAAATACTGCCTTTAACTCATTCACTCCTAGACTGTAACACAACTCACATTGGCACGAGAGTTTCAGCATCTCCTCAAGCTGAAGTGATGGCTGTGGGAGGAGAAAACTCAGGTTCCATGGCTAAATTACCTATCTGAATGATAGCCCAGATGGAATCACTGACACACCACACTAAAATAACACTGAAGGATACAGCAACAGAAAAATGACTAAATGGAGCTTTTTAGCAATGGCACAATAGAGATGCTCAGGGTTTCAATTTTATGTACTGCTTAGCATAAAATTAGAACATATTGCCCATCTGTTCACATGTAAACGGACTGATACAGTTTAGCTACCTCAGGATTATATTTATAAGACACTGTATCTAGAACTGTTTACACATCTAGGCATGAAAACAAAACATAAGCTATAAAAATGAGATAACTTGCTTTATTCCCTTTCCTTTAAGTGTGTGCTCATATTTATGTTACTGCAGAACAAATTCAACAAAACTGCAGTCTACACAGCACTGGGCAATAACTTGTCCTTCAACCAAAACATCTTCCAATAGACTGAAGAGAGATACAGACAGGCTTCTGAGCTGCATACAAAGCTAACCTCTACTACATACTATAGCAAGGATGTGTAGGTTAAAACTTATAGGAGTTTCATCAAAGAAAAAAAAAAAAAAGAAAAAGCCTTCATAAAATCTACACTTTGACCTTCAGTGCCATTCCTATGGCTCATTCCTGAAGGTCAAGCCAGTGAAAAGTTGCTTGTAAATATTAAAGACAAGATGGGAATCATGAGAAGGAGTTACGCATATGCTCTTCACTCTAATGCCTCTACCTTCAAGTTAAGAAATGGATTCCTGACTGCAAGCCTGCAAATAGTCAGCACTGCTCTTCTTTTGAGCACTGAAGACATCCAGAAGTTTGAACGAATTCAACGCCAACACAGTTAAGCTGCATTTACTCTGAATGCAAAACTACCTTTCATGAGTCCAAGACGTCTGGATTGTATCAACACTGCAGACACTATGCCAGGTAGATGGTATTGGTGCCACTTTTCACCTATCATTTATTTGGGCACAGTTTGCCTAGTGTAGCTGGTAATGACTCACAACTTCGTATTTGCTACAAAGATGTATGTAACGGATCTCAAGACCTATTTAGAATACTTAAAAGATTCATTGCTCTCATAAAGGTTTCGCATTTAAGTGAATTTCATTCAAGGGATTTGTGACCTTATTAAGAGGCCCAAACACTTCTGCTTTCACACTTTAACTAACCATCTTGTTAACAGATACGCTTTAAAAGCAAATCATCATTTGAACTATCACCGCAAAGCAAATTCAGGTGTCTCTCAAAACTGGGATACCTCATGACCTGTGCACCAGGCACCTCAGGACTGACGTCACTTCTCTTGCCATGCTGTCACTTTCACAGAATCACAGAACTGTTTGTGTTGGAACAGACCCATGAAGACCACCCAGTCCAACTTCTGCAATGAACAGGGACTACAGGGATACCTCCAGCTTGACTGAGTGCCCAGAGCCCCATCCAGCCTGACTTTGAATGACTCCAGGAATGAGGCACCCACCACCTCTCCGGGCATCCTGCACCAGCGCCTCACCATCTTGATTGTAAAAAACTTCCTTATATCCAATGTAAATCTCTGTTCCTTTAGTTTGAAATCATTTCCCCTCATGCTATCACTTTGCTCCTGCTCATTCTGCATTCAGAGTTAGCTCTGAATCACCACCATCGACGCATTATTTCCAGATGTTTCTCCTAACTCACGGTGCGGCTGCAGCAAATGGCTGCTGCGGGTAGCTGTGGCAGGGACAGCCCTGAGGGGCAGTTCTCCAGCAGGGCCAACAGAAAGGGGCTCAAGTGCCTCAATAGTTTGATTCAGCACAGATTTCAGGGATAACGATCTCATTTTGTCATCTGCAGGCCCAGTCCTGTCCCTCTCCCTATCATTAGAAAATAAACTTCAAGTCATTTAGAGGAAGAAGAAATAGCTCTCCTATATTCCCCAGCCAAAGCTGCATTTACTTTTGACAGCTGCTGTACAAGCTCTCTGTGTAGCTCTGCCTGACTAGACGTTTGCCACTTGACTTCTAGGGAGCTAGTCACTATTTGTATGTGATTTCAGTAAATACAAAACACGGAGCTTTTTAATTAGAAACCTCAGATAATTTCCATAATATCTTTCAGAGCAAAATGTTAAAAAAAAAAAAAAGCTTAATGACTCGACATAACAAAATAGGTACTTCAGAAGGAGTCTGACAGAAAAGAAGGAATGCAGGCAGAACAAAATGAGACAGCTGAAGAGAGTTCCCACACGTCCATGCACATTTTTACAGTAATTTCTGGAGGAAGAACAACCAAGAACAGAGCCCTTACAGCGAGCTGACACACGGACACTGAGTGCATAATGCCAGTGCTAGGAAGAGAGGCTGCTCCTCAGCAGAAAGGGCATAAATGACTGCCACAATGCTGTCTCCCAGTTTGTTTCAGGGGTAGCACAAAGTATTTTGGAAGATCTGCTGTTTTTTACATTTTGTTTATTTATTTAAGGGAAGAATTAAACAAAGGGCTTTTGTTATTGATAGGGTTCTTCATCTTTTTCTTCTTTATCTTTTTAAGCGGAAGTTCGCTTTTTCTTTCTTTTTATAAAGAATCAAAATGGCAAACAAACAAACAGGTAATGCCTGCAAGAGGCACCATTTACAGAACGGAGATGATGACCAGGCACTCATTCACTGTTTCCTTGCTGCCCACCTCATTTTGAGGACAAAAAAAGCCAACAATGTAAATGCAACAAATAGACATAATTCATTACTATATGGGTACAGAACGAGTTCACCATCATTTTGTAAGCAAGAAAATGATGGATCAGACTGCATAACTGCAGCTAGGTAGAACAGTTATAAAATCACACCCTTCTACTCTGGCTCATAACAAATCAGACCTATCTGTGTCCCATGGAAGAGAGCAAGGCAGTCTGAAGGCAGTGTTCTTGCAAATAGTGAGGAAGCAGAAATCTATAGCTCTGCTGCTTTCTCATGGCAACTCAGAATACGTTTGCTCCAAAGCTGGTACTGAGAAAGCATCCTCAACATGAAAACACTAATAGTCACAGCTTAGTAAAAATTTAAAGACAGATAAGGAAAACAAAAGAAGCTTCTCTGCTAAAATTAGCTCAGTCACATCATTCTGCAGCTATGTAGTTCATGTTACTAATGAAAACAAATCAGTATTGCTTACACATAACAAAAAACCCGAAAACAAACAAACAAAAGACCTAGAAACTATAGGTAAGAAACAAGGCCAGAATTAATTAGCTAAAAAATGTCTAAATGTTGCAATTCAGAAATTTAGGAATACCAAGCCTTGAAACATAGGTGTTGGATTAGTATTTAATTCTCTGCTGTCTAAAGAAATAGTGCTTTGGAAGAAAATGCTGTCAGAGATCTATTTTTCTTTTCAGTGTTATCAAAAAAAGAGTAATCCAGGTGCAGGAATAAAAAGGGCAGTGATATAAGCATCCAGACAGGTCTTCAATATCTCCAGAGAAGTTGTGGAGTCTCCTTCTATGGAAATATTCAAGACCCACCTGGACACCTACCTGGGCAACCTATTGTAAGGAACTGCTTTCACGGGGGGGGGGGGGGTGAGCTCTATGATCTCTTGAGGTCCCTTCCAACTCCTGGGATTCTGTGAAAACCTGGGAACACTATACTTTGGTGACACAGGGATAGGAAATAACACTGCTCTTCTGCCAGAGAAAAGGAAGAACAGCTTATCCACCAAACTGCTTACAGGAGAGGGAAACATCTGGGATTGTCTATAACTCTGTCTCTTTTAGTGACAAGAACTACTAAAGAATCTGAAAAGGTCCAAGGGCAGGTTAGATCCCTGAAAAAAGATGGAAGTGGACAAAATGACCCAAAAATAACTATGGACTATATACCAAAGGATGGCTAGAAACTAGCCTCAGCACACTTAGAGAGATGAGTTATCGAAGATCAATTTGGTTTGATGAGGTAACAATCCTCAGTGCTGACAAAAAGTCAGAAAAGGTGGGGAAAATAACTTGTGGAAAGCAGCTCCTGCATGGCTGCTGGTCCCACAGCAGTCAGCAAGAAGAATGAGTAGGTGCTCAAAACTGAGTTAAGGAAGGAAAAAGACAGTAAAAAAGATAAACAATAATAGTGATGAGACTAGGTAAGTGAAGTGTCCTAGGTATGAAGGGGGAGAGACACTGGTTCTATTTCCAAAGAGAAGTTAAGCAGAGCTATAACAAATGGATAACATTATTATTATTATTATTAAAACCATTCTCTGTACCCACTGCAGCACAGCCTACTTCCAGGTACTGCCAATACCACTGTTTTCCAACCCAGCATTTACGTATGCCATTTTTCCAGCTAAGGATCTAATACCACCAAGCTGAGGAGAAGCTTTTTATTTTTATCTTTACGTTGCTATAACTTTGTGTTTATTTTTGTCCCAGTTTTTTTCTGCCTGGTAAGCCATCCCATGTTAAGAAAGTTTAGACAGAAGGCAAAAGCAACAGTCACCCCCTAAATGCTTTCCCTAGGTCTCTTTTCATTCCAAGGACAGGGAACAGAGCGCTAAATTCAGATGTCACCATGTGGTCAGGGCTGACAAATGTTGACTGTTTCTTAGAATAATACTCATACTGTAGCTATCCTATGTGGTCCTGGGGGGTTTTGTTTGCTGCTACGTTAGCAAAGCAGAGATCCAAACACAAAACCTTTCTTTGCTCGATGTGTGTGTTCAGGAAGTCGCATGCCTGTGAAATCCATAGGATGTAATTGAAACAGTTTTGCAATCTAATGAGAGAGAACTCAAAATAGAGCCTTTGTGGTATTTGCACATTGAAAACAATTGAAAGTTTTGCCTGAAAAATGGCCAAGGACTGAGCCCCCACAGCAACATTTTCCAGTGCACAAAGTCCACAGCAGTGCACCATTAGTCTCGCTTAGGCCTCAAAAATAAAGCTTAAAAGGATGCAAGTGATATATAGGTCCTGGGCTGAGCCTAAACTCAAGGGTAAGTTTTGCCCCCAAAGCAATTTTACATTGCTTTCATCATCACTGACCAAGATCCTGCTTACAAACACTACAAACCACTTTCCTGCTCAGAGCCTGATGGCAAGCACTCCTGCTCCTAACTGCAACCAAATAAAAGCAACAATAAAACAATGTTTGTACCCTTCTGGGCAATTATCACTAGAGGCCGGAAAGAAATAATAACATGTTTGCATAGTAGATGGCAACGTTTCCAAATGAAATTAAACAAGGTCCAGGGCAGGAACTGGTTCGAACTATGCACAAAATCTGCCTAGAAGCTGGAAGAGGCAGAGGGTCGTGGAAAGCATGGCTCACGTGCTGCCATTTCATCTCATCACTGCTCAGCCCAAGCTCTGTGGGATGTTAAACAGGGCCCTTGCTCCGCGGCCTCGTAAAGCTCCTTATCTCCTGGCCCGAGCACCTTCCTTTGTTGGGCTGGCCCCTGTTTGTTTCTTGGCTAATCTCAGCAGAGCCTGGCGGTTTCGGCTTTTTGCCCCTTCCCGGGAGGGACCAGCAGTGCCGCTGAGCTGCGGCGTGGAGCTACGGGCTGGAGCTGCCGCCCTGACACTGCACGGCTGGGTTTGGGGCCTCCCTGCGTGAACCCACTGGGTGCCCAAGGGTGACAAACTGAAAGGAGGTGAGAGGGTGAGAGGCGAGGAAGGGAGATACAATTATGATGTGCTCACAAGTCCCTGCAAAATTCAGAGGCTGCAAGTACAATACAAAAAATCACAGCACGATCTGGATCCAAAACAGCAATGACAAGAAGGCGTTACACTACAGCATTATGGATCATGTATGCCATAGCTATAGCAAGAGGAACAGTGCACAAAAAGAAGTGTTTGATGTACAATTTCTAACTTCTGTTTCACACTTATTTTCCGTTTACAAGAAAAGAAAGGCTGCTGTCAAGAAAGCGTAGTGTTGCTCAGGGAAGTTTGTTTAATCTCTAATTTTACAACAAGCCCTACCCCTCCATCTCAAAATACACTCCTTTAGAAAAGCACAACTACCAACTCCTATCGCAGGGCACGCAGCTACATCAAACAAGCATGTTAGAAAAGCACAGATTGTTTGGCGGGGGTGTAGCCAGGTTGTCAGCTTTTAAACCTCCGCCTTTTCATCTTTTTCTGATTATTAAGAAATTAGAAACAAGCTGATGGGCTGAATTTTAAACCTCAGTATTTCTGAGGCAGTTCCTCCATCCATTTTTGCTTTCCTCCTTTTACGGCAGAATCTGAATCCATTTGCTGTTTCAAGTGTTGGCCTACTTTCAGCAGTGATTATGATGGTACCACAATGTGCAACTTGACATCTCCTCCTCTCCTCTCATTCAAAGTCTCCCAGGGCCCAGCCATTTCACACAGGCTTGCTTTAGGCATTTATTAAATATGCACCTTCCAGTAGGGTTTAAAAACACCAACTAATCTCATCAGAGGCCAGAGACCTCCAGATATGTAAATCTACATCTGTTCCTCTTCAAAGGAAAGATTCTCCTGGATTACTCCAGGAGAAATGCATCCCACCCGGATATAGCCACTGAACCATAGAAAAAGAACTCCCATGGCAAACGTGCCACCTCAAACTCGCCAAGATCCAACGACAATGAAATTACACTTAATGTAATTCACTGTTAGCTTTAAGAAGCAATTAAGTAAAAGGCAGTACAGCACTTGCCGTAGGCTGTTGGTTCCAACAGGGGCTGGTGGAAAGAGGCATATAATGTTAAAATTGGTAACGTTAGTATTAACATACGGATGAACTGTAGGTGGCTGCTCGACTACAGCGCTGTAAAATAGCGGAGTCCATTAACAGAGCAGCTAATGCCTATTTGTTCTATAGTGGGCTGTAGATGGTTGCCAATGAAAGCACTCAGCAATATCATTAACTATTAGATTTTCATTAAAAAACAGCAACAAAAAAAGCCCAAGCCAAAATGCAGGATTCCCTCATTCCCTTCCAAGTGCCCCAGCGGTACTTCACCTCCCCACACTGAGAGGTGAGATCAAACAACTTTCTGAGACATATTTCAAAGCTGTTGGAAAAGAACTGCACATTTCACTATATGCAGAGCAACATACACTCAGCAAATATACTTCCTAAAGAAGGAACAAGCCCTTGTTTAGCTTTTTATATTTGATTTTGTATAATATCATTTTAAAAGTAAGCACAAAGGATTTTTCTCAGTAACAAGTCATGCCCTGTACATGTCTGATGAGTTCCACAGGTAAACAGGGGATGCTGCACACAAAACAGCCATAACAGAAATTAATCTGTTAGTCAGAAATCGGGGTGAGAGCTAACCTATTTCTCCTTCATATAGTGACCTCTGTTGAGGTTCAGAATTTGGCCATTACCACAAACAATCTCAGTTTTTTCCACTTAGCATATTTTTATTTGAGATATCTTTGGAAAGGTGTTTTTTTGGCTGAAATAGACAAATGTATTTGGGGAAAAGGCATAAGATGGCACACGTAAACACTACTTAAAACAGTCCTGAAATCATTTACTAAAGTTTTTACCTACTTAAAATACTTTAACTTATATTTGTCAGAGTCTGAAATGCTGATTTCTTGGCTGGTGCCATGGTTTGTACATTATGAATGCTGTGTAACTAGAGGAGACCGATGCAATGAATTTAATATGCTTAAGATTTATGAAAGCACAACTTTATGATTAAAGGGACAGAAGATTGTTATTTTATTTATTCATTCAAAAGGCAAAATGTAGCAACTACAAAGATGTACGAAAGAGATCCCCTGAGAAAGACAGGAAAAAAAAGCTGAAATCTTGTTTTGAGAAGAGTGAAAGACATTTTAAATGACTTAAAATAAAAGTTCACGCCTAATGAAGTCATTGCATAAAAAGTGAAACTTGTATGCTCAATTAGGGCTTATATTTTTCTCACAGATAAGATCTGAGCGAACTCTTCAAAAGTCAACATTATCTGTCATAATAGCAGTTCTACCTCTCCCATTGCAAACAATCTACACAAAAAGGAGGGAAAGATGAAACAAGGGATATGGGCAGCGTGAATGGAACCTAAATCTTTTAATTAACACCCTGTGAAAAGCACACTCTTTTTCCACCAAACTAATAAAAAGTGTGAGTGTGGGGTCTTTGTTGTTGTTCAAGCCTTGCCTGCGCTCTAAGGAACTGAGAAAAGGCTAATCAGGGTTATTTAAAGCCACTTTCTACTTGCCAGGCTCCAATATCTCATTAATTCACTCTTACTTGGCATCATTGTCTGATAGTGTTTGAAAATCACCAAAGAAACAAGGATTTCCCCTAATCCCATCCATCAGAGGTAACTCTGGAAGACGATACTGTGCCATAGCGCATAGGACATGGCAAAGCAGAGTACGCTTTGTTGTGAGAACATGTCTGCTTAGGTTTGAGCTTTACAACAAAAAGAACACACGTTATGATGATAGCTTAAAGGAATTATCGTAAGGAACTGGGCTCTGCTTGAAGCTATTGGCCAGCTCCTTTAATCGCACTGGTGAGAGCTTGACACAGACAAAATTAATGGCTGACTACATGTATATCTGAGAAATAAAAATGAGGTTTTGAGCACAGTCATACACCAGAAAGGTTATTTCTTCAATGACTTTGTTGTCACAAACTACAGGATTCAATTACAGATGATGACTGCCGTTTTAGGATTTCTTTGTTTTTCATTCTTAATGGAACAACACTCAGTCTGGGGACTGAAGTCTGGGTTATAGCATATGAGCCTTTAGCCCAGCAGTGGTCTTTGTCACAGACCAAGTCAGCTGAACACAGCTTTAGTTCCCCTTTCACGTACTTTCTCCTGTGCATAAGCCAGCCTTTATCACTCACACACATTAAAAGTACAAGCACAAGTACAAACTATATCCAAGTGATATTTTAAAGTAACAGCATACAGCTGCATGCTGCCTCCCCAGCAGTTTCAGTCAGCATTCTTTGGCCTGGTCACTTTCTAGGACTTGGACACTACAGCCACCCAGCTCAGCTGTTCTCAAGTTGTCTCTGCTTCCTTTCATTGCCCTGTCAGAGGAGTGCTGTGACACAGCAGAGAACAGCCATGGCTGTCAGTCTGGTATCACACATTCCTTCAAAATGCAATGCTTTTAGCCAGTTTTGTCCC